>NC_069666.1:11057500-11410000 GCF_027244095.1 Hemicordylus capensis | reverse complement strand
GCTGGGTGGGCTCAGCAGATGGAGAGGGTATAAAAGAGGCAGAAGGCTGGATGAGTGACAGCAGAGACAGAAGACGGAGTGGTCTGCGGTCCATTGGTCCACTCGCAGCCAGCTTTGGAGGGAACGAAACGCAAGCGCACCATGGACCAAGGAGAATACAGGCAGAGAGGTGAGTACATTGATGGGCATGCAGGGATAGAGAGAGACTTTCTTCTTACTGGGTGGGAATGGCTGTCAAGCTTTGCTGGCACTGGAAAGCTTGCTTTTTAGAAGGATCAGACAAATTCAACGAGGACAGCGCGATCCACAGTGGTCAGGTGTGATAGTTGAGAGAAGAATCACTATGTTCATCAGGAGGACTATATCTCTGAATACCCGATGCTGCGAGGACAGAGAAGCAGGAGCCTGCATGTCGCATTTGCAAACTCTGCAGAGGTATATTTTGGAAAGAGAAAGAACTTTTGGTCTGATCCAGTGGAGTGCTGGGCAAAGAGGCACTTTTAAGGTGGGGGCTCTCTTTGATTTAGTAGGGGGAGGGTAATTGTCCCTCCAGTGACTGTTACCAGTGTCTGCCTCGTCTCCTCCTCCTCCCCCCACTTTATTTAATTTACTTACTTACTCATTCATTCATTCATTCGATTTCTATACCATCCTTCCAAAAATGGCTCAGGTGGTTTACACAAAGAAATAATAAATAAATAAGATGACTCCATGTCCCCAAAGGGCTCTCAATCTAAAAAGAAACACAAGATAGACACCAGCAACAGTCACTGGAAATACTGTGCTGGGGGTGGATAGGGCCAGTTACTCTCCCCCTGCTAAACAAAGAGAATCACCACGTTAAAAGGTGCCTCTTTGCCAAGTTAGCCCAGGGGTTATAACTTAGAACTTTAGAACTTTTTTGGTTGGAAAGTAGTACAGTATATAAATTATGATTTTTTTTAAAAAAATCAAGGCAGCACTTTTAAAACTAACCAATATTTTAATGCAGTAGCATTTGTGGGTTACAACACAGTTCCTCAGAATGATGCCCAGTGAAAGCAAGGGTGGTCAGTGATGGCAGGATGCCTGTGCCTTTGAGGCTGCAGTGATGAAGGCGCATATGTGAGCTGGCCCCAAATCTATAGGCACAGCTGCCTCTGAGCTTGCACTACCTGCTTCTTCCAGGCAAAGAAATGGTGGACTACATCTGCCAGTACCTGACCAATGTGAGGGAGAGGCGAGTGTCTCCCGATGTCCAGCCAGGCTACATGAGAGACCAGTTACCGGACGGAGCCCCTTTAGAGCCAGACAGCTGGGACAACATCTTCCAAGACATTGAGAAGATCATTATGCCTGGGGTAAGAATGCAGAGAGGTGTGGAACGCTGAGCATGTGTAATGGTTATTTTAAACTGTTGAATGGTTCTAACTTTTTATATGTGTTTTAATTGTTTTATGTTAACCGCCCAGAGACGAAAGTTTGGGCGGTATAGAAGTCTGATAGATAGATAGATAGATAGATAGAAAGAAATATTGGCCTTGTTCATACAATCGCTCAAATCTAGGTTTAATGTGGGTTACTGATATTAGCATGCTTGTGTGAACCCATGGCAAGGTGGGAATCTCAGATGCTTCTTGGGACATACTGTAAATCACCTTGGCATGGGTTCACACAGCCTCCCTATGAGTCAGCTGAGAAGCGGAAAGAGTGACCTTTTAAACTTTACACCTCAGTATCAATTGGGAAGCTGGGAGAATAGCTGCTTCAAGTTTACACCCTCCCCACACATCAGCTGAGAACCTTTCAGCTGATGGGTAGGGAAGTTTAAAGTTGAAATAGCCACTCTCCCTGCGTTGGCTGCTTCAACCACTCTTGCTGGGAGAGTGGATTGTTTACCTAAGAAACCTAACCCCACTTTTTGGGTTATGTCAAGCACTCCAATATAGTGGTTTCTGTGAACATTACCACCCATGTATTAGAAAGCCGCCCGGATTTCATTTCTTGAACTTTCCTAGCGATATAATCCATGCAAAATGACTTTGCCTGGTCAATGACTTTGCCTGGTCAAAGTCTGGTCACTAGAAGAACTCACCTACTAGTACATCATAAAGTAAAGTGTGCCGTTGAGTCACACTTGGCAACCACAGAGCCCTGTGGTCATCTTTGGCAGAAAACAGGAGGGGTTGACCATTGCCTCCTCCCACACAGTATGAGATGATGTCTTTCAGCATCTTCCTATATCGCTGCTGCCCGATATAGGTGTTGCCCATAGTCTGGGGAACATACCAGCGGGGATTTGAACCAGCAACCTCTGGATTGCTAGTAAAGTAATTTCCCCACTGTGCCATTAGGTGGCTTACATGTATGCAAAAACCACTAGAATGTTGGGCATCATGGCAAGAAAGAGAGAATTTCCCACAACCTCTTCTCTCTGTATTTAATGCATTCACATCCTTCATTGTTTAGATTAGAGACAGTGGTTGACAAACTTAGTTACTCGATAGTACTACTCAGGATTTACTCAAAGGGTTAGGAAATGAGTTAGTTTCAATAGGACTACTCGGGAGTCATTTATTCATTTGGCTGTCAGCCAGCATATACTGAGCATTCAGCCCAGAATGTCTGCAGCTAAAGCAAGCAATATGCACGATAGTCAGTCGTGCATATTATAGGAGAGCTGGTCTTGTGGTAGCAAGCATAACTTGTCCCCTTAGCTAAGCAGGGTCTGCCCTGGTTGCATTTGAAAGGGAGACTAGAAGTGTGAGCACTGTAAGAGATTCCCCTCAGGGGATGGAGTCGCTCTGGGAAGAGCATCTAGGCTCCAAGTTCCCTCCCTGGCTTCTCCAAGATAGGGCTGAGAGAGATTCCTGCCTGCAACCTTGGAGAAGCCGCTGCCAGTCTGTGAAGACAATACTGAGCTAGATAGACCAATGGTCTGACTCAGCATATGGCAGCTTCCTATGTTCCTATGATCATCAAAGCCATTCTGCCGAGTCTCCAGTTTTATAGGATTCCTATAAAATGGAGAATGAAATGTCCTGTATGCCATTTTGGTTTCCGGGCGCTTCTATCCCTGGCTATAATATAAGGAAAGCAATATTTTGCTACTATACTTCTGAGAGTGGGCCCTCTGCCGTGACACAGCCATGCACCAGAGAAGCAACAATGACCTTGCGAGATTTTCTGCTTTGTTCCTAATCAGCTCTTCACTGCACTTTAGAGTCCAGAGACCCGACTGCCAAGCAGTCCAAATCACTCCCCAATTATTTGTGTAGCAACAAAAGGAGTGAGCCAGGAATTTCCTCGTTCAATTCTCATTTTGGCCACAAATTTGTTTGGACAGGAGTTCTCAACCTTGGGGGCCCCCAGTGTTGTTGGACTACAACTTCCATCATCCTCTTTCAAAGTCTGTTGTGGCTGAGGATGATGTAGTCAGTGGTCTTAGGTAAAGCTCTGTGCTCTCAATCTCAGGCAACACGGGGGAATGATACTGGGTCTGTCTTAAGGTGCTGTTGAAAGGATGGCTGAACTAGTGTCCACGGAGCATCACAAACCCTTGACCCGTACAAAGCTGATTCTTACTATTTTGATTTCTTATTATAGGATTTCTTATTAGAAGATTACAAGATTTGTTTCTTATTATAAGATTAGCCGCAAAAAGAAGGAAAACGGTATATGTTTATAGTGGGAAATTATATTGGTAAAGTCATACTTATTGGTAAAATAAATAAAATTTACTACTGCTACTACAAGGTAAGTCACCTTAAGTGGCTCAGCGGGGAAATGCTTGACTAACAAGCAGAAGGCTGCCGGTTCAAATCCCTGCTGGTATCTTTCGTAGACTATTGAAAAACACCTATTTCGGGCAGCAGCGCTACAGGAAGATGCCGAAAGACATCAAAGCGATTCCCACGACCAGGAGAAATCGGGCTAAGGGGGTCTAGATCGATTTCTCCTGGTTGTCTGCTGCCACGGGAGTTGCACGGAAAACTACCGAAAGTACCCCTCCCCTTAAACAAGGTTAGCAGAGCAATTTGGTTTGGTTGATCACTGGGTGCTGTTTGATCGTGTGCTGTTTTGGTTGATCTTGTTTGGTTGATCGGGTGCTGCCACAGCATGGCTCCATGCCGCAGCAACACACGAGGAGACCCCCGCCAGGAGGTTAAAACAAGCCTCCTGGCCCTGGGGATCTCTCCAGAATGCCCCGCGCACTCGAATGGGGCATCCTGGAACTACCGGGGCGGGCTGGCCCTCAATCCCTACCGCCCCTTCCGGCTCCATGACAGAGCCGGCAATTGTGTGGGCGGCTGATCTGGCCACCCAGGGATGGCTCCCTGCCCATGTGCAGGCAGTAACCCTAACGGCACTTCACACCAGCTGTGTGAAGCGCCTCATTATCTCATATTGCATGGGAGATGGCCATGGTCAACCCCTCCTGTATTCTACCAAAGGAAAACCACAGGGCTCTGTGGACGCCAGGAGTCGAAACGGACTTGACGGCACACTTTACCTTTACCTTACTACAAGTGACCACAGAGCCCTGTGGCTGTCTTTGGCAGGATACAGGAGGGGTTGACCATGGCCATCACCCGCGCAGTATGAGATGATGCCTTTCAGCATCTTCCTATATCGCTGCTGCCCAATATAGGTGTTTCCCAAACATACCAGTGGGGATTCTAACCAGCAACCTCTGGCTTGCTAGTCAAGCTATTTCCCCGCTGCGCCATTTGGTGGCTACTACTATTACTACTAGTAAAATGAATAAATGAATAAAATCTATTTAAATGAATGAATGAATGAATGAAATTCTGTGAAAAGATGGAGAGGGATAGCCCAAATGACAGTTTTGTACCGCACACCACACTTGATCTTTTGATAACTGTGGCACATAACTCTTTCTTGCTCTGCCCATATTAGATATAAAACTGCAGTTTCCTCTTTACTGCCATTTCCTCTTGTTCCATTTAGATAAATGCTTCTGCCTTATATTTCCTTTGCCATTGTCTAAGACTGTAAAGATGCTGTTACCAGATCTAATGCTCACTCTGGGCTGTAGCTCTGCTATTTCTGCTAACTGGGCAAAGAGGCACCTTTTAAAGTGGTGATTCTCTTTCTGTTAAGCAGGAGGAGAGCAACTGGCCCTATCCATCCACAGCACAGCATCCCACCAGTGGCTGTTGCTGGTGAATACTTTGTGTTCTGCTTTAGATTGTGAGCCCTTTTGAGGGAGGGATCGGCCTCCCCCTCCACTTTCTTTCTTTTTAAATGTAAACCGCTTTGCAACCTTTTTTGTTTGTTTGTTTAAAAGCAGTATATAAATAGTAGTGGTAGTAGTAGGAGTAGTCTGACCAGAGGCAAAGAATATAATTGCGACGAATATTTATATGCCACTTTTCAACAAAAAGTTTCCAAAGTGGTTTAAACAAATATAATTAAATAAAATGGCTCCCTGTCCCCAAAGGGCTTGCCACCTAAAAAAGAAACATAAGATAGTCCCCAGCAACAGCCACTGGAGGGATGCTGTGCTAGGGACGGATAGGGCCAGTTGCTCCCTCCCGCTAAATAAAGAGAATCACCCCTTTTAAAAGCGGCCTCTTTGCTCAGCACGGGACAAAGAACTTCAGGATCTCCGTGCCTGTAACTGTAATGCCAGGGGCTTTAGCTGGCCCTCCCTCTCCTCACTTGTGCATAATAATCTGCCTAACACTAGTGGGTCATCCTATGTATTCGGTTGGCAGGAGATTCAGGACAGGCCGGGAAAAATACTTCTTTACACAATGCGTCCGTAACTTGTGGAGCTCAGTATGACAAGACATGGCAATGGCCATTCGCTTTGATGGTTTTCAAGGAAATTTATGGAGGAGGAGAGGCCTATCAATGGCAGTTGGTCGGGATGGCTATGTGGAGCCTGCATGTCTAGAGGCAGTCTACCAGTATATTGTGAAGGCAGAGCAGGGGAGGGCCACTGCTTCTTGGAGACATCTGGTCCGTCACTGTGGGAAGCAAAATGCTGGTCTGACCTGGCAGGGCATGTAACCTTACGTGATGTACTTTTATGCTAGATCCATCGACGATGATGTCAGACCTCTCCAATCATGACCTCCTTTTGTCTGGCTCTTCTAACCTAGGTGGTCCACTGGCAGAGTCCACATATGCACGCCTACTTCCCAGCTCTCACATCCTGGCCTTCGCTGCTGGGGGACATGCTGGCAGATGCAATCAATTGCTTGGGATTCACTTGGGTAAATGATATGACTGTTGTAAAGAAGGCTTTTGTTTATGCTGATTTTCCATTGTCCAGACAAACTAGGGCTGCTTTATTGCCTTTATTATGTATCGATACATGATATACATCTATCTATAAATATATATATAATTCTCTAAGAGGTATCAGTGGCTAATCCCGTGCGTGGCAGCTCTCGTGAGAGTTTGCAAGCAGCTGCTGGGAGTGGGAGAGGAAAGCGAGAGTGGCGACGGAAGAAAAGGTGGATGGGTGGGCGGAGGGGGAAGAGAAAGCGGTGGAGGGGAGAGAAAGATATGGGGGGAGAAAGTGGCGGTGGGGGGGAAGAGAACGCAGCAGCCGGGGGTGGCAAGAATGGGGGGGAGGCTGAGAATGGGGGGAGAGTCGGGGGGGCAACAACAGGGGAGAAGGAGGGGGGAGAAAAAAGGGAGAACTAGAGGCGCAGATGCTCTGCACCCGGGCCAGCTAGCATTTATTAATTCATCAGATTTAAGTAAATGTGCATATAGCCAGAACTTCAACAAAGGTGCCTTTTTTGGGTGTATCAGCATCAATATCAATATCTCATATCTATTTCCCAAAGAGCTGGAAATGTGATAACCCTTATGGACACATAACCTGGAGCAAGTGTGGGTGACAGGGAGATACCATCAGACTTGGGGTCACCTGCAGATGTGTTGGTTTCACAAAAATCTGAAGGGTGGGGGGAACCTAAGGGGGCCAATGTAAAAATTGCCCCAAGGTAATTCAATGGAGTGGAATGTTTACAAACTTAGAGAGCAATTAACAGACATCCAGGTGGGCCGAGCTATTGGAAATCAATGAAAGCAGGGTTTGGACAAAAAGAGTGGGGGATTTCTCAATTGAAGAATACTCCCTCAAGAGAGTCACAAGTTAATAGATTTATTGTAATCCAGTAGCTTGATCAGGAAACACTGCGGCGGGTTGGGGGGTGGGGCTTGTGTACAATGTTTTATATAATGCAGTTGCAATGGACCTGGCTCCTGCCATATTTTATTTGTTTGTTTGTTTGTTTGTTTGATTGATTTCTCCGCCCTTCCAAAAATGGCTCAGGGCAGTTTACACAGAGAAATAACAAATAAATAAGATGGAACCCGGTCCCCAAAGGGCTCACAACCTAAAAAGAAACATAAGATGGACACTAGCAACAGTCACTAGAGATCCTGTCCTGGGGGTGGATATGGCCAGTTGCTCTCCCCCTGCTAAATAAAGAGAATCACCACGTTAAAAGGTGCCTCTTTGCCAAGTTAGCAGGGGTTTTTGAGGTTCTTCCACTCCAGTTCAACTTTGACATATTTTTTTTTCTGCATCCAGGTTAGGGGAGAAAGTACTTTGTGGCTGCCCAGCAACCTCAGTGCACCTTCCTCTCCGTTTTGCTTTGCTTATATGCCAGCAACCTCTGGTGGTCCAGCAAAAAGGCTCTTCTGATCTCTTCTGTATCTCCTTCCCACTGGTAGGCATCCAGCCCAGCTTGCACAGAACTGGAAATGAACATGATGGACTGGCTGGCGAAAATGATGGGTCTCCCAGATGGCTTTTTGCACTATCATCCAAACAGCAAAGGTGGAGGCATATTACAGGTAACTGGCTTACCCACAGTATTTCCTAAAGCAGGACCTGTTGGTGGCCCCACTCATTTTGGGGTGGCTCCACTCATTCTTGGGTCAACACATCAAGAGCGAGTCCCCTGATAGACTTTGCCGCTGATCATCCATTGTTTCTCAACAGAGTACTGTCAGTGAATCAACGCTGATTGCTCTCCTTGCAGCAAGAAAGAATAAAATCCTGGAAATGAAAGTTTCCGAACCAGATACAGATGACTCCGTTCTAAACTCTCGCCTTATTGCTTACACTTCGGATCAGGTAAATTGCTGCTGCTTCTGCTGCTGGTGTGTGCGTGCGTGCGTGTGTGTGTGTACCAATTCTCTAAGCTAGGGGTTCTCAACCTTGGGTCCCCAGACAATGTTGGACTACAGATCGCACCATCCCCAGCTGCAACAACTTTTGAAGGTCATTGGGGCTGGGGACGATGGAAGTTGTAACCCAGCAACATTTGAAGACTCAAGGTTGAGAACATGTGCTATGCATCATTAATTGGCAAGCCAGTATCAGAGGTCCCTGTTGTTGAGGATGCTGATTTGGGGTGTCTAAGGCCACAGTTCTGTGTGGACCTCTGTTTTCTGAGAAAACTTGGCTGGCCTGTCTGTGCCTTCATCAAGTTGTCAGTATAATTGCTTTTATTTCTTTTAGTTATTTGAAAGTTTTAAATTCCACATTTCAGTCCCATTGAAGGGATTCCCAAGGCAGCTAACACCACACTTGAAACAATAATGAGGTCATTCACACAGTCAAAAACTGTGTTCCACCCAATTTTTACGGTTGTGTGGAAGCAAAGTAAGAAGAAAACCTGGTAGAAGTGATTGTGTGGAAGCAAGGGAGGAGGAAAAGCTACCCAGTTTGTCTTTCTACCTTGCTTCCACACAATCACTTCTAGCCAGGTTTTCCTCTTTGCTTCCACACAACCGAAAATTGGGAGTGCACACAGCTCCCAAACCTGGGTGGAACACAGTTTTTGATTGTGCAAATGACTTAAATGAAATAACAAATAATGGATAAAAATGAAAGAAGCCTTTCATAATGGTGACTTTTCTTGACTGATGGCAAACATTCAGTGCCATGAATCTGTTGGCTTCTCTCCTCAGGCCCACTCCTCTGTAGAAAAGGCTGGCTTGATTTCCCTCGTGAAAATGAGGTTTCTGCCTGTAGATGAAGATTTCTCCTTGAGAGGCGAAACCCTGAGAAAAGCCATTGAAGAGGACAGAAGTCATGGACTGGTGCCCATCTTTGTAAGTTCTGCTTTTTCTTAACTGCAGTGGCCACAGAAGTGATCTTTTTTAAAGAAAGAAGTTTTGCTTCACTTTACCATATCAAAAAGGCCATGAACCCATGGCCATAGTTTAGATGTGTGTATTTAATTAAATCGTGACAGGGTTTTAAGTGGATTGTTTACATTATCTATGTTTGTTTGCTGTCATTAATAGCACTCAAGATGGATCACTTACTTAAACATCGCATATACTGAAGAGAAACACAGAGTTTAAAAGGAAATGTGCTGTAAATTCTCATTAGCCTCTCAGAGTATTTTCAGATGGCAATAAAGTGCTTGTTGTGAAGAAGTTCTAAGTGAGAGCTCATTCAGCCTTCACACACACCCACAGTCTTACATACTCTTTCACAGTGGGTTCTCACACACTGTCCAGACACTCAACAGGAACTTCATGCAAGTTCTGCAGCGCCATCTACTGGCCAGCTTATGCTTTCTGTGAATAAGTAAAGTTATGCCGTTGAGTTGGAGTTGACTCCTGGTGACCACAGAGCCATGTGGTTTTCTTTGGTAGAATACAGGAGGGGTTTACCATTGCCATCTCCAGCGCAGTATGAGATGATGCCTTTCAGCATCTTCCTATATCACTGCTGCCCAATATAGGTCTTTCCCATAGTCTGGGAAACATACCAGTGGGGATTCAAACCGGCAACTTCTTACTCACTAGCATTTCCCCGCTGTGCCATGAGGTGGCTTTTTCTGTGAATAACTCACCCCTTTTCATTACTGATTTTTTGATGAATGGAGAAAAGGGTGAGTTATTCTCAGAAAGCAAGAACCGGCCAGTAGGTGGCGCTGCAGAAATTATGTGAGGTCCCTGCTGGGCATCTGAATAAAAGAGGATGGAAGTTTGTGGGGATGTGGGGATGGTGAGTCAGCTCTTGCTTAGTACGTGCATGCCAGCTGTTCACAAGATGCAGTTTATTGTAATCTGGAGATTTTGTAAATTTCCATCTTACCCAAACCCTAACGCACCTTCTCAGCTCCTGGCCAAATGCACTCTTGACCAAATACAAGAGTGCATTTGATCCAGTGACTTACACATTTCTTGCCCATTTAGCAAGAATGTGCACTCTACTCCAAATGGGCCGAAAACGGCCCGATCTGTCATTTGGGAGGCAGGCGGGCTGAGGGAAGGAGTGCTTGCTGCCACCTCTGCCTCCCCCACCTTGGTCTCCCCAGTGACCCCGTCCCTGATGTTCAGCGGCCGACAGTTACAAGTAAAAAAAGAAAAAAGATTGAACTGGTGCGGCGGGCACAGGGCAGTGAGGGAGCAAGTGTGGGTCAGCAGTGGGGCTCTGAAGAGGCCCCACTCCAAACATTTGGAGGCCCCCTTGGAGACAGGAGGCCACAGACCTAATCCCCAAAGTCCGTGGCAAAATCTGCCTCTGCCTAAGTCCTTTCTGCTAGAACTTCCATCCTCACCTCACTGAAAGCAACATCCTTAAGGAGAGTGAGATGATGGCTATGGAGACAGAAGGGGGAACAATCGTGTTGTGATTGTGTGTAGCATGTCCATTTTCTGTGGTCATGCCCTCCCCTCCGCTGTTCTGGAAGGCAAATACAAGAAGATCCCATTCACGGAAAGGCTCTGTCTTTGTGACTCTGGGGAGGTGGAAACCATCAACCATGTGCTCCTTTTGTGTCCCTTTTATAAAGGCAGTGGGGACAGGCTAATCTCTCCCCTGCTTCTTAAATACCCCGGCTGCTCTAGTCAAGTCTACACCAAGATGCTGCTCTCAGATGACAATCGGTCCTTCACATACAAAGTTGGCAGGTTCTGTGGGGAAGCATGCAAGATCTGCAGGATCCTGACCGCCAGTTAATATCCCTGGCAGCAGATGTCTGACTTTTGAGCATTTTATTTGCTTGATTGTATAATAATTTTAACTTGCCTTTTACTTCACTGCTCTTATATTGCTTTTATGTAGCTTGTATATATTATTTTAACCATTTTATGCTTTTAGTTTGCCATACGTTTAAGCGTAGCTATTCATTTACTCTATTCATCTTCCTACAGGTTTTTAGGCTTAGCCGGTAGCATTTTATTTTATTTTATTAATTCCATACCGTTTTTAGAGTTGTATTTTGGCAGCTATAACAGTTGTACATGAACAGGCGTCAGCACTTGATCTGACTGAATTGGTGACAACATTTGCAAAGCAAAAGGCACGCAAAGTGAGATTTTGAGGTGGTGTTGAGGGTTGGGTTGCCCTTGGCGGAGGTATGCGCTCTACCGAGTGCCCTTCTAGTTCAAAATTATTTGTGTGCCAAAATATTTTCTTTTATATTTGAGAAAGATAATCAGAAATTGATGTATTACCTGTTCTTGCAATTTAAAAAAAAATCTAGCAGTTTCAAGTTTTGTGCTTTTCATTTTTTCTCTCCAAAACATCTGTTTTTGAAAATTGAAGTTGAAAAAAAAATTTTTGGGTGGGGTGCAAGTACTTAGCCTTGTCTAGGACGCAAAGTAGTCCAGCATCGGCCCTGTCTCCAGGTAGGGCTGGGAAAAGACTCCTGTCAGAAATGCTGGAGCACTGCTGCCAGTCTGTGTAGAGTAGACAACACAGAGCCAGCTAGAACAATGGCTTGACTCAGTAGGAGGCAGCTTCCTATTTTCATGTGTCTCGGATGTCTGATGTTCTACTGTGCCTTCTTGACACATCTCTATGGTTTTGTCTAGGTTTGCGCCACTCTGGGCACAACTGGCATCTGTGCTTTTGACAACCTTTCAGAACTCGGTCCCATATGTAAGTATTACAATGGTTCTTGTTGTTAACAATTCTTTCCCACTCTTTCTCCGAGGAGTCCAGGGTGGTGTGCATGGTTCTCCCTCCTCTCACTTAGGCTTTACAACGACCCTGTGAGGTAGGTCCAACATTGGAACTGGTGGGAGCTTTCCCCCAGGACTGGGGGAGATCCAGGTAGGGACCATGGTGGGAAAAGGTGTCAGTTCACTTCTTTCCTTCCACACCACGGTTCCAAGTCTGCAGGCCTCGCTCCCCGACTGCTGTTTATGGAATTTAAAACAAGCATGGGAGCCCCGTCATAAGTTTAAAGTGATGTCTAATTGGTCTCTTAGAGAGCTGGTCTTGTGGTAGCAAGCATGTATTGTCCCCTTTGTTAAGCAGGGTTCACCCTGGTTTGCAATTGAATGGGAGACTACATGTTTGAGCACTGGAAGATATTCCTCTCTTAGGGGATGGGGCTGCTCTGGGAAGAGCACCTGCATGCTTGCACGCAGAAGGTTCCCAGTTCCCTCCCTGGCAGCATCTCCAAGATAGGTCTGAGAGAGAGACTCTGCCTGCAACCTTGAAGAAGCCGCTGCCAGTCTGTGTAGATGATACTGAACTAGACGGACCAGTGGTCTGACTCAGTAGAAGGCAGCTTCCTATGTTCCTAACTAGACTAAAGCTAAATGCAGTGACTGACATCCAGACTAAATTACTCCTGAGCAGTCCTATTGACACTAAGCAGCCCTTTATTTTATTTTTTTGCTTTTATATCCTGTTTTTCCTCCAAGGATCCCAGAATGGTGTACATGGTTTTGTTTATCCTCACAACAGTCCTGTGAGGTAGGTTAGGCAGAGAGATAAATGACTGGCTGGCCCCGAGTCATGGCAAAATGCATTTCATGGCAAAATGGGGATTTGAACTTGGGTCTCCATGGTCCTCGTCCAGCACTCGAACCCAGGGGTTCCCAGCCTGTGGGCCTCCAGATGTTGATGAACTACAGTTCCCATCACCCCCAGCTGCAATAAATGTTAGCTGCAATAAATGGTAGCTGGGAATGATGGGAGTTGTAGTTCAGCAATATCTGGAGGACCACAGGTTGGGAATCCCTGCTCTAACCACGGCACCTTGTTGGCTCTTTAGGAAAACCCTCGAGTAGTACTGTTGAGTCACTCAGTCTAGATGCCAACCAGTGCTCTGATATCCAGGGAGTTTGCAGCGGGAAGGCAACCCAATGACAAGTCCGCAGTGGCTAGGGTTGCCATATTCAAGCTTCCCAAATCCGGGTGGCCTAATTTCCATATTATGCAAATTATGCAACAACTAATTTGCATTTTATTTTTGTATTTATTTGTCAGATTTGTATCCTTTCCCCTCCTTCTCTGCCCTCCCATGTGATCGGATCCAGAGTAAAATGCGGGCAATCCGGGCAGCGCATTTGAGATCCATGTAAATCCGGGTGGAATTTAGCAGCCGGGTGGAGGAGCCTAAATCCGGGGGCTACCCTAAATTCCGGGGGGACATGGCAACCCTAGCAGTAGCAGGGAACAACTTGTGAGGAGACTGTGGATTTGACATTTCCAGTTTTAAAAAAATATGATGATGATGATGATGATGATGATGATGATGATGATGATAATAATAATAAAATTTCCCCCCTCACAAACTCCTGTCCTTGACTCCTCTCTAGGCGCTAAAGAAGGACTCTGGCTTCACGTCGACGCTGCGTATGCTGGGACAGCGTTCCTGTGTCCAGAATTCCGGTCGTTTCTGAGCGGGATCGAGCATGCCGATTCCTTCACGTTCAATCCTTCCAAATGGATGATGGTTCACTTTGATTGCACTGCATTCTGGTGAGTGAGCGAGAGGAGAAGGCTGCCCTGAGCTTCTGCGGGCGAGAGGACTCTGGCCATGGGTTCTTCCGAGGCCAACATCTAATTCTTTTCCCTGCTCCTTTTTCCTAGGGTCAAAGACAAATACAAGTTGCAGCAAACATTTAGTGTCAATCCCATCTACCTCAGACATCCCAATTCAGGATCAGCAACTGATTTCATGGTGAGTAATGAGGGGACCACCTGAGGGCCGAACTAGCAGAGAAGATAGAAGGCGGCGTGTCGGCGATCTTCTTGTCTTGTTTATAATCTGGCATCGCTTTGCCTGTCTCTTAATTATTGCAAAAAGCATCTGCACTGGTTGTGGGGAGATTTGGATCAGGACCAGGGGGGACGGTTTTCCTCATGAAGATCTCCTTCAAGCCAGTATTTGCCTGTTAAGGAAAACGTATGTGCTCCCACGCGGAGATTAAAACTGGACAGTCCTTCACTCAGTGCTTGAGAAGTTGCATTTTCTCAGGGCGAAACAACATGTGATGTTTAAAGCAACATTAGCCCTGACCTTTCCCCCTTAGTAAACAGGAGTTGGATCAGGGCCCCACCATGGATCAGGACAACAGTGGGAGTGGGGTTAGGGAACTTTTACCCTACTCAACTCCTGCCTTGCTTCAGATTTGTGGGGTCCCTTCCCTGATCTGGCTGCAACTTACCCTGGGGGAAAGTCTTTGTGGGTGCCAATGGGAGTTCTTTTTGCAGGAGTAAATTGCAGCTGGATTGGGGCCCCCATTGAATCAGGTCCATGGCAGGGGGTACGATTCCCTTTCATGGGGCCTTCCAGCATGGCAGCTTAATTTTCCAGGCATGCTTCACCTTTCTCATGCTCCAATATGCCATCTGTGGATCATTGCAGCGTAGTACTCTGTGGAGTTTTATAACCGGAAGAAGGGCCTTTGCATTTTCTGTGGATGTGGCACAGTTGTGAGTCACAGTCCCCCATGGCATACAATTTGAGCTTGTATTGGGCAGAGGCTAGGGCCCAGAACCTCTTGTCCAGTAACAACCCTGGAAAATAACCATGGCAATAGAACAGAGAGTGCCTCTGAGCATATGCAGACATCCTTCATGATCTAGAATTCTCCAGGTGTGATCTTGGGAAACAGCTGTTCAGTATGGAGGCCACATAACCTCTGGCCACATTTGAGCCCCTACATAATTGGTTTTTTTAGAAATAAAGGGTTGAATTCACATCTTTTCAGGTATAGGATAAAATAAGATACCAGATCAGTAGCATCCGATAGAGTCATTCCCTTTGTGGCAGGCTGCAGTGCCCACCTCCTCCTCACTTTGTTCATAAAACTTAACGTGTCAATATTCCTTGATTTATAGCACTGGCAAATCCCACTCAGCCGACGGTTTCGTTCTCTGAAGCTCTGGTTTGTGATCCGCTCCTTTGGGATGAAAAAGCTTCAGGACCATGTCAGACATGTAGGTGAAGGATGATACTTTGCTGCCCATAATCAATTCCATAATGAACTGAATGCATTGCACAGCGCATTTAGGACAGTTGTGCACACAGTCCACATGTATGGTTGGATTCTGGAGGAAATGCAAGGTTGGTTCAGCCAAAGAACCACTGGTTCAAAGTGCTGTATGGGCATTTCTAGATGGAGAACTATCCTGTTTGATAATGGAGGTGATTTGTGTTTATTAACTCTCTGTCTATATTATGTATGTAGTTCATAGGAGCACAGAAACATAGGAAGCTGCCTTATACTGAGTCAGACCATTGGTCCATCTAGCTCAGTGTGTCTACCCAGACTGGCAGCAGCCTCTCCAAGACTGCAGGCAGGAGAGGGAGGGAACTTGGAACAATCTTCATTCAAGCGTGCAGATGCTCTTCCCAGAGCAGGCTCATCCCCTAAGGGGGATATCTTAACAGAGCTCACATGTAGTCTCCCATTCAAATGCAAACCAGGGCAGACCCTGCTTAGCAAAGGGAACAATTAATGCTTGCTACCACAAGTCCCTTTTGTAGAGTCTATGTGTTTTATCAACAGGTTGTTTACATGCTTCCTCCATGTACTATTGTGTAGTGCCGTCTGCTGGCCATTTGCCGGAAACCTGTGATTAAAATAACACCTTTTGAGACTACTTAAAATGTAGTTTAATATTCATCATGGATTTCCAGCAAGTGGTCAGCAGATGGCGCTATGCAATCGCACATTGATCACATAGGGGATCTAAACATTCCACTAATGCCTGTTGGCAGGTGCAAAAGTCAGGTAGGAAGAAGGGAAACTCGCTTTTTGAACTCTGCAGAAAAACAAGTGTTAGTCATTAAGCCTGGTTTTTATGCACTAATAGCAACTAGGTGTCTGAATTTTTGCATACCTGCTATAATGCTAAATATGTCATGCTTTCTGTCTGTAATTTGATATGAGCCAAGATTGTAATAAATTTTGACGGAGGGCATGTCATGCTTTCAGGACTGCCAGGGAAAACCACTTTCCTTTGGGGCGAGATTATTGTTTATTTAGGGGCAGACTAGATTTAGTAATGCTATTAACCCTTGCCATGCTTGATTTTTCTTAGTAGTAAGTGCATACAGTGTGCAGAGGTGGCCCAGATTAAGACAGCAGTGGAGAGTAAATTGTGCATTCTGTGGCTCCTGAAATATGCTACTGGATATAACCACCACATATATTCTTTTGAACCTGCAGGGCACAGAGATGGCCAAGTATTTTGAGTCTCTGGTCCGAAGTGACCCCCTGTTTGAGATCCCCGCCAAGAGACATCTCGGACTAGTTGTGTTTCGTTTAAAGGTAAAGCTCTCGTTCCCCCTTAGTATATAACAGTTAAGCAAGAGGTTCTCAAATCTAGGCCCCTTGATGATGTTGGACTACAGCTCCCATAATCTCCAGGCACCATGGCCTATGGGATTATGGGAGCTGTGGTCCAACAATATTCAGGGACCCAAGTCTGAGAACCCCATTCTAGCCAGAGGTGTATTGGAGGGACGACGCACAGGGATGGAGCACCGGAACTTCTCAGTTTCTCTGGCTGTCAGGGTGGGCATGGCCATGGGGGCTCTCATGGAGAGCACCTGCACTTCTGAATTTGCAACTACATCACTGATTCTAACCCAGTTCCCCCAGTAGTGTGTGCATCATTTTCTTATATCAATTCCTTACAGGTGGAAGAGGATTGGAGGGGGTGGGTGAGACGTGATGCAGGTTTCTAAAATTACTCATGGTGTGGGGAAGTTGGAGAGAGGAGTTCTTCACCCTCTCTCTCGATACTAACACTTGGGGTCACTCAACGAAATTGATTGGCAGTCGATCTGCATATCCCACAAAGGCACACGCAGAGCTACCATTGCATGAACGGGTTAGAAAAACCCGGGCCATCACACTTCAGGGGCCGGGCCTTGCACCCCAGCCATGCCCCTGCACCTGACATCAGATGCAGGGGCGTGATTCCGCTCACAAACAGGTCTGTGCAGCCCTGTTTACGAGTAAAATCCAGCCAGCGCTGTCTTTTAAAGGCAGGGAGAGTCGCTCCTGGCCACACTGTGAATGTGGCAGTATCCGGATTTTGCTCGTAAACGGGGCCATGCTGCCCCGTTGGTGAGTGAAACCAGTGCTGCGTTGGCAACAGGGCCAGGAGCAACTCTCCCTGCCTTTAAAAGTCAGGGAGAGCTTCTCCGGCTGTGCCATGAACACCACGCTGGGCGGACTCAGCTCACAAATGGGGCCGCGCGGCTGACACAAGGGGCAGGGCTAAGGGGCCGCGGCGACAGGCTGAACCCGGGCCCCCACTGGTCTCCCTCCGCCTCTGCACAAAGGTCTCCCATTGTGGCCGGGAGTTGGGAGTCGTGGGGCAGTAACCCCTGTGGACCTAAGTCTGAGAACTCCAGGTTAGCTGGTGTCTGCACCTTGCAAGGAAGACCTGTCACTCCGCTCGGAAAACCTGTGAAAATTACATATAGATTCTTATGAACATCTGTCTTTTATGAACAGGGTCCCAACTGGATGACAGAAAAAGTCTTAAAAGAGCTGAACAAATCAGGAAAGCTCTTTGTCATCCCAGCCACCATTCGAGACAAGTTCATCATCCGCTTCACGGTCACGTCTCAGTTCACAACCCGAGAGGATATCCTACGGGACTGGACCCTCATCCAACAGGCTGCAGCTCAAGTCCTTAACCAGCTCCAGACACCACAAACTTCCATCTCAGAAGGGGCCCGAGTCCCTGCCATGATAACCGGCCCCAGTCATAAATCCGTGAGTGCGGCTTTCCCATTTTTCCCAGAGAAGAGAGATTGCAAAATGCCCCCAAGGAGAGTAACAGCACAACCTCGGAGAGGGTCGCTTAGTTCTGCTCAGTGGTTGTTCCGTGAACATATGCCAGCGGTCGACGATCCTCATTTGGATGACTGCTTCATAGAAGATGGCCCAGACACGGCCAACCACAAGCTGTCCTCACTATGGAACTTCTCTGTGCACAACAAAAAGAAGACCGTCCGCTCTCTCAGCATGCCAGCGCCTGACCATTGGGAGCGAAGCTTTCCCAAGGCAGTGGCCTTAGATTCTGGCAAGAGCAGGCCGTACACTGCTGAACACTTCCTTCCCAAGCTGCCTGAAGAGGTACTGATGCTCAAGAAAAATCTGAAGCTTTACAGCATCCCGAGTTTTCCCGAATGCACCATTCATTGCGGCCTCCAGTTGCCATGTTGTCCACTGCAAGCCATGGTCTAATGCCTTAGCCTTTACGGCCTTCCCCAAGAAGACAATAATGAAAGCCTGCTAATTCTCATGCAATATATGCTCCTATTTAATATATGATGATGATGATGATGATGATAGTATTAATTTCTGAAGACTCTGTGTCCATTTTTAAAAGCCTGTATATTTAAGAAGTTTAGTAAATTTAAAAGAAAAATAAACTGATTCAGCTTGGTGTCAGGAGTTTCAAGTTTCATTCCTAGTTCTCTCTTCTGCTGCATATTTATGATACCGTATTTACCCAAATACAAGATGACTCTGAATTTACGACAAGCCCCTTAAAAAATGGAGCTGGAATACAGGTTATATCCTTATTTACCACAAAGGAAGAAGATTCTGAATTGAAGGTGACCCCAATTTCTAACATCAAAGAAAGTTCTAGCATTTCCAGTGTCTACAGAGCTCAAAAGGTCACTTACGTTAGTGGTTTCTGCAACCTAAAAATACTTACAAAGCGAGTTTTGTCTTCTTGATAATTCCGGGAGATTGGTGACTCATCAGTTAGATGATACTGAGTCTTGGGACAGACACAAAAGCCTTATTCAGACTTAATAAGAACATAAGAATAGCCCTGCTGGGTCAGGCCCAAGGCCCATCTAGTCCAGCATCCCGTTTCACACAGTAGACCAACAGATGCTTCCGAGAAGCCCACAGGCAGGCGGTGAGGGTGTGCCCCCTCTCCTGCCGTTGCACCCCTGCAACTAGTATTGAGAGGCATCCTGCCTCTGAGGCTGGAGGTGGCCTATAGCCACCAGACTAGTAGCCATTGATAGGCCTGTCCTCCATGAATTTGTCCAAGCCTAAAGCCATCCAAGCTAGTGGCCATTATCACATCCGGTTGCGCAGAATTCCATAAGTTAATCATGCGCTGTGTAATTAGTGCTGCATGTGCTTACACCAAAGCGCTATTCAGACATTATACTGTTCCTGTGTTCAGATGCCTGTACGATCGTATGTGGTTTTGTGTGAATGACTGTACCTGTGTACATTTTAAAATGGAACCTGGGTACAGGCCCCTCAAGTGCAGGGTACAAATGGGAAGTGCATTGATGTACTGGCGTTCAACGTAACCTGTGAATAACCATAGCTGTGTACACTGTACACTCAGAGTATGAGTGCTCAACATCATGTGTGAAGAGGGCTAAGGATATATACAGTTCTGCTGCATAATGTATAAATGCTCAATGAACAGGCTTTGCCAACCTTTCCACAACTTTTTAAAGGTCAAGGGACAGAACCCATATCAAATATTTTATTTACACAATTCCATGAAAGTGTTTGCAGAGCACAGACAGAGATCAGTTTCTCTTCTGAAATAGCTATCCAGATACATAAACAGGGAACAGAGGCGCTCCTACCCCTGGACTTCGGGGCCAAAGTCCAGGGCCTCCACAGCTCTTGGGGCCCCTCAAATTCTCCTTAGTCTGTCCTGGGTGGTGTGGTCACCTGGCAGAGCATGATGATGCTTAATTTGCAGGGAGGGGCCCTCCAAAGACCTTTAGGTCCAGGTTCCAAAATTACCTAGGTGCACCTCTGATAGGGAACACAAGAGTTTCTCTTTTCCTTCCTTCCTTCCTTCCTCCCCACTCCCTCCCTCCCTTTCTTCTTCTCCCATTCTGTTTTGGAACTCTGATTTAAGGAGGCAACTAGCCCTGTCAAGACCTTCTCTCCATATCTAGGCTGAACACATGGAGGGGGAAACAGGATAGCGTGCACTAGCCCTATCCCAGACCTCTGCACATCTGCTGGCCTATCCCAGACCTCTGCACATCTATCCCTGACCTCCAGCCATTCTAAAAAGGGATTCTACATGGATTCTACATACATATGTGTATACAATCCAGAACCATGACTAGAGTCGGATTTACGGTCACATCGGACAACCTATCCGAGTGTTCCTTGCAAAGCTTACAAGGGCCAAATTGGTCCTGAAGAGCTGCTCCAATGGCAGGGGGCAGCTTGCCACCGTGCTGGTACCCTATTAATCTGCAGCCTGAGGCAACGGCTTCCCCTTGCCTCATGAAAGGGCCGCCCCTGAAAAGCTCTTTGTACAAAGGCATGAAAATCTGCCCTCCATAGTTCATGAGTGCAGGGACTGCCTTTCTTATCTAGATGCGAGAACAATCCATCTGTGTCCTGGAATTCCCAGCTGTGCAGGCTCTAGAAGAGAATGGGAAGCCTCTGCATATGCAACGTCCGACTTGCTCATCAGAACCGCAGGATTATAGCCATATACTTGGTTGAAAATGAGCCCCACAGATTTCCATACAACTTAGGAAAGGAGAGCTGGTCTTGTGGTAGCAAGCATGACTTGTCCACTTAGCTAAGCAGGATCTGCCCTGGTTGCATATGAATGGGAGACTAGAAGTGTGAGCACTGAGAAATATTCCCCTTAGGGGATGGAGCCGCTACTCTGGGAAGAGTAGAAGGTTTCAAGTTCCCTCCCTGGAATCTCCAAGATAGGCCTGCCTGCAACCTTGGGGAAGCTGCTGCCAGTCTGTGTAGACAATACTGAGCTAGATGGACCAATGGTCTGATTCAGTATATGGCAGTTTCCTATGTTCCTTCCAAAAATGGCAGTGCAATAAGCAGTAACTAAAGCAACAAGAGAATAGTGTAGGGAGATACTGGAAATACTTTGTTACAAAAGGCCTTCAGTATCATCACACACAAAAATTCGTTTTAAAAAATCCCAGACACCACAATGGCATTTCAAATTCCAGATATAAACATGGGATCACTTTCAAATCAATGTTTCTTTCTAAAACTATTTAAAAACAGATTCTTGGTTTTAGAAACAACAACTAATTTGGGTGCATTATAGCTTTAAGCTATTGCTACTTATCAAGTTATAAACATCTTCAGTCAGGGGCACATATGACTTTGCTTTGTCATCCAGGAAATACAGGGTGTCCTTGATAGCTGCTGGGTTGAATCCTTCTTGCGCTAACTGCACCTTCCGGTATTTAAACGTTCCTGTGATCTCAATGGCATCCTAGAACAATGAGAAAAAAATAATACACAATGGTGCAAGATGCAAACTGCAATATAATATGTGTCTCAAGCTCTTAAGAGCTGTCACTGACCTAGTCACCTATGGTGAGAAAACATCAGTTGTAGACGACTAGGCAGGGATGGGATGTGTTTTAAACTGGAAAAGTGTTGGAGTTCTCTCTCTTTCAAGTCACGGATAAGTCACAAATCACTGTCTATGTACACATATAAAGGATACTCTTTTTTTGGTCAAGTTCCATGAACTTATTGTCTGTCTGTCTATCTATCTAACTATCCAGCAGTGCAGCAGAGATGGCCAACTCCTTTCTTTCTTAGAGAAATCACAGTGGAAATCTACCATAATTTTGAGGCTATGGCTATTTTTCATCTGCGGGCAGGAGTTCTCAAACATGGGTCCCCAATAGTGGTTGGACTTCAACTCTCCCATAATCCCCAGCCCTTGTCCACTGGGGCTGGGGATTATGGAAGTTGACTGCTTCTGTGACTGCCTGAACCCACGTCAAGGCAGGAACCTGAGGTCCACTCAACCCAAGATATGTAACTAAGAGCTGAAGTTGGCTTGACAAATGGAGGTACACATTATGTCTCAACCTATGCGCCACACGAGTCTCTGGTTCGTTCCAAGTGAGCCCGCCCCCTTTGCTATCAGGACCAATGGTTGCAAAGTGGTAGGTGCAAAGCAGGCTGGGATAGCATCCAGGTTGGCGTAGCTCTGGTTCAGCACTGCAGCTTCCGACAAATCAAGATATGTGATAATCTGCAGTGTCAACTTCAGGTACTCTCCAAATCTTGAGCTGGAGGAACCTCAGGGTCCACATGATGTGTGAGCCCGCCCTGTGTATCATAAGTATTATTATGTCCATACTGCAGCTGGGCAAGACTGAGGCAGAGAGGAAGAGGCTCACCTAAGGCTGCCTGGTGAGCTCATTGCAGAAGCAAGCTTCCAGCTGGGAAAAGTTCTGATTCACCACTCAGTCTTTTAGACATGACGCCACACCAGCTGATGGCTTTCATAATTAAGGCAAGCTAGAAGGCATGATCTAAGAAGGGGCAATGCTGCTCCTATTCCACAGCTATTTTATTCACTCTCTGATATTGTTGCTCCCATGTGTGGAGCGTCATGGATGCAGAACCCATTGAAGCTGAGAGAACAATCAATATAGATGATGATTATTTTTGCATCCCTTCCAACCAATGGTCAGTTAGCACTTTAGCCATCACAGATTCCAACTTACCGCAGGGCTGCACAGCTTTGGCCCTTGTTCAGATGTTGGCCTACAACTCCCATAATCCCTAAGAATTGGCCACACTGGCTGGGGATAATGGGAGTTGTAGTCCAAAATCCTGGAAGGCCAAAGCTGTGGAGCCCTGTTCTACTGCCATGAGGACCAGAAGTGTACTTTTTCTTTCACAAAACCAAAAATGTAATTATACTTCTAATTTGATAGAGTGACTATAGCTTTCTTCCCTTCCCTTTGTTCCCCAATCTGCAGTCGTCATCGGTTTGATAATAACTGGATGCAAAAACTACTTCTCACAAGTGATTTTACTGTCTTGACGATATTTTTACAGCTTTTATTCTCTTCGGCTGCCTCTCTGTTTTATAGTTGCATGACATCATTGCTTTTGTAAACCTCTTGGATAACCTATTTTTAAAAGTGACAAAAGTTCTCTAAATAAATAAAATACCTGAATCCTCACAAAACGAGGCCTCGCATAAACTGGCAGGTAGTCCGCAACATGCTTGTAGACTCTCTCCCCAACGAACTCGCTGCCGTCCATTAGTCGAATGGATGCCATGCCTATTCTGCCCTCATGACCTGCAAGACGGTTGCTCTTTTTAATACGATTCATGTTTCCGAACTGCTTCTCCACAAGATCTTGATCAACAATTCATAAAAACATAGAACCAAAAACCAGCCAACAAAATGAAACAAAATTAAACCTGGGCAAGAATCTAGTTTCTAATTCAAGAGGTGTGTCAGCAAGGTTTAATTTGGTCATCTCAGCCACGCTGATGGTGGGGAAATTAAGCCCCAGAGCAAGGAGCAGATCAATGTGGGCTCTACAAAATTCATCTAGCTTTGAGACTGCATGTGAATAAAAATGGAAGGGATACCAATAACTATTGTTTTCTTCCCCCCCTGCAAGACCAGTTTATAATTGAGCATGATGGTTTTATAAGTCCAGTGGGAACAGGGCTTGCTTCTCCCCTCCATAGACTCCAGCGTAATCTGAGAAAAGGATAAGGAACTCTGGACTATCAGGTGGCTCTCTGGCTGGCGAAACCTTTCCCATGGCAATTTGGTGTTTACCTCTTCAGGAGAAGTAGGTGGAAACAAAGGCAAGTTGCTTTAGAGACACGCCACCAGTGTGCTTTAGCTGCTGATGGCAGAATGGAGCTCACAGCCGCAGAGACCATGGTATGCTTGCTACTCTTCCCTTTTAATTCATGATTAAGATTTGGGAGGAAAGGAAGATATATCCAAATTCATCTAGTATCTCAAAAGAGGCACGATTATAGTACAACTTCTTAATTTAAGTCTTTCCTTTAAAAAGTACATTTCTTTTTAAACAAACAAATAGATGCTTATTAATAGGCAGTACCCTATTTGTCTGAATCCAAGACTAGGTTCCCCGCTTTGATATTGTGTGTGTGTGGCGGGGTCATCTTAAATTCTGAGTCTATTCCCCCCCCCCAGGTAAATACAGGTATAACCTGGATTTTAGTTGTATTTGTAAAGGGAATGTCATAAGAGCATAAGGACAGCCCAGCTGGATCAGGCCCAAGGCCTACCTAGTCCAGCATCCTGTTTCACACAGTGGCCCACCAGATGCCTCTGGGAAGCCCACAGGCAAGAGGAGAGGGCATGCCTTCTCTCTTGCTGTTACCTTCAAAGTCCACTTTTATCCCAGTAAATATGGTAATTGCTTAACAATTAAGGCAGCAATCCTAAACACTAAAGGAGCGAGTCCCATTGAACTCCATGGACGGCACTTTTAAGTTACTTTTTATTATGGACTAACATTGCAACTCTAAGTGTATTTACCCAGAACGAAGTAGCTACTTTAGGATTCCTGCCTTCATTTACTCAATAGCTGATGTACAGAGCAAGGATACATCAGAAAATATGTGCCTGAGGGCTGTACAACCTTCAAGGACATATTTTAAGGTGACCACAGAGAGCATCTTGGGGAAGGGCTGGGTGTCGAAAACTGCCCCTCCTGTGCTGGTGCAGTTAGCTGGGGAGTTCTGTTAGCTTGCTCTCACACTGCACCAGTGTTTCCTTGTTCTGAATGTCAGTCAGCGCCTTTTATTTTATTTCTTTTTAACTATTCAGTGTATGCTGTACCTGACACAGGCACACCGTACACGTTCACTTCTTGAATGAAGTCGATCAGTCCTAAAATATCAGCAACTTCGGTTGTAGCCACATTTTCTCCTTTCCATCTGTGCAGACAAAATTAAAAATCAAGTAACTTTGCAAATGACTGAACATGAAGGCCACCTTCCTTTAGTTAGACGCAGCCCAGCAAACAGATTCGGAAATGTTACTAACCCACCTGCCCATATATGCCAATGTTTAAAATTATAACAAAAAAGAAAGACTTTAGCAAAGCTTCTCTGTCTAGTTGGCTTTGAGGAGGTTCTTATTCGCCACAGAAAACTAAGTGAAAATGGTGATTTATAGGCTTTCACTGATATTAACTTTTGTTTAGCTCTATTCACACATTATGTTCAAAACTTGTATTTTATTTATTTATTTATTATTAAAACTTTTATACTGCCTTCCAAAAGGCTCAGGACGGTTTATATTTACAGGTTTACATAACCTGAGTACACTAGTACAGATCTGTATGCAGGTACAATTATTCAAATGTTGTGTTGAATGCAGGTACAGCAGTCTACTTCCTATCTGTATCCTGCATTTCATGGGGCCTGTACCCAGATCCACTTTTATAATGAACATGGGTGCAGTCATTCACACAACCACACAGATATCTGAATGCAGGTACAATGTAATGTCTGAATAGGGCTGGAGACTGGGCCCAGGGGCTGGTTTGGGGATCAGCTGATGCTGTAATTGTGCTCAAGGCACAACAGGGTCATGGGTTTGATCACCCCTTAGTTAGGAGACCCCTGGGAGCCCCATGGAAGAATAGGATATAATCATTATAAATCTTTAAATGCCACTTGTCCCTGGACAAGGGACACAGTCCTCAGGCATTGTCCATGAATGTCCAGGTGACTGCTGTGGCCAGGAGTGGTTTTTATCAGCTAAGGCAAGGATGCCAGCTGCATCCCTACCTGGAAAAGTCTAGCCACAGCTACCTATGCTCTGATTACATCCAGACACTAGACGACCGCAAGGCACTGCATATGGGGCCACCTATGAAATTAGCTTGGGAGTTTTCAAGGGTTCAGAATGACAATGTTGGGGATGAGGCAGGCTACAGTTCTGTGGCAGAGCATCTGCTTAGCATACAGAAGGTCCCAGGTTAACTCCCTGGCAGCATCTCCAACTAGACCGCTGCCTGAAACCTTGGACAGGCTGCTATGTGTAGACAACGCTGAGCTAGATGGACCAAGGGTCTGACTCAGTAGAAGGCAGCTTCCTATGTGTCAGATCAAGGCTAATCATGACTAAGTCCCACTGAAACGAATAGGACTTGTTAGTCATGACAAACTTGTCTCATTGATTTCAGTGGTGCTTAGTCAGAACTGATTATCCCGGCAGCTGCAACATAAATATTTGCTTTCAGCTTCTGAGGATATAACTAATAAGCAAACAAACCGAAATGTGTCTCCAACTCTGTCATGGAAGTAGATGAAGTTGTCATGGTCAATCATGAGAAGATCACCGCTGTTGAAGTACAAATCCCCTTTCTGGAAAACGTCTCTTAGCTTCTTCTTCTCTGTTTGGCTTTTTGCCCCCGCATAGCCAGTGAATGGAGCAAACCGGGTGATTTTGCAAATCAAGAGTCCCACTTCACCTAGGACCAAAACACACACACATACACCCCGAACAAGAATAAGATTAGCTGAGTGTAAGAGTTTGCAGCCTGAACACATGAGAACAGGGGTCTCAAACCTAGGTCCCCAGATGATGACCTTTAACCTTTTGCTGTGCAGGCTGGTCATTCTACCCTGTGAATGAGCAGCATGCACGGCTCGAGTTAAAACCGGAGCTCTGCATTTCTTGGCTGAGGGGACACCAAAAGCCCTAGGGCAGGCCCCAGAGGAAAGCCTTCCTGCCCTGGTCTTTCACTGCAGATTGCAGCCTCTGTGAGTGCATTCTGTGAAAGAAGAGACCTCTTGAGAAAAAGCATATGCCATCTATATGCAGCTGAATATCACATTAAGTTCGGCCCTTTGTGTTGGCAACGAAAAATAGCATCTGTTTTCTATTCTGCCCAGTCATGGGAATGGAACTGGTTTCAAAAATACGGATGCTTGATAAGCAGTAGCCTGCATTTTACCTGGGTGCTTTGAGTGGGCTATACTATATTATTAAAAACTACAGCTGCAGTTCAAAGAAACATTGGCTCCACATGACCACCAGCAAGTCTGTAAGTGACGAACACAACAGTATTATGTTGGCAACCAAGAGCTAGGGATGTGCACAAACTGCGGTTCAAGTACAACTCGGGAGCTTTAAGAAAGAGGAGAGCAGGTCCTAATCTGCTTCCTGCTGCCCCATGCAGCTTCCTGCTGGGGTGGTGCATGTCCCAAGGATCCCCATGTGGCGCCAGCTACCATGTGCATGCTGAAAGATGCAAGGGCTGGCGGAAAGCAGGTAAGGACCTGCGCTCTGCTTTCTTAAAGCTCCCAAACTGTGCTCAAACTGTGGTTTGAACCATGGTTTGTGAACATCCCTACCAAGAGTGCACGCTCTGAGCAGACATGATGTCTGAACACACCCAAGTCTGGTTCTTGTGATTTTACACCTGACATTTTCCAAAATTCTCCACCCAGCTTCAAGTGTTGGTTATAAATGTTGGGCAGAGATCAGGAGAATGTTGAGCAGAGAATCTCAGGAACAGGATTTGGGTGTCATGCCTGTTGGGACTGTGTGGCCCTGGCTGCTGACATTTCACCAACATGTTCCCGGCTAACAGACTTGGCAGTCATGTGAAGCCACCCATTGACCAGGCTCACACAATCATTCAAATCTAGGTTTTAATGTGGGCTACCAACATTAGTGTGAGTGTGTGAACCAATGTCAAGGGGGGAATCTCAGATTCATCTCAGGCCATAAACTAACAAATTTTAATGTGTTTTTATCTATTTTATTTTTTATGTATTTTAAATGTTTTATATTTTATATTATGTTTTAATTCTGTAAACCGCCTAGAGATTTCGATATTAGGCAGTATATAAATCAATCAAACAAACAAACAAACAAAAAACAAACTTTAAAAAAATGGTGTGGGTTCACACAAACATGCTAATGCCGGTAGCTCACATTAAACCTAGATCTGAAGAAGGTTGTGCACTAGATCATCATTGGTGGGCGGGGAGGTCACAGAGTGGGGGAAAGGCGAGATCCAGCTTACTTTCTCCCCAGACAAGCGAAACCCACGTGTGGGATGTGCAGCTCGTGCGCCCACACGATCCATGCTGCGCCTGGCAGCATGGATCTTTGAGGGCCAGGAGAATGAGTCCCTACCCTAGTCTGGGTTAGGCTGCTCGTGAGAATAGCCTCAATGACTGTGTGAACCTGGTCATTGTCTGGCATTGAGGTTTATTGGAAATTATGAAGTCATAACACATATGTACCTTTGGGAACTTTTATACAGTAGCCATTTTCATCTCGGACGGGCTCATCTTTCTCAACGTCGTATTTAATCAGGTCATAGCGCATTATTTTCTAATGAAAATAAATGTATACATACATACATACAAATTATATTTTTCAACATAAAGACCTCAAGATAGCTATGGAGGAACGAGGCCTAAACCTCTTGGGTTTCTGTAAATAAGCCCCTGTATTGTATAGTGCAGGCATCCTCAAACTGCGGCCCTCCAGATGTTGCTGAATGACAACTTCCAGCATATCCAGCCACAAAAAAATTGTGTCTAGGGATGCTGGGAGTTGTAATTCAGCAACTTCTGGAGGGCCGCAGTTTGGGAATGCCTGGTATAGTGTATTAATATTCCCAAACCTCTTCTTATAAATAAGCCCTGATAAATGAATTCTATTATATTATATTTCTAAAAACCTCTGCATTATTCTAAATAGGATTTCTGGGCTTGCAAATCTCTGTGGATGGAGAAGGCTGGCAGGGCCAAAGTTCCTTCTTGTTTCACTTTTGGTTTAGCATTTTTGACAGTTGTTTTTTGGAGGGAAAAGAGATTTCAAGAAATGGAGGGGATTTTTGTTTGTTCCAACTGGATGGCTTACAAAGCTGTTGGGCCAGAGAAACTGTATATATTGGGAGTGTTTTGAGAGGGAGGACAGGGAAGTCAACAGAGAATCTTGAGAGTCACAGGCCTGGAAGAAGGAAAAGTCAAGAGTCTGCTCGAGAGAGGACTAAGGAGTCCAAGGGTCAGAGTCCTGGAAGTCCAAGTCAGGTCTTCTGGAAAATGTCAGTGCTGGAGGATGCAGAAGAAGGAAGAGTCTAGAAGTCTGCTAGAGTAAGTCCAGGGAAGCAGAGAGTGAGCAGCCAGCAAGAAGAGAAGCCAAGCTGAAATCATGAGAAGAAAAGGAAAAGCCAAGCTGCATTGAGCCCCAGACTTGTGCTGTAATTACAACAAGAGACTACACAGCCAGCCAGAAGCTAAGAAGAAAGAAAGCACAGAAGACTCCGAGTAGGGACCAGTATAGAGCCAGATAGTGATTGTGTTTTTCCAGTTTTTATTTTCCCCGAGTTTTCCTCCTACCTTGCTTCCACACAACTGAAAATTGGGAGCACACAAAGCTCCCAAACCCTGGGTAGAACACAATTTTTGATCATGTGAATGACCTCTTAGACTCCCTAAATGATGGGAGTTGTAGTCCAAAATCTGTAGGAGGGCTGAAGTTGTGCAGCCCAGCTCTAGAGCACAAGTATTGTGCTAGCTAGTAGTGCCAATTGTGGGGCTTGTGTTCCAGAGCAGTTTGGCACAAGCATAGCACAACTGCCTCATTTGTTCTGGGAACTTCTGCACAAGAGTAAAGTGGAAGATGCGTAATCTGCTGTCCATACCTTGTGGAAATAGTTTAATCTTCCCACAGCTCCAATTTTGCCAGTATAGTTCACAAAACCAATGTTGCCTTCGGTTGCAGCATAGAACTCAAAAATGCGTATGTCTCCAAACCTCCTGATAAATTCCCTCCAAACGTCGGCCCTTAAACCATTGCCCAAGGCGAGCCGAACTCTATGAAGACGATCATTGTCTTTCTGCAAACAAGGCAACAAGTCACAATTCTAGGAGGACATTCAAAGTTTTAGGCGGAGAACAATCTAGTCAGAAGACCTTGCACCATTTCATGGGGGCAGAAACAACCCATGCTGGCCATGGGAATTTATAGGCTTCTGTGTTGGAAGCGATTACCTCTGCATATACCTGAGAATTAACCATCTTTTCATTCTGCATGGTTTTACAACTCCTAGAATAGTATGACAGAATCACAGAATTGGAAGGGGCTTCAGAGGCCTTCTAGTCCACCCCACTGTCCAGTCCAAAGAACACCACTGACCACAGGTTGGGATTGGGAACCCCTGGCCTACACTGACTGGCAGCAGCTCTTCAAGGTTTCAGGCTAGGTGTCTCTCTCAGCCCTACCTGGAGATGCTGCCAGGGACTGAACCTGGGTCCTTTGGCATACAAGCAGATGCTCTACCATTGAGCTATGGCTCCATCCCCTAAGAGGAATATGTTACAGCAGACAGAGCTCACATGAAATCACCCATCCAAACTAGGTTGGACCTTGCTTAGCAAATGGGACAATTCACACTTGCTACTACAAGACCAGCTGTACTTCTTGGAAGGTCATTGTGGTGGGGGTGATGGGAATTGTAGTCCAACAACATCTGGGGATCCAAGGCTAGGAACCATTGTTCTAAGGGAGCTTAAAAAAGCACTGAACTTCCCTAGCAGATAGCTGAGGATAGGGATGTGCAAAAAATTCAACTGAATCAATTCAAATTTGAATCTCATTCAAATCTAATTCCAGTGAATTTGATTCAAGTTCAGGTGAATTTGTATTGATTTGAATGAATCCTATTCTGTGCAAGCAATATGAGATGAGTCAATTTGGGTGAATTTTTTTGCACATTCCCTAGCTGAGGATAGGCGATTTCCCTTCCTCTGTGATTTCTTTAGATTTCTTTTCAGTCCTGTCCCAGGCGTTCAAGACAAGTTGCTGCGTATTCTTGCAGAGGTCATTTTCACAGAGCGATTTTTGTCCAAGGGCACCCAGTGAACTTTATGGCGGAAGAAAACCTTGCACTTTTGCACTGGCAGAAAATGGCCCAGTGAAGGGTAATAAAAAGCTGAACTTCAGGCCAGCCAATCAGTTCTGGAGATTCTAATGAGGTGGTGAGCAGCAGCGTGGATTATTGTCAGAATGGTCTGCTCAGTTACATGAACTGCAGAGCGGCTGAGAAAGACGGCCAACCCAAGTGGTGTTTCTAATAATGATGGGGTAATTAAACGAGGGGGCATTTAGAGAGGCAAGCTGCTTTTCCTGCAGGTGTGGGGAAAATTCGTTAATAATATGGATTTATCTCCGACTGTTAAATTAGGGGGTAACATGCATATACATACAGGGCTTAATTTCCATCTCTGGAACAGGAACAATAGGAGCTGTTCTTTTTCCATAAACATAAAAATTGGCACCTTCAGAGGTATGCATGTATGCAGTAAGTAGCATATCAGTTTTCCTGGTACTTTGCCTGGATCAAATGTCAGGTGTGAATTTCTTAAAGGCATAGGGAACTGCATTCTAATGAGTCAGACCATTGGTCCATAGGAACATAGGAAGCTGCCTTATACAGAGCTGCACACAGCCCAAGGAGGCACAGAGACAGGTGCCTAGAGCGCCTGTCTGTCGGAGGGAATCTCCCAAGGCACCACACTCATTGCGTGGTGCCTTGTGGGATATCTGGAGGCTGGGAAAATGCACCCTGGCCTCTGTTGATCCGCACTTTTGGGAACAGCATAGATAGTGATCTGTGCTGGTCCTGGCAGCACAGATCATGTGGGCGCGCAGCTCATGCACTTAAGACATGATGACTTATTGTCTTGGAGAGGGTAGGTTGAACCATGCCACCCCAACCAGTATTGGTCGTGTTAACGGCCTCATTAAGTGACAAATATGAGGGTCCCTCCCAACTCTGTGTTATCTCAGGATGCAAAGAGTGTTTACAGGGTGGTGAGTGGGAATTGTAATCCTTCCTTGAAAATGCCCCTGTGAACTGTTTTTCACATTCTCTTCCTGCTTCCTCCTTTGCTGAGCTCTGACATGAGGCCTGGAGAATAAAATACGGCCCCAGGTAGGAAGATGGGTAGGCCCAGGAAGGACTGAGGGCCCAACCTGCTGTCATGGGAGTTGATATGTTGGGAGAGCTCTCACCTGATGTCTTTAGGGCTGGGATATTTAAATGTTTGATTGATTGGTTAAGTGCTGTCAAGTCGGTGTCGACTCTTAGTGACCACATATATAGATTCTCTCCAGGATGATCTGTCTTCAACTTGGCCTTTAAGGTCTCTCAGTGGTGCATTCATTGCTGTCGTCATCGAGTCCATCCACCTTGCTGCTGGTCATTCTCTTCTTCTCTTTCCTTCAACTTTTCCCAGCATGATGGACTTCTCAAGGGAGCTGGGTCTTCACATAATGTGTCCGAAGTATGATAGTTTGAGCCTGGTCATTTGTGCCACCTCGAGTGAAAATTCTGGATTGATTTGTTCTATAATCCATTGGTTTGTTTTCCTGGCTGAACATGGTATCCTCAAAAGTTTTCTCCAGCACCAAAGTTCAGAAATGTCAATACTCTTTCTATCTTGCTTCTTTCATGTCCAGATTTCACATCCATAGAGTGTCATGGAAAAAACCATGGTTCGAACAATTCTAATCTTTGTAGGTGTAGACACATCACAGCATCTAAATATCCTTTCCAATTCCTTCATTGCAACCCTACCAAGTGCTAGTCTTAGAATGTTAGACTGTAAAAATAATCCAGGGGTTGGCTTTACTCCTATAATGTCCATGTGGTTCCAGACTTAATCTTTTTCTGAGATGTTTCCTTTGCTATTAGCTGGAGGTCAGCTCTGCCCGTGCTACATTTATTTTCATCTCCCTAACTTGCATGGGAAAGGATAAATGGAAAAACAAATGGACAAACAGCAGATCTGGAGCTTAGTAACAGCCTGCCCCTGGAGATGCTGTTCTCGGTGGAAAAATAAATCCCATAGCTACACAGTCAAAAAGCGAAGTGGGGAAAAATATCCTAGGAAGGATGAAGGCTCAGAGCCACATAGAGGATAGAGTGGTGTGTTCTTGGGCCATATCACAAAATCTTTATAGGGGCCAACCACTTTAGCCCTGTGATTGGGGGGGGGGGGAGTCATCTGCCTAATCTCTACATATCAGACTGCTATTTTGTTGCATTTGTACCTCGCCTTTTTCCCCAACAGAAGAAAGGAACAGGACGGTAACAGAGCTGACAGCCTAGTAATCCCATTCAAAGTGACCTCCTTACTGGCCAAGGGTTAGGGAGAAATATAAAAATGACAGCTAGTCCATCATCTGAGTAGATAAAAATACTTGTCAACCACTCTTGTTCTTTTTTAAATATCCAATTCTTCTCCCTGATGGCGAGTTCTTGAAAGAGATGGTCCACTAAAAGCTACTGCATGTATTTATTTCTTTGAGGAATGGCTGAAGGAGCAGGCTATGGTTAGCCTGGAGAAGAGAAAACCATAGAGAGAGATGATAGCCATCTTCAATTATTTGATAACAGCTTCTATGTGACAGCACAGAAGAGGGAACTAGGAGCGTGCACAAACCATTCGACAGCAAACTGGTCCACCACGAACTGGGCCGGTTCGGCTGCGAACCGGACCAGCCTCCAGGAGAGGCAGTCTGGTCCATGACCGAATCAAACCGAGCCCAGTCCAGAGTGGACCGGTTCGAGGGGCTAGGCTTATAAAGGGGAAGGGTGGGCAGGAGGCAGTGAGAGGGCACCTTTACAAGCAGATGTGAAGCCTTACTGGTCTGGCGCTCCCCCCAGGAGTCCACCCGCATAGAGGCAGCACGATTCTGAAACTGACCTGGCCTCTGCAGAAATGCAGAGGCCATGTGCATGATCATGCAAATGGCTTCTGCGGATGAGCAAAGGTCACACAAATGTCAGTTTGTCATGCAAATGTCAGGTCGGTTTTGGAACTGCACTGCTGCCACGCCGGTGGTCTCCTGCTGAGGGGAGCACTGCACTGGTAAGCACCTTACATCTACTTGTAAAGGTGCCCCACCTGTCCTTTAAAGTGGTTGTCTTTGGTAGAATACAGGAGAGGTTTACCATTGCCTCCTTCCGCGCAGTATGAGATGATGCCTTTCAGCATCTTCCTATATTGCTGCTGCCCAATAGAGGTGTTTTCCATAGTCTGGGAAACATACCAGTGGGGATTCAAACCAGCAACTTCTTGCTCCTTAGGCAAGTTACTTCCCCCTGTACCATTACGTGGCTAAAGCCAGGATTCCCCTTTACTTGTAAAAAGTAAATAGGGACCTTTTAAAGCCGGGTTCTCCTTTACAAGCATAGTACCTCGAACTGCCAAACTGGTTCGATCGAATGGACTGGACCCGCTGGTCAGTTCGACCGAACCAGTTTGCAGATCAGTGGTTCAGTTCGAATTTGGTCCAAATTCAAACTGACCCAGAAAATTCAGTCCAAGAACAGACTTGGTCTCTGTTGCTCCTGAGGGCAGGGCTACGACCAATGGGTTGGGTTGAAGTTGCAAGGAAGCAGATTCAGGCTAGACGTGAGGATGCATTTCCTGACTGTTGAGAGCTGTTCAACAGTGGAACCATCTTTCTCATGCAGTGGTGGTCTATGCTTTGCTGGAGATTTTTGACAGAGGCTGGACATTCCCCTTCAGGTAGGATAAATGGGAAAGATGCCTTCCTGAAACCTTGAGAGCTGCTGACAGTCTGTGTAGCCAATACTGAGCTAGAGAAAGCAATGGTCTGACTCAGTATAAGGCAGCTATATTCCCTATGTAACATCTAGGCCTGCTTTAGAACTTTCATCCATGACAGGCACAAGACTCAAGATCTTGCTTCCTCAGACAGACCGTGAAGACTCTCCCTTGGTTTCCCAAAGGGCTCCTGCGGTCTTTTATTTCTGCTTGGTCTGCAGCCAAATAGACCGAAGCAGGTGTAAACCTCCAACTATTTAGTTTAATTGCATATTAACCAGGCAAATCCTGATGTTCAATTAGTATCACCCTGGAGGACGTTTTCTCTAAATAAAATAAATGTTTGGCTCATGTTTTGTAAGACATTGGCCGGCATCCAGACTGAAGTACTCCCAAGTCATGCTTCTGAAATCAAGTCATCCTATAGAGTTATTGCTGAACAGTGCTAATGAGTAACTATCGGGATGTCAGCTATTTAAGTCACTGGCTGACATTCAGTGCAGTCTAACATGGACAATCAGAGTATTTATTTATTTTTAGAATTTGAGCCCTTTAGGGACAGAGAACCATTTCCTTCTTATTCTTTGTCCATACACCTAGCTTGTTTAGACCAGAAACACATTGTTTGTGCCAGAAACACAAGACTGTCAGTCTTGTGGTAGCAAGCATGAATTATCCCCTTTGCTAAGCAGGGTCCACACTGGTTTGCACTTGAATGGGAGACTACATATGTGAACACTAAGATCCCTTAGGGGGTGGGGGAGAAGAACATCTGCATGCTTGCATGCAGGAGGTCCCAGGTTCCCTCCCTGGCATCTCCAAGACAAGGCTGAAAGAGACTCCTGCCTGCAACCTTGGAGAAGCTGCTGCCAATCTGTGTAGATAATACTGAACTAGATGGACCAATGGTCTGGCTCAGTAGAAGGCAGCTTCCTATGTTCCAGGTGAGCTCTTAAAAAGAATTTCTGCTCCTGTGAAAAGGTGCAAGACTGTCCATTTTCACAGGATGTCCACAGCAGCATAGGGATAATTGGAGTACCTGTGTTAGGCTGCTCTAGATGTAACTTACTGAAGTTTTAATTTTAAAAAATACCCCTCAATATTTTAGCCAGAGATGCAGGTTTGGGGCAGTATAAAGATATGTTAAATAATTAGCACATATGAGGCAAAAATCTGGATGGGGTCTCCACTAAAGGGCCTGTGAGGGCTTGTTCTCATCAGGATTATTCTAGGTGCCTTGCCTGAATTTTCAGCTCTCTCATTTTGGATGAGTCAGTCTCTATCCCCTTTATGTGTAAAGATACAAGGAGAAGCAGACTCCTTGTGAAACTGCCTCCTGCCTTCCAGAGTTCTGGTCACTGGATGCAAAGCACAAGGAGAAGCAGGCCCTTATTTTTATATTTTATGATGCCCCGGTTCACACAACCATTCAAATATAGGTTTAAAGTGGGTTACTGACAGTGTGATTGTGTGAATCCATACCAAGTTGTTTTATGACCCGAGATGAATCTGAGAGTCTCACTTTGGTGTGGGTTCACACAGTCACACTGATGTCATTAACTGATTGCGTGAACCAGGCAAAGATTAAATTGTATGTGGTTATTTAATTGTATTCCATTAACTAACACATTAGGCTACTAGGATGTTTTGCAATGATTCGCCAAAGCATTTCTGGGTGTGGTTCTGAATCCCAGTTTCACCCTGAGCAGGTTTTATGAATGAACCAAGCACGTGAAGTCATATGAATAGTCACTCCAGGCTTGCAAGCAGCCATTCTCGCCTGGTCATCTTTAAAAAGGAGAAATCACCAGCAGGTGACCAAGCAGGAAAACTTTTGCACAGTGGAAACATCTGGGTCTTTCCCCCACTTTCTGGTCACTAGCGTATCACAAATGATTAACAGGGGTATACATGGAGAGGCAAGGTTCTGGAGATTCATTTACAAGGCTGAAACGACTTACACAAGTATGGTTATACAATTACTCGGTGTAATGGGGGCTAAGTGCTGCAAGGACAACTTCTGTGAGCGGGCTGTGCTACGGAGGAGGAAATCCTTGCTGCATTTTCTGTGCCTCAGCTCCCGACATGTAAAAAGCCCCACTGTATTCTGATCCTTGTTAATGCTGCCTGACCCCTTAGAACTGGCTTAATTCCCAAGCAGACAGGCTGCGATCATTGGGCAGCAGGGTCACAGACCTCTTATGCATGCAGAAACCTTTGCCCTTATACATTCCTGGGTGAAACCTGCATGGTCATGCATTAGGCAAGGTTTATCTTGACCTCAGTCATGGACCTCCAGTGCCTGCCTGTACAATTCTGGCAATCTTTAGTTCTGCAGCTGTGCAATTCTGGTAATAGATACCCAGAAGGCCTTAATACTAAGTCAGACCATTGGTCCATCTAGTTCAATATTGAGGTCGTTCTCACACAGCCTTCTGTGGGTACCAGAAGGTTACCTTGAGTACAGAGGCTCAGCTGAGCCACAGGAACCTCCCCTACACGGCGCCTGCCTCTCTGGGTAGCCTAGCTTCCTTTACCAGGCGTAAACCGAGGTAGGACAGAAACCCCTGCTATCCGACCTCATCTTTTGATCACATGGGTGATCACTGTGGCTTCTGCAACTCCTGGGAGCTGGCAGCCACATTGACAAATGAGTTCAGTGGAAAGCAGGGCCAGGGAGAAGTGTGCTGCCATACTGCCTAGGGCTGCCTCTCCACTGCCGTGCAATGCATTGTGGGATACTGGAGGATTCCCAGCTCCCGAGTGGTGCCCTGAGGAATGCCGCTGCAGTGTTCATGTGGGTGAGCCAGCAGTGGAGCCCAACAGAGGCTCCGATCATGTGGAAGGAAGCAGGTAGGTTCCCGCCTCCATTCCAGCCCACCCCTACTTGATTGTGTGAAAGGGCTCTACTCTGACTGGCAGCAGCTCTTCAGAGTCTCAGACAATGTGTTTCCCAGCCCTACACGGAGATGCCAAGGTCTGAGCCTGGGACTTTCTCTGTGCAAAGCAGATGCTCTACCACTGAACTATGGCCCATCCCCAAGCTTCAAGATCTCCAAGATACAACCCAGATATAGGAGACATCTGAATTGTCTCGGTCCATTTTCTCTGTCCGCCTTTCAATGGAAAACGAACAAGGGATGGGGTAAGAGCAGAGCTGGCTCAGTTGTGCCAGCAGACACTCTTACATATTCCTTCCATTACGGGTACTTTTCTGTCCCTCCCACCGTCCAAAGTGCAGCTGACACTCAGAACTTCACCTTCCTATGTTTCAGCTTATACTGCAGAACATTCTCCTAGGTTTATTATTTACAGGGGACAAGCACACTCCACTGCACAGAATTCTGAGTTTAAGTTAGGCTTGCATAACTTGAAATTGAATTGGCAGTTTAACTCCTGAGGGCCATACCCTCCTGAATTTCTGAGAACCGTGCATACTGGCAACGCAGTAAGGTGCCAAGCCAAAGATAGCCTAGCAGCCATGGATTGTGGCCTGCCAAGTACTTAACATCCCCTTTGTTTTGCAAAACCAGGCTGGCAGCAAAACCAGGTTTTCAAGTCTCTGTATGGATGCCATATATGGCTGGCAGGATATGTTTGACTTGATGGGTCAGAAGTTGGACAGATCAGGTTAAATCCCGCTCAGATACAGACTCAGTAGATAAGCTCTCTTTTAGGTTGCTCCCATACTAACATTTTAGCCTGGAATTACCATCCTTTGTTCATTCACTTTTTACAGAGCATCCAGATGAGGTCACTGACAGTCCACTGCTTTCCAATGTTTTCTGCATTGTCTTTCCTTTATTTTCCCCAGACTAGATAAATAATGATTTTTTTAAAAAAAATTAAAGCACAAGTGCAGTGTTGGCACTATTCTCAAGATGATTGCTTTTAACTTAAAGTTTCCTGCTTGCAGGGTTTGCTTTTTCATGGTTTCGTGTTGAGCATAGCAATGGGATCACTGATCACTAGCTTGTTAATTGTTCTTTGGACAGCTTCTGTTAATGTTGGTTTCTGCTCCTGCAGGTTTGTATGTGTGTGTATGAATTACTGATTTTCTCTTATACTTTTAAATAGTGAAAAGTGCAACCACTCTTTTGATTCCACATCTGGCCAATTGTGGAAAAGAAACAGCCAAACAGTGCTATGTGAGGAAGCAACCTTAGTTCACGTCCCCACCCCCACCAAATCAACGGAAGATCTAAAATGTGATCCATTGCTAAATCCAAGTGAGGACACAGATGCAGTATTCCTTACAAAAGTCAACAGTGATACAAGTACACCCCGTTCACAACATATATACCCAGGTCAGAGGCTATACCCAGGTATACATGGTTGTGTGAATGGGGTGGTAGTCTACACATTTAAAAAAATCAACATCACAAAAATCAAGCATTAATAAAAAGAATATTAAAAAGAAAGAGAGAGAGAGAAGCCAGAGAAATAAATTACCTTGGGCACGTTGCATAAATAACGAAGCACTTCCCCAATATACTGTATGACTGTCACGTTGTATTTTCTGCAGTCATCCCAAAACTGGCTAGCGGAGAATTTGGAGCGCAAGGCTAGAGTGGCGCCTACATGCAAAGGAGAATGAAAAACTGAATTCTAACATATACAGATCAGGAGGACATGCCTAATATGTTTTCACGTTTATAGCTCTTAATTTGGGTAAATTCAAATCGATTCGAATGAATCTCCATTCTGTTCGATGGTTGCAAATTGAATCAATTCAAATTCGATTCAAAACTATTTGTGCAAATTTTGTGCACAAATACTGTCCCTTATCCAGACTCCATCCCCAGCTTCTAAATGAGGTAGGAGGAAACACCATACTATCCAGCTGAGACTTAGCAGTTGACCACACCCTCACCTCCTATCTTTTTTACTCGCACATGACTGAAAATTGGAAGTATGCACAGCTCCCAAAGATGCGTAAGTTGCTTGCCTTGCCTGCTTAGTGGTTGTGTAAGCAAGCCTAGTATAGGGCAACTTCCTACGTTCCTAAACTGTAAGTCCATAGTTTTGAATGCTGCCCTATGTTCAATGCTTCCTGCATGTAGTAACCTAGAAGTCTACACTAAACCTCATTTACAGGTCTGGAAATACAATTTCCACTGACGCGTCAAAGGAACCCCGCATTCTGAGAAAGTCAGAAACTGGCTTGCCAGATGGTCAGAGCCATTGAAGGCTTAGTGAAGATATGAAGCTGCCTTATAACTAGTCAGATCACTGGTGTACCTAATTCAGTATTGTCTGCACTGGCAGAGAGTGGTTTTCTGAGGTTTTGGAAAGGAATCTTTCTCAGCATTGCCTGGGAGTTATTTACACATGGCTTCATGCCGCGGGGTATCTGAAGAGCGAATCTGCTTCGCAGCAGATTCGCAAGATGTTTAATTCGAGGGATTAAATTAACAGGTCACATAGCCATCGGCTCCCTTTTCCTGTTCCCACCTACTTGCTTCGGTTTTTTCCTCCAACCAATCGCAATTCACACAACAGAGGAATATACACAGCCTTCAGGAATATACTTTTGCATTACATAGAGGGCTTCACGGGGAAAGGAAGGGCTATTTAGCATCAAATTGCCCCTTCCCCACTGGACCAGTGCAGGTAGGAACATAGGAAGCTGCCATATACCGAGTCAGACCATTGGTCCATCTAGCTCAGTATTGTCTGCACAGACTGGCAGCAGCTTCTCCAAAATTACAGGCACGAGTCTCTCTCAGCCCTATCTTGGAGATGCCAGCAATTATGCAGGGGCTCTTCCCAGAGCAGCCCCATCCCCTAAGGGGAATATCTTGAGAGTGCTTACACATGTAGTCTCCCATTCAAATGCAAATCAGAGCAGGCCCTGCTTAGCAAAGGGGACAATCCATGCAGTTAGTTGGGAAGTGCTGTTAGGCTGCTCTCTCACTGTGCCAGTGCATCCTTGCTCTGTATGTCAGACGGTCTCCTTCCTGAGGGGCTACTATGATTTGGGACGGATTTTTGAGTAGGCTTGAAATAGGGAGAAGGTAATGGGAAACCACGCCTGTATTCTACCAAGAAAGTCACAGGGCTCTGTGGTCGCCAGGAGTCAACACTGACTCGAGGGCACAATCTTGAATTAGGCGCGATTGGCTCTGCAATCCTTGCCCAGTTCTGCTGACTTTCAGCCATGTGGACATACTATGGCTCTCTCTTGTACCCAGAGCAGTGTTGTTTGTCACCGAAAGCCCCTTTACCTTGCATGATACAGCCATGGACACCAATTAAAAGAGCAGCGCTGTGGTACATTGGCAGAGCAGTGTAGATCACATCCTCAGAAGTAACACCGCTGGCAATAATCAGGCCACAAGCTAAGACTGTGCGTTCATGGGTGATCACCGCAGCTTTGGGGAGACCTGTGAGACGACAAAGCAGAAGCGTTAACTTTTCCCAACTAGAGCATCTTGCATTTGCTAATGGCGTATAACTAGGGACATAGGAAGCAGCCTTATACTGTGAGTCAGAGCACTGGTCCATCTAGCTGAGTATTGTCTACCCAGACTGGCAGCAGCTTCCACAAGGCTGCAGGCAGGCGTCTCTCTCAGCCCTATCTGGAGATGCTGCCAGGGAGGGAACTTGGAACCTTCTGCATGCAAGCAGGCAGGTGCACTTCCACTGAGCTATGGCCCCATCCCCTGAGGGTAGTATCTGACAGTGCTCACACATCGTCTCCCATTCAAATGCAACCAGGGTGGACCCTGCTTAGCAAAGGAGACAGTTCATGCTTGCTACCACAAGACCAGCTCTCCTCCCATTTAGAATGACTTGGGAATGGGGCACCAGAGTTCTTTGGAACTCAGTCTGACCCACCAACAGAATGTTGAGATGGGCGGGGGGAGAGACCGTATATGGAGTTCTACTATACCTGTAGTCCCAGAGGTATAAATATACATGGCAGGGCTTTTAAAAGTGACATCTGATCTCCAAGACACGGGAACAGGCTCATCGGAAGCTGCGTCCATTTTGTCAAGAAAGCTGTCAACCCCTTCTGTGTCAGACGTCCTGCTCAGGTAATAGACGGCCACATTTTCTTCCTTCAGGATTGGCAGTATTTCTTCAATGGCAGCCTTCAATTCTTTAGGGAGAAAGAAAATAAGAATGGGACACTTTCTTAGAACAATTACATTAACTTCTAGGGACACAGGCAGGTGCCTTATACTGAGTCAGGCCATTGGTCCATCTAGCTCAGTCTTGTCTTCACAGACTGGCAGCGGCTTCTCCAAGGTGAAGATTATGTCCATTTATCCCTACCTTCTGTTTCCTGTCCTTCAACCAGTTACCAATCCACACATGAACTTGTCCCCTTATCCCATGACTGCGAAGTTTTCTCAAGAGTCTTTGATGAGGAACTTTGTCGAAAGCTTCTTGGAAGTCCAAGTATACTATGTCGGCTGGATCACCTTTATCCACACGCCTGTTGACGCTCTCAAAGACGACATAGGGAGAAATTGCCAGTCAAAGGGCAGTGCAAGGCAGGCTGGGATAGCACCCAGAGCCTTGCTGGAAGACACAGGCAGGGGGCGGACCTCTGGCTCAACTTGGCTGCTTCCAACAAACTGAGATCGGTGACCCACAAGTTTTCAGGTCCAGGGGCGTAGGAAGGTTGGAGTGGGCCCAGAGACAAGATTGCCCCCCCCCCCCCACTGAAGCTCAGCTCATGAAGTAAAGAAATCTTAAATGAGGCTGAATAGTGGTAGCAAAAAGCATAGTAAAATTTATAGATAGATAGATAGATAGATAGATAGATAGATAGATAGATAGATAGATGTCCCCTATGTGCCACAATAGAACAGCATCCTAAATTATTTTTTTTAAGGTTTTGTAAATTGTGGACGATGCAAGTCATTGAATGGTATTAGAGAAAGACATGCTGTTCTGGTAGCTCCAGGTCTTAACACTCAAATAAATTTCGGAGGATGAATACAACTGAAGGGAGCCTGGGTGGGTACGCAACTGGGGGAGTCAGTCATGTGACTTGCCTCTGGGGGGCTCCCCAAGGCAGTGGGCCCCCAGATAACTGTCTCCCCTTGCCCTATTATAGTTACGCCCCTGTTCAGGTCACAGCCACAGCTTGGGTTGCATGAACTGGTCTTGTGGTAGCAAGCTTGACTTGTCCCCTAGCTAAGCAGAGTCTGCTTTGGCTGCATATGAATGGGAGACTAGAAGTGTGAGCGCTGCAATATATTTTTCTCTTAGGGGATGGAGCCACTCTGGGAAGAGCAGAAGGTTCCAGGTTCCCTCCCTGGCAGCATCTCCAAGAGAGGGCTGAGAGAGAGATTCCTGCCTACAACCTTGGAGAAGCCGCTGCCCATCTGTGAAGACAATACGGAGCTAGATAGACCAATGGTCTGACTCAGTATATGGCCGCTTCCTATGTTCCTAACTGCAGGTTCCCTGCTGTTTGTGAACCCGCCTGTAATAAGCTCCCCAAAACTGCTCACAAATATTTTATAGTGCCACACAATTAAACAGCATGCTAAAAGGCCATGCAAAGACAGAGTTTGCATTTCAGCAACATGCCTGGAAAATACTAGCCAGTATGCAGCCTAGCAGCTGAAATTACATAATCCTTGGACTTCTTTGTTACTAAAAAGGACCCTTGTGAGATTGCTCATTATGAAGTGCAAGTGCCCCCCTCCCACCTCTGCATATGTAAGCGAGCTGAGCGATTTCCAATGGGAGGGTGATTCAATAACCCAGGGAATTTCCTTGTTCTTCCACACTTCGTTTTTCAAAGGTTTACATAATGGCACAAAAACGTTTCTGCGGTTTGTTGCTGTTCTCCTGCTTCACTATTCATGGAAGGCTGCCAAGAAGCCACCGTGGGCATTGTTCGCTGATGGAAAGGGCTTCCAAACAAGGAAGAACTAATTATATGCTGCTGTGCATGGGCTGGTTTGACAACTCCAACCTGTTGTCTTGCCAAAAGGATGGGGGAAATGCTGTTGAGTTTTAACATGGCACCTCTAAGCACATGTGCTGGGGGTAGGGGAGGCACTGCTCAAGGGATGAAGAGGGGATCAGGTCCCAGCCCTGGCAGGTTCAAAGATCTCAGGTATGAGGGGTTCAGAAAGACCTTGCCCGTGGTTTCGGAGAGCTTTTGCCAGTCAGGGCTGCACAAGCTCAGCCCTCCTGCAGAGGCTGGCCTATGACTCCCATCATTCCATGACTACTGGCCACTGTGGCTGGGGATGATGGGAGTTGTAGTTCAACTGGAAGGCTGAAGCTGTGCAGCCCTGAACTTGAGGCTCCTGCCTCCCTCCACCCCAGCCCTTCCCACTATAGTCATGAGAACAACCTCACAAAGCAATTGGAACTATAAAGAAAAGGCACTTTCCACAAAGGGTACTTTGGGCCAGGGGAGTAGGCTAGAACCTAACAGGTTAGTTTTCTACATGAAAGAGAAAATCCTCTACACGAAAGAGAAAATCCCCGCCTTGGGATTTTCTTGATGAAAGGCGAGGTATAAATTTAACAATAAATAAAATACAATAAATTCAGCCATGCGCCCATGTGTGCACATGTGTGTGCTTTGTATGAAGAAGCATTCAACCATGCGAGTCCCCATAAGCAGTATAAAGTGATGCAGCTCAGACATAGGTTTGTGACCTCAGTAGGAAAGTAGCCTTCTGCCTCTGGAATCCAGACAGGACATCTGCAAAAACAAACAAGTCTACGACTTGACCTGTGTAATTATAGTTATTTGTTTTAGGGCATGTTTTGCTAGGCCAGAGGAAATAAATAAATATTCATACCTCCTTTTCCCCACACACTATCTTATCTCTGTCCCAGATCACAGAAATCACAAGCGTAGAGAGATGAACTGTGTTGTGTTTTTTTAACCGAACACCTGCGTGGTGGAGTTGTACATCTCATGGACTCATTTGGCAACAAACATAAATGAAAATAAATCTCAGCCAATTGCCTACAACTCCATTTTCTGCTGATTAGATAGATAGATAGATAGATATGGATATAATGAATCTGCGAATCACCCTTAATGCAGCAACAATCACCCTTAATGCAGAGTTAGCAGACTCCTGATAACTGAGCAAAGAGGTACCTTTCAAAGTGGTGATTCTCTGATATTTAGCAGAGGGAGAGCAACTGGCCCTATCCATCCCTAGCACAGCATCCCTCCAGTGGCTATTGTTGGTGTCTACTTCATGTTTCTTTTTAAACTGTGAGCCTTTTGGGACACGGAATTATCTTTCTTATTTGTTTGTTTGTTTTTCTGTGTAAACTGCAAACTATTGTTGAAAAGCGGTATATAAATAGTAGTAGTAAAAATAGTAGAAGTTAAAATTCAGTTAGGATACACCAAGTAAATGTCTAACTGAGAAGAACTGATAACTTTTGTTTCCCTACATATTTCAATAATTGCCACCATAAAACTAAGGTTACAAAATGTTCTAAACTAATAAAATAATATTTGGTCATGCCAGTATATTTGTTTTTTGTTTTGTTTTTAAAATCCTGATTATAGTTAAACGTTCCTTGTTTGGAGTACAGAAATATGTGCGTTTTTTACACACTCAAATAAGAGAATTCTGCCACTCAGTATTACAACGAATTTTGTGTTGGGCAGAATGTCCTTGCTGACCGAACAAAAAAATTAGGAGCACACACAGCTCCCAAACCCGGGTAGAACACAGTTTTTTTATTGTCTGAATGACCTCCTAGTCTACTAGATGTCTTTTAAGATCAGCTTACTTTCAAGTTTAGCAATTAGGTGCACAGTTTCCCCCCCCCAAGCATCATCTTTAGTATCATAACCTGTACCTGCTCATAGGAGCATCGGAAGCTGCCTTACACCAAGTCAGAACACTGGTCTATCTAGCTCACTGACCGGCAGTCGCTCTCCAAGGTTTCAGGCAGGAGTCTCTCTCAGCCCAGGGTGGAGATGACAAGGAGTGAAACTGGGGCCGTCTGGATGCAAGCACACAAATGCTCTACCACTGAGCTATGGCTCTAACCCCTAAAGGAAATGTCTTACAGCGCTCACATGTAGTCACCCATCCAATTGCAAACCAACCAAGGCAGACCTTGCTTAGCAAGGGGGGCAATTCATGCCTGCTACCACAAGACATAGGAAGCTGCTATATACTGAGTCAGACCATTGGTTCATCTAGCTCAGCATTGTCTACCCAGACTGGCAGTGGCTTCTCCAAGGTTGCAGGCAGAAATCTCTCTCAGCCCTATCTTGGAGATGCTGCCAGGGAGGGAACTTGGAACCTGGATGCTCTTCCCAGAGCAGCTCCATCCCCAAGGGGAATATCTGACAGTGCTCATACATCAAGTCTCCCATTCATATGCAACCAGGGCAGACCCTGCTTAGCTAAGGGGACAAGACATGCTTGCTACCACAAGACCAGCCCTCCTCTCCAAGACCAGCTCTGCTCCCCTTCTTTAGGATCATAACCTGGACCTGGTTCTGGGACCCAAGGTTGCAGGTCAAGCATTTATTGCCCCCCACAAAAAATGGGACAGGACCCATCATCCTGACAACACCACCATTCTTGTTGTGTGTGACACACCCTTCAAGATTGAAGACACACCCAGAGACAGGGAGAGAGAATCTTTAGTTTGCAAGCCCGGCTCCTTCCAGATTAGGGAGCACCTCTGAGTGCTTTGGCCAAGAGCTCCCAGGAGATTCAGGAATGAGCAGTTGCTCAGTGGCAGAGCACCTGCTTTGCATGCAGAAAGTTCTGGACTCTGGCTTCTCCAGGTAGGGTTGGGAAAGGCTCTTGCTACTGAGCTAGATGGACCAACGTCTGACTCGGTAGAAGGCAGCTTCCTATTTAGCACTGATGGGGACAGCAAAGCTAGAACCAGGTTGCACAGTTCTAGATGGGCAGCCCAAAAGTCTTAAGGAACTCACACCACACTGATCCAATTTGCTGGAGGAAGCGGCTAGTTACTGCCCACAGTTGCAGCCCCCTAGGTGTTTTTCACACAGGGCTTTTAGCTCGCATCTCCTCCGGAATGGAGGTGTGCATTCACATATTGGCCAGATTTACCCCGAAGTCCCAGCGAGCTATCGGGGAGCATTTCACACTCAATTAAGGCTTTTCATTGTGCGTTAAGAGTGTAGCCTGATTTAGATCCAGGGTTAAAAAAAAATCCACTTTTTGCATGGGTTGGGAGGGGGGCAACTTCGAACTCGCAGAAAAAGCTCACAGTAAAGCCTGCTTTCCTATTGAGAAGAGTGAAGAAGAGTCATTGGATTCCCCCCCCCCTCCCACCGTGCCTGTGTGGACCTGTTGAATGCCTGCCTGCTGCGTGTCCCCAAGAGGACACCCCACCCTGTATCCCCCACCCTGGCGTATCCCCCACCCTGGGTATCCCCCACCCTGGCAGAGAGCAGCAGCACGACCGGCCGGGGAGAGGGGCGCGCGCCACCAGCAGCAGCAGCAGCAGCAGCAGCAGCTCACCTGGGTCGGCCAGCAGCACCTTGGCCCCGCTGCACTGGAAGCAATGCACCAGGGACCTGGCCCGGATGTTGCAGTTGAGGCAGGCCAGGGCGCAGCCCACCTTGGCGCAGCCCAGCCACAGCCACACGTAGGCGGGCTCGTTGCCCAGGAAGAGCGCCACGCCGTCGCCCTGCCGCAGCCCGGCGTGCTCCCGCAGCGCCCGCGCCGCCTGGTTGCTGCGCTGCTCCACCTGCTCGTAGGTGTAGACCTCGTCCCTGAAGAGCAGCATGGCCTTGCGCGGCGTCCGGCGCGCCCGCCGCCCGAACACCTCCAGCAGGGTGCGCGGCGGGACGCGAGCCGCGCCTCGGCGCGCCCGCCGCGCCACGCGCACCAGCCGCACGAAGAAGCTCAGGTCCTGGAAGAAGTAGGGGCACGCCAGGGTCACCAGCAGCGGCAGGAGCAGCAGCCCCGCCAGTGCCGTGTACAGGCCCGCGAGCATGACCTGAGAGGAAGAGCCCCGCTGCCTGACGCGGCTGCTCCCGCCGCCGCCAGCGCGCGCCTTGCCCGCCCGAGCGCAGCAGCGCACTGAGCCACCGGCGGCGGTTCCCTGGCGCCAAGTTCGCCAGCGAGGGGCGTGTCCAGCCCGCCAGCTGTTCTGCCCCCGCCCGCTCCCTCCCTCCTGGGCGCTCTTCCTCCCTCCCTCCCCCGTAGTCGGCTCACAAAGACACACACACACACACACACACACACTCCCAGAGAGAGGCGGCAGGGTTGAGCTCCTCGCCTCCTGGAAAGATGCTTTTAGCCGCCTTGGTTTCCTTGCCCATGTACACAGTGACAGCGGGGCTTCTCTTCTAAGGGCCACCTGGGCACATTGTGTGTAGTGGGGGAAACATTTTGTGCCGTTGGGAGTGTGGAGGTTTGATAAGGAACAGAGTTGTAGGAAGAGATGAGGGGGAAATGTCTTCAGCTATCGTTTGCTCATAAGTAAATCCCACTGAGTTCAATGAGGCTTGCTCCTATCCTGTTTCACAGTTCGCACCTGTAGCGTTGCTAGTGCCGGAGTCTGACAAGGATACCAACGGAGATCCCAGGAGGCAACTCGGCAGAGGAATGGGACCATGGACAGCTCACTTGGTGAGAGTGAGACACAAGACAATAAATAGGGATGTTGCTCCAGTGAGTGCCTGGAGCTGAGGACCTAAATAGTCCTGCTACTCAACTGATGCCTTCAGCTCTGCCCCCTCTGTAGGAGAGGCTAGTACTTAAAGGGCTCATGCTCTGTTTCTCAGGCATGGATTAGGAATACAAATATGACAAATATTTATATACCGCTTTTCAACAACAGTTCCCAAAGCGGTTTACATAGATATAAACAAATAAATAACTATGGGTCCCTGTCCCCAAAGGGCTCACAATCTAAAAAAGAAACATAAAGACAGACACCAGCAGTGCACTGAGATTCCAAAAATCATGAAGAGTTCTCTGTACTTCTGGGGGTTCTAAAGAGGAGTCCTCAAAACCAGAAAAAAGCAGAGTCTTGGACCATATTGGTGCAGATTCCTGGGGATGCCTTCCAAAGCTAGTAGTTTCTGAGACTCGGGGGGGGGGGTTAGTCGGGGAGGGTGGCCTTCTCTGTGTCCTCAGACCGCTCCACTGATAATGGCAGGTCTGACTTATAGGCCATGAGTCACACCTCCCAAGACATAAGCCCGAACTACCCTGCCACAGTCTCTTTTGAGATAAGGACCAGGGAAGCTTCAGAACCTGGACAGCTCCCAGGACAACAGGTCAGGACCACAGACAAAGTTAATGCAGATGTTGGATATTGCAACAGAACAAAACATTGCTCCAGCAAAGTCTTTCAATTAACTGCTGGGTTTTGTAGCTTGCTGAGCAGGCAGGGTAATTTAGCCACACCCCTTCCATGAGCAAGCCCTATCCGTCCCCAGCACAGCATCCCTCCAGTGGCTGTTGCTGGTGCCTCTCTCATGTTTCTTTTTTAGATTGTGATCCCTTTGGAGACAGGGAGCCTGTCTATCTATCTGTCTATCTGTCTATCTATCTATCTATCTATCTATCTATGCGAACCACTTTGGGAACCTTTGTTGAAAAGCACTAATGAAACTAATAGATTACTATGGTGATGAAAACAAGGATTAGGACATAATAACTAGATATATACATACGAAGAAAATATTCACATGAGAGCAAATATGGATGTTGTAGTATAACTGGATGAACTGGAAGTCACATTGATATGTAGAAAACTAATAAAAATAAAGTGCAAAAAAAAAAAGAAAAGAAAAGTGCTATATAAATATTCGTTGTATTCGTATTTGTAAACTGACCAATGCAATGACAAGCCTCTATAATTCATCATAACTGTTGTATTCAATGAGACCCTCTGGTGGCCACTAGAGGGCAGAAATGCGCTATGGTGGATCAAGTCTTCTCATGCAATTCTCCCATTTATCAGCTCCCAGGAATATTGCTGTCAGGCATGGTGATAATTGAAGCAAGAACAGAAACCCATCCAAACACACAAGCCATATATTTAGAAGGAGATTTATGTCCTCTTTGTGTTGTGCACATAGACAAAGAAGCACAGAAGATGAACATTTACTAGCACTCTCCTTGACAACAAACTGAAGGGTGCTCTTGAGGTGCAGCAGCAATTTAGGAAGCTGCTGAAAGGCATCATCTCATACTGCGTGGGAGATGGCCATGATAACCCCCTCCTGTATTCTACTAAACAAAACCACAGGGCTCTGTGGGCACCAGGAGTCAAAATCGACTTGACGGCACACTTTACCTTGAGGTGCAGAAAGAAATCAAGGAGGTGGCCAAAGAAGAAAATGTAATAATGGTTGACTTCAGCTACTTTTAGATTGCCTGAAAGTAAATAAATATATGTTTATAAATATATGTACATAAATATATGTTGAAATCCTGACAAAGAGACAACATTTCCAGAAACCCCACATAACTTAATAGCTGGCCATGCAAGTGACTAGAGCAGAGGTTCCTAATCCTGGGTCCATAGAGGTTGGACTACAATTCCCATTATCCCCGGTCACCATAGCTGAATCAGACAACATTGGGAGAACCAGGGGTGGGAAGCCCTGGACGAGCAGGGAGGTTATTTTATTGATTTGTTTGTTTATTAGATTTATAAACCATAACACATCTCCAGGTGTTTACATTTTTTAAAAAAATGCAAGCATCACCAATTAAAACAATTTTAAAAAACCAATTGTTTTTAATCTCCTCAACTTCTGGTTGGCCGCACACCAATGCAACATGAAGCTGAGATCAGTAATTTTGGATTGGATCTGAACTCGTCTTGACAATGTTGACTTCATGTTGGGCTGCTACATTGCCAACTGCAGATCAGGGAAATTTTCTGGGCTTACACGATCTATTAATACACATACACACACACACACACACCACTCTTCAAAGTTCTCCCACCAAAAGTTCACACACCAAAGTTCTCAAGGCAGTTGACAAAGAAAAATGAATAACACATAAATAAGATAAATAAGATGGTTCCCTGTCCCCAGAGGGCTGACAATAGAAAAAGAAACATAAGCACCAGCCAATGAATGGGTGCTGTACTGGGGTTGGATAGGGACAGTTGCTCTCCCCCTGCTAAATATAAAATAATCGACACCTTTAAAAGGTGTCTCTTTGCTCAGTTAGCAGGGGTCGCTCTATGGGAGTGCACTGCAGGAATCTATAGAATCCCACAGAGCCAACATTAGATCTCTGAAGTATTACTAAAGGAAGATTAGTTTGTAGGGAAGCTGGATAAATGTGCAGCACCTGCCTTTGTGGATACCATGCCAGTTTCTTTTGGGGCGGGAGTCTTAAGAAGAGCTGTGTCAAGCAGAGGTGATGATAGATACAATTCTAGGAATATCCAAAAGATCTAGGATGAAAAGAAACCCTCTCTCGGAGTGCTATTTGCTGTAAAGAGCTCTGGCCAGGATCCTTAAAATGGAAATGCCAAAAGTTGGATGGAGATCCTTCTGCCTGCAAAACATGTATTCTGTTGCCCTCCCCTCGCACATTATTTATCCAGAAATAAAGGGCACAGCCCTAACCCTTAGAAAAAGTGGTCTGAGCAACACAGGATCTGGCCTCAACCTTCTGCTGTTGGTGCAAATGGAGAGACGCCATTGCTGCCAGAGCCACGCAAGTGGAGCAGCAGTGGAGGCTCAAGGCTTCTGTGCACCTGAGGTCGGGTGCCAAATGCCGCCGTCCCCCCAAACACACCTTTCTGCCCCTCTTTCTCTTTTTTGTTTTTGTTTTGCTAAATCATTGTAAACTGCTTAGAGAGCTCCAGCTATAGAGCGGTATATAAATGTAAGTGCTATTGCTATTGCTATTGCTATTGTTAAAGTGAAGGGCGGGAGTGTTTTTTGCCGCCTCACTAGCCCCCTGATAATCTGCTGCCTCAGGCAACTGTCCCACTCTGCCTCATGAAAGAGCCGCCCTTGAGCGGAGGCCACTGCCAGCTAAGTGGGCATATTGACCAGTCATGGTGAGGACTGAGGTTCGGCAGCCTGTGGCATAGGTGTTCGTTATAGTGAAGGGCAGTATGGAGTTGCAAGGTTCAGTAGTTAGCAAGGGGCATACAGCTTTTCAGCTGGCGGCCAGAAAGAGCAGGGGCGTAGTGAGAGGAGAGGGGGCCCGTGTTCACCCCTCTCTCTGGCGGGCCTTCAGAGTGCTGGAGATAATGAAGAAAACAGGGAAGGGTGGAGCTGGGCGGCCCTCAGGAGTTGGGGGCCTGGGTTCTTTGAACCCTTCCACTCATTCGGACTGAAGTTGTTCATTCCAAGTAATTTTCATGATTTACTCTTTTTTTTTTTTTAACCTTGTCTTTAGTGTTTTATGTAAATTTGGCCATTGGCTGTATAAATAAAGATTGATTGATTATTGCTACACCCCTGAGAAAGAGCCGTGGGTGATGAAAGAGGTGCACCTAGATAATTTTGGAGCCTGGACCTAAAGGCCTTTGGAGCCCCTACTCCCCAAACCCTGCTGTAAGTTAAGCATTAGGGGCGCAAACAGCAACTGAACTCACAAGAATGGAAGGATATAAAACAGGTACATTGATGCAAACAGGCATTCGCAGAAACTTTTCAACAGGCAACTTAACATCTTCCCATCCCACATTTCTCTTTCCCTACTCCCCACTCTGTCTCTAAAGCAGAGGTCAATCCCGGCCGCCTGGTACAGGTCACTGTATCATGCCTGGCCACCTGGCACAGCAAGGGCCAGCAGTACGGTGCAGTGACCATACCACCTAGGAGAGACTAAAGGGGATTTGGGGGGGCCCAGGGGGTGTAGAGGCCCTGGACTTCAGCCCTGAAGTCCAGGAGTAAGAGCACCTCTGGATGATGAGGCCCAAGGGCATGCTGTTTGCTCTGTGTGTGTGGGGGCGGGGGGAACTGATTCTCCTATGCAAACAAGTGCTATCTGTCTGGGTTGTTGCCTGTTATCCCCTGTGCTCAATTTGTATGTGGGCTGGTATTTATTTTATGCATGTATGTATGTATGTATGTATTTAAAATATTTATACCCTGCCCCTCTAGTACATTACTGCTCGGGGCGGCTCACAACATTTATAAAACAGTTACAATATAAAACCAGACTAATAAAATGAACCTGATTAAACAAGTTAAAAATCCAAGCTAAAACCACAATCAGAGTTAGCTTTTAAAATTCCAAATTAAATTCTTAAAGCTAAAAACGAAGAATTAGAAAAAAACAAACCAAAAAAACACACACTAAAGAACTTACCAGATATACGGAACAGGTGAAACATTAAAAAGCCTCTTTTAAAAGATTAGTTTTTAGTTGTTTAAAAAAAACAACACACTGAGAGGGGGAGCATGGCGAAGCTCTTCAGGGAGGGTGTTCTAAAGCCAAGGGGCCACAACAGAAAAGGCCCTGTCTGTAGTCCCTGCCAATTGGATCTCTGTTAGTGGCAGGGCTATGAGCAGGGCCTGAGATGATAAGCAGAGGGCCCTGGCAGGATTCATGATGGACAGGGGGAAGGAGGAGTGTCCAACCAGGCTCCAAGCTTCATGAGTGTTCCTGAGAAACAGACACGTGTCTGCAAAAATGGAAGTAGGAGGAGGGAGAAATGATTGCATGTTACCCACAATCTGGGTAGGACAGCATGGGAAGTACTTTCCCTCCACCCTCTGAAAGCTCAAACAATTAGAGAAAATCAGTATATTACAGGTTTGAAGATTAATGGTGAGGAGCATTTAATTAACTTTTTTTGCAGATGACATGGCTTTAATTATTTCAGAACCTTTGTGAGCAATACCGGTAGTTCAAGAATTGCGGTTAGTTTTTAGGAATGTATTAGATCTATCAATTAGTTACAAAAAATCTGAGTTATGGTGTTTCAATACAGTTTTAAAAGCTAGAGAAAAAACAATTTCCATGATTGGCATCAAGACTCCAGAAGTAATTTGGGATTTAAAATATACTGAATTATGTGCCGGTCATTAAGTATATTCCAAGAAAAATTAAAAGTTGGGATAAATTTCAGCTTTCTTGGTTGGACCGTCGTTGCTGTTAAGACGCTTTTATTGCCCAAGTTATATGTATTTCAAGTTCTTCCAAGTTCCTCTTTTACAAGCCAAAGATGGCAAAAATTACTTCTGTCCTTTATACATGCAAATAAAAAGCCAAGGCTTTCTTGTAATGTGTCATATAGCAAGTCAGATGATGACGGATTGGATTTCCCCAACCTTAAGAAATATTGTGGGAATGGTAGCCAATATAGAGCCTAAATTACAGTTCTACTTGGAGTTCCATGGTAAATTTAAAAAGCAGATTAGGTTTGTTAATCTTAATTAAACAGACTTAACTTAAACATTACGTTTGTGCCTTGCTAGTCTCTGACCTTCAGCAACTAATTCCCCCCTCCCCTGTTCCTTAATTGGCTTGATTCAAAGGTCTTTGCCATATTGTATATCCTGGAGATCATAGAAAGCTAAAAATATGTCATGTTATTTTTAACGTGCAATTTAGAGTTGGATTTCAGGTGATTTATGGCCACGTACAGTTCTTCCTAGAAGAAAGCAGGTTAGAAGGCAGCCAATTTGTTGCAGAAACTTTAGAGGCTGTTATGATAGTATTTCTTGTCTGCCATGTGGACTGTACATGCTTGCCACATGACACAGATCTGGACCAAGCTCCTGGGCTGGCGGCCATCTCCTTGCTTCTTAGAGCAGATTGCTCCAGAGGGGCTGCTGTATTTCAGGGAAGAAATAGTTCAAGACCCAACCGTGTCGCTTATTGGCTAATGTACCCGCAGTATGGACAAGGAGCCTCCGTGCCTTCCTTGATGTTAATACGGCAGCAGCTACAGTTAGCCACCTAATGGCACAGCAGGAAATCACTTGCCTAGCAAGCGTGAGGTTGCCTGCCCGTTCAAATCCTCACTGGTACCTATATCGGTCAGCAGTGAGATAGGAAGATGCTGAAAGGCAGCCGGGAGTCGACACCAACTTGATGGCACACTATACCTTTATCTTTTACAGCAGTGCAGAAAGTGAAGTTAGCTGGAATGCTGGATTTAGGGAATTATTTTGCTGATATTAGGAACACAGGAAGCTGCCATATACTCAGTCAGACCATTGGTCCATCTAGCTCAGTATTGTCTACACAGACTGGCAGCGGCTTCTCCGAGGTTGCAGGCAGGAGTCTCTCCCAGTCCTATCTTGGAGATGACAGGGAGGAAACTTAGGAACTTCTGCATGCACGTATGCTGGTGCTTTTCCCAGAGCGGCCCCATCCCCTAAGGGGAATATAAGAACATAAAAAACTGTTTTTGACTGAGTCAGATGATTAGTCCCTCTAGCTCAGTACCCAGACTGGCAGCAGCTTCTCCAAGGTTGCAGGCAGGAGTCTCTCTCAGCCCTATCTTGGAGAAGCCAGGGAGGGAACTTGGAACCTTCTGCCTGCAAGCATGCAAGTGCTCTTCCCAGAGTGACCGCATACCCTAAGGGGAATATCTTCCAGTGCTCACACATGTAGTCTCCCATTCAAATGCAAACCAGGGCAGACCCTGCTTAGCAAATGGGGAAATTCATGCTTGCAAGACCATCAGCTGCGGTGGTGCAGCGGGGAAGCAGGTTGCCTAGGGAGCAAGAGGCTGTTAGTTCAAATCCCTGCCAGTGTGCTTCTCATACTGTGCCTGGTAAATACAGATTTGTAGTCACCTATATTGGGCAGCAGTGATACAGGGAGGTGCTGAAAGGCACCATTTAGACCCCAGAATTACTGCAGTGTCTGAATCGGAGGTGTCCAGCGACTCCTCTTATGTGGTCGGGCTGAATCAGTTGCAGTTTGTAACTTGTGAGGATGTGGACAAGCTGCTTGGAGCGACGCGGCCTACCACCTGTTCTCTTGACCCTTGCCTGACATGGCTAATACTATCTGGCAGGGAGATTGTTGTAGAAGGCCCGGTAGAGCATGCACACGTTATGATAATAATTTCCCCTGGAATCCTATTAATTATATACATAGATGGCATTATTGTGCTGTGGGCAGCCACATTATTCTGCACCAACTGCTCTGTATTAAAACCATTCTGGATTTAAACCACAATTAATGAGAGCAAACATCTGGCGGTTTTATTTGCTCCATTAAATATTCCTTTGCATTATCAGCGGAGGAGGAATATAAAGCCACCAGCATCTTGAGAGGGCAAGTGTGTGAAAGGTTATGGGGCCTCCAGGGTCCCCAGTCATTCCGTTGTTCATCTGTGACTGAGAATATTGTTGTTACGATTCAGGCCGCTGGAAACTTCAGCCGTCTGGCTCCTCTTACACTGCTGTGTGTATTCAGCTTTCAGGAGAATGTTGGTATGAATGGAATATATCCAGCAGAAATGGCTTCCTGAACTGCCTGTGTTTTCCCGTGGTCAGCACTCGACAGCCTTTGGAAATTGCAGAGTGTAAGAGGAGACGTATTCAAATCCCTGGCACCATGTTTACTCAAAATAAAACCCCGTTCTGTTCAGTGGGGCTTGCAATCCTAAGGACTGCATTGGTATACAGCCTAAATGGACTCACCCACTAACGCAGGGCTTCCCAGTGGTGGGTCCCCCCCCAACATTGTTGGAATACCACTCCCATCATCCCCTGATACCATGGCTGAAGTCCACATCACAGGGGGTGATGGGAGGTGTAGTCCAACAACATCTGGGGACCCATGGATTGGGAACCCATGCTCTAACAAATGCTGAGTTTCTTTTCCTTCATGTATTTTGCCAGTACAGGAAGGACCATATTTATTCGGCAATGACCCATTTTAATGGGTGGGTCTTTTGAGTTCAACAAATTGACTAAAAGCCAGTGTGGTATAGTGGTTAAAGCATTGGACTAGGACTGGGGAGACCTGAGTTCAAATCCCTGCTCAGTCATGAAACTCACTGAGGTCATTCACACAATCAAACACTGTGTTCTACACGGGTTTGGGATCTGTGTGTGCTCCCAATTTTCAGTGGTGTGGAAGCAAGATAGGAGGAAAACCTAGTGAGAAGTGATTGTATGGAAGCAAGGGAGGAGGAATAGCTACCCAGGTTTTCCTCCTCCCTTGCTTCCACACAATCAAAAATTGTGAGCATACACAGCTCCCAAACCCAGATAGAACACAGTTTTTGATTGTGTGAATGACCTCACTGGCTCACTCTGGGAACCCACGTATCTCTTAGTCTAACCTACCTTGCAGGGTTGCTGTGCGGATAAACATAACCATGTACATTGCTCTGAGCTCCTTGGAGGAAGAGCAGGATAGAAATGTCGTAAGTAAGTAAGTAAACTCCAAATTCTTTGTTCAGTCAACAGATCTATTCTAGATATAACAGTACACTTCTAAGTTCTTTCTAAAAATTGAATTCTCCTGAATAGAGACTTGCATTTTGGGCGGTATACAAATATGCCAAACAAATAGACAATATTCTTGAAACGTCTATCTATCTATCATATTTGTACAATGCCCACTAGTCTCAAGATGGTTTTCCTCCATTTATTTTGCCAATACAGAAAGGACCATTTTTATTCGGCAATGACACATTTTGATTGGTGGGTCAACAAACTGGCTAAGAGCCAGTGTAGTGTCATGGTTAAAAGTGTTGGACAAGGACTGGGGAGACCTGAGTTCAAATCCAGTTCAGCCATGCCACTCACAGGCTGCCTCTGGGCTGCTGATAGCACAGATTGAGCTCAGATTAAGTAATTAGCAAAAGCCAGTGAGGACATGGTCAGTGGAGTGAAGAGAATTCAACTCCAAGCTCTACTGCTCAACTGTCTCTGGAAAGAGATTTGGACAGGTCCATCACCCAGGTCTGATGTGTGGCCACACGCATTGCAGTATTCAAAACTGTTCCTTATTCTCTACTGTATGTCAGGCTGGACAGATAACAGAGCAGTGCCAGCCTGTGAATGAATGAACAGTGGAGAGCTGGTCTTGTGGTAGCAAGCATGACTTGCCCCCTTAGCTAAGCAGGGTCTGCCCTGGTTGCATATGAATGGGAGACTTGATGTATGAGCACTGTCAGATATTCCCCTCGGGGATGGAGCTGCTCTGGGAAGAGCATCTAAGTTCCAAGTTCCCTCCCTGGCAGCATCTCCAAGATAGGGCTGAGAGAGATTCCTGCCTGCGACCTTGGAGAAGCTGCTGCCAGTCTGGGTAGACAATACTGCTGAGCCAGATGGACCAATGACCTGACTCAGTATATGGCAGCTTCCTATGTTCCGATGACTAACCTTATTACAATAACAGATCAGACATCATGCCAGCCTGTGGACATTGAGTCCAGTCCCATTAAGTTCAATGGGGCTTCCTCCCAAGTGGATGCTATGCATAACCTCAGTTGCAACCCTCCGTTGCTTTTCCTCTCAGCAAGATGCAAACTCAGTTGCTATTGGTTTACCTTTGCACCTTCTGCTAAGCTCTGCATCTAGCCTTATCTGCACATTCATTTCAAAAGCCCCCAAGCCTGCAATATGATATGGCTTGGAAAACAAGTGGATAAAGGGATCTTCCCAAGGTGCAAGCAGGGCTTACATCACAGCCCACGAGGAATGTTTTGAGGTGACTGTAACTGAAAGTCCAGATAGCCCCTGCTTACTGAGAATCTGTGCCTAGGAACCATGGCTGAGAATGTGAGCCTAGGAACCATGGCACGTATAAGAATAAGGTTGCCAGTTCCTCACCCGGTGACAGCACCCATTCTTTGAAATGTTCTGAGTCCCAGAGGCAGGATGGAGCCCAGATTTGTGATTCCTCTACCCGTTCTTTTACCCACTGCTCTCTCCCATCTGCTAGGAGCCAAAATTAGAGACCAGATGGCTACAGCAGGTGCAGAAGGAAAGCAGAAGGGACCGGCGGGCGGAACAGAGGTCCAGGGGCTTAATTCTGTCTTGGAGTATTTAGAAATAAAGACAATATTTCCGGGTGAGGATCTGGCAATCATAGGAACATAGGAACATAGGAAACTGCCATATACTGAGTCAGACCATTGGTCTATCTAGCTCAGTATTGTCTTCACAGACTGGCAGCAGCTTCTCCAAGGTTGCAGGCAGGAATCTCTCAGCCCTATCTTGGAGAAGTCAGGGAGGGAACTTGGAACCTAGATGCTCTTCCCAGAGTGGCTCCATTCCATGAGGGGGATATCTCACAGTGCTCACACATCAAGTCTCCCATTCAGATGCAATCAGGGCAGACCCTGCTTAGCTATGGGGACAAGTCATGCTTGCTACCACAAGGCCAGCTCTTCTCTCCTAGTACGAAGGAGGCTTTCCGACTAAGAGCTTTTCTTTGCTTCTTTCAAGCAAAATGCACCGTTTATTTCATAAAAGCAGTGTGATTATATGCAGTCATGGCTGCAATCAGATGCATGCTTTCACAGAAACACAGGAACATAGGAAGCTGCCTTACACCGAGTCAGACCATTGGTCCATGTCTACACTGACTGGCAGCGGCTCTCAGCCTTATCTGGAGATGCCTGGGGTTGAACCTGGACTTCCTGCATGCAGGCATACAAATGCTCTTCCACTGACCTATGACCCAATTTGCTAAGGGGAATATTTCACAGGGCTCACATGTAGTCACCCATCCAAATGCAAACCAAGGCAGAACCTGCTCAGCAATGGGGACAATCCATGCTCACTACCTCCGAGTAACATAACGTAATGCCATTACATTATGGCTCCTCCAGGGGAAGTGTGTGGGGCCCGGGGGCTTGTGGGGGGGTCTTCCCTGTTGCAGCCCCCTCCTTATGGAACACCCTGTCACCTGAGATTCAGAAAGCCACCTCCCTTCTGTCCTTTAAGAAGCTTTTGAAAACGTATCTATTTTGCCCGGCGTTTAGTTTTTAATGTCTATCTTGCCAGGCTTTTAGTTTTAAGAAGGGGTGGGTGGGTTCTTTCTCCCCCCTTTTTCTCTTGTTTTCATTGTTGTTGTTTTAATGTATGTAAACCTTCATCTATGGAAGTCAGGCGGTCAGTAAATTTGCTTCATCAATCAATCAATGAAATAAAAAGATACAGTCGCGTATGGGAAATATGCTTAACTGCACAATATATTGGCTTGCACGTCTAGCTTTTCTACTGCCTGTTCTTAAAAGCACAAAATACACAGAGCCTTGGCAATATATGTAGAGTCAGGAAAAGGATATAGGTTGCTAAGTGCTGATTTCAAAACGAGGCGATAAGCCAAATGGGACAGAATGACGAGGGGGGACCTTTGGAGTCAATCACAAGCCAATCATTAATCACCTAGGTAAGGGTTTTCTGAGTAGAATGACCTGTGCAGATGAAGAATTTTTCAGGAGCAGGCTTCTACGAACCTTTCATTTCAGCTGACACCAGTTTCATTCAACAGGCGGGTCTTGACTCATGGACTTCTACTCTGCTCAGCAAACCCAGCAGAGGTGTGAGTGAAGAGCTGGATGGGGGCCCAATTCCTGTAGGCTTCAGCAATGTAAGGGAAGAAAGAAATACAGAGATGGAAGATGGATAGAGAAATGTAGGAGAGAGAGATCACAAGTGCGCTTTCAATGCAAGAAACTTAGAATGATGCTTCACTTCAGCTGGGTCTGTAATGTGGTTATAACCTATAAAGCCCCAAACATGACCAGTGATTCTCAAACTTGGGTCCTCAGGTGTTATTGGACTTCAACTCCCATAATCCCCAACCAAAGGCCACTGAGGCTGGGGATTATGGGATCTGAAGTCCAATAACACCTGAGGACCCAAGTTTGAGAATCCCTGGTTTAGACCCTGGGTATTTAAGAACATGTCTTCGCCATGAGCCCCACCACCCATTGGGATAATCTGGAGGCTTTACAGACAGGGCTTCCACCCCAAATCTCCTTCAGAAGAGAGTGTGTACATTCACACACCAGCCAAACTTACCCCGAAGTCCCTTCGAGATCCTTGGACCCACTTCACGCTCAAATCGGGCTTTGTCCTTCGAATTCTAGCTTAGCTCAAGTTATTTCTAGGTTTCGGTCAACATTTACCCTGCAGCATGAAGCCATGTGTGAATAACTCCCAGGAGAGGTTCATCTGCACTTGATACCAGCTTTTCTGGTGGCCACCTAATGGTGTTGCGGGAAAATGACTTGATTATCAAGCCAGAGGTTGCCAGTTCGAATCCCTGCTGGTATGTTTCCCAGACTATGGGAAACACCTATATTGGGAAGCAGCGATATAGGAAGGTGCTGAAAGGCATCATCTCATACTGTGCGGGAGAAGGCAATGGTAAACCCCTCCTGTGTTCTACCAAAGACAACCACAGGGCTCTGGGGTCGCCAGAAGTCGACACCGACTCAACAGCACACTACTAAGCAACAGGCCTTTTCCGTTGCTGCCCCAATGCTTTGGAATGTGCTCCCTGTTGAAATAAGAGCCTCCCCATCTCTGACAACTTTAAAGACAGCTGTTAAGACATATTTGTGTCTTAACAGACTTTTAATTAGATTTACAGTTTTAAATATTGTGTTAAATTTTAACTTATTTTAATGTTTAAAGAGAAGCAGGTTTACAACTCCAGTGCATAGCTTTTATATTTTTAGTATATTTTAAATAGTTTTACAGCTATTATAGCGCTTCGTTTTTAGTTAGCCATATTGCTTTTTAATAGCCTCATATGCCTCCCACACAGGTTTTAGCTACACAGCTACATAGTGTTTTTTATGCCTTTTATGCCTATTACACCTCACAAATCTTTGTGCCTCCCAGACCTCTTTTATGCTTTGTACTCATGCTGGTCTGAGACTGAAATAAAGATGATTGCTTGATAAAGCCCCCAAAGCCACTTTTCAGCACTTTTGGCCCACCCCCCTAATCTGCCTCCTATAGGAACAAGGTTCTGCCTTCTACCGAGTCAGACCCTTGTTTCCTCTAGCTCAGTACTGGACACTGACTGGCAGCAGTTTTCCAAGGTTTCAGGCAGGAGCCTTGCCCAGCCCTACCTGGAGATGCCAGGGAGTGAACCTGGGGCCTTCCGCATGCAAGCATTCAGATAACAGCCTTGATGGATCAGGCCCAAGGAAGCCTCTCTAGTCCAGTATCCTGTTTCGCACAGTGGCCCACCAGTTGCCTCCGAGAAGCCCACAGGCAGGGGATGAGGGTTTGCCCCCTCTCCTGCTGTTGCTCCCCTGCAACTGGTATTTAGTGGCATTGTGCCTCTGCCTGAGGCTGAAGGTGGCCTACAGCCACCAGACTAGAAGCCATTGATAGACCTGTCCTCCATTTGTTATACAAATGGGCATCCTGGCCAAACTCAATGGGAGCCAGAGCTGCTTTAAGTCCCTCTGTATGAAAAGTTAACAGAAATAATTATGAGAGAGAGACTCAAAACCACTTATATAATTTGAAAATGCTCCAAGGACAGAAAGGCAGTGTGTGTGTGTGTGGGGGGGGATTTTTAGAAAGTTATTTCCGAGCCAGGACAGTAAAAGAACCTCACCCCCACCCCCAGTCAAAAAACACCAAGAGCTGCTTCTACTGTATTTACTGTATGTACCAACTCCTCACCCCTCTGCCTCTCATTAAAGAGAAAAGTTCACCGATTACATAAAGTTGGCACCATAAACCTGCCAAATGTGGTCATATCAGGTCGAGAGAAAACGATTCCAAGTCGGGGAGTGTTCTGCATCGTCACTGGAGGTTGGGGCCTGGTTTCATCACCAGCCATAAGACGACTGAAGCCAGAGGTGAACCCAGGTACTGTGGTGTGTCAAATGTGGCCTTGCTCTGTGTCCCTGGTGGGGGCCACCCCCCCTTTCAAATGCAGCCCCTGCAAACTTTGAAAGTGGCACAGAGGGCAGGGAAGAGGGAAAGGTGCCAGCAGCCTCCTCTTCTCTCCTCAGGCTTCTTGCAAGCTTGGCAAAGAGTGTGAGGAGAGACACTCTTCGCAAGGGCCCGATTGTCCCCAAGAGCAAGGAGCTTCTCAATGGCAGCGGTGAGGGCATTTTGCCATCTGGCAGGTACCCCCAATAATTTGCCACCTGAGGTAACCGTAGGAAGAGGAGAGCTGGTCTTGTGGCAGCAAGCGTGAATTGCCCCCTTTGCTAAGCAGGGTCCACCCTGGTTTGCAATTGAATGGGAGACCACAGGTATGAGCACTGTAAGATATCCCCCCTTAGGGTTGGGGCTGCTCTGGGAAGAGCACCTGCATGCAGAAGGTTCCAAGTTCTCTCCCTGGCAGCATCTCCAAGACCGGGCCAAGAAAGACTCCTGCCTGCAACCTTGGACCAAGCCGCTGCCAGTCGGTGTAGACAATACTGAACTAGATGGACCAAGGGTCCGACTCAGAAAGCTCCTGTGTCTCGCCTCCCCTTGTGAAAGTGACCATCCGGCTGAAGCCACAGTGGGATCCATTTTAAGATTTGCTGCTTAAGGAACACAGGAACAACCGTTTCCCCACCGGAACAAATATATCTGCAGACGTTCAGCTCTGCTCTTCCCGGGACACATCTTCTGCACCATAAATGAACATCGGTTCCATCCCGGCTGAACTGTCATGGCTCCTGCAAAGGACCCTGTTAGGTATGCTGATTGGAATAGCTTCTTTCTCGCACCGAGGCGGAGCTTTTCAAAGATAGCAACCTGTCCAGGTGGTGAACTCTACAAGACTTCCTTCAGGTTGGACTGGGCTGCAGACTGACTTTGCAGGGGGAAACATCTGTCCTGGTCCAGTTTCACACATTGCAGCAGGAAGGAGCCGGTGTAGCAGGGTTGGGCTCTACTACTTACTCGGTGGCGGGGGTGGGGGGGGAGTCCCGCGTGGCTTCTTTGGGCAGGAGGCTGCAGCTCCTTTCTCTCCGTGCAGGACTCTACCACTTCCTGCGGTGGCAGGGGGGAGTCCCACATGGCTTCTTTGGGCAGGAGGCTGCAGCTCCTTTCACTCCGTGCAGGACTCTACCATTTCCTCGGTGGCGGGGGTCCAGCACTCCAGTGTGGCTTCTTTCTTTGGGCAGGGGGCTGCTGCTCCGGCTGGCTGGCTGGCTGGGACTCTCTCTCTCCCCCATTCATCCCCCGAGGAGCGGCTATAAAAGGCAACCGAGGCGCCTTGGCACGGAGCCGCTTGCTAATTTCGGGCTGTCTCCGGCGGCGCCCCGCACTCCCCCCCCCACCCCGCGCCAGGGGCAGCCAATGGGGAGGCGGGCGCGGGGGCCGCATTGCCTATAAAGGGCCCCGGCGGCGGCTCTTCGCCTTCGCTTCTGCATCTGCAAGCGGGGCAGGGCTGTGGGCGGCTGCAGGGTTATTACTACTACTCCGGGCGCTCCGGGAGGGACTTGAGCGGCGCCTCATTCCTGAAGCCAGCCAGAGTCCGGCGAGAGAGCGGCGGCGATGCTGCGCGTGCGGTGCTTGCGAGGGGGCAGCCGGGGGGCCGAAGCCGTGCATTACATCGGGTCCAGGGTAGGTGGCGCCGCACCCCACACTCCTCGGGGGCCCACGGGGCTGGGGCTGGGAGGACCGCGGCGCCGGGTGTGCAAGGACGCTTCAGCAGCCGCCCGGGAGAGAGAGGACCCCGGCCCGGTGGTGGTGCCTTTGGGTGGGGCAGAGACTGTGGGACTGGCCGGCCAAACGCCCGAACTCGGTTTGGGGGCTTCTGCAATGGGAGCAAACGGCTCCGACGTCTGGAAGCCTGCCTGCCTGCCTGCGGGACTCCCGCTTGTGTTCCAGCCTCTCGTGGGCGAGTGGGATGAAGGCGATCAAGGTGACGGGTGGGATCAGGGAGAACTTCCTCTCGGAAAAAGTCGACAGTGACTGCTAGGAAAAGTCGAACATGCAACAGTATCCGTAAATGCGAGTTTGTGGCGTCGTGGGAGGGGAATAGAAAATGAAAACATAGTTTCCACATGCTTGCAGAAGTTGTCATTAAACTTGGGGCTTCCTTTCACCCCAATAACTTTTGACTCCAATTCATTTGTCTTGGCGGCTCCATAAAATGCTTAACAAACCATATATTGGTTTCCATGTCAAAGTGCAAAGATTGTCACATGGACAATCAGACACACACACCAAACCTCACTCTTTCCTTGTTCCCCCACCCCAGCTCCTCACTACGGAGCTGCCGTTTGATAGCCGAGCATCTGCTTTGGATATAGAAGGTCCCGGTTCCATCCCTGCTCTCTCCAGGTAGAGCTGCAAAAGAACTCTGTCTGAGACCCTGGAGAGCTGCTGCCAGTCAGAGTTCTTCAAATGGATTGGCTAACTCCAGCCAAAGCACTGATATACTGAATGGTATATTGCATTCTCCATAGTTTCCTCCAAATCATGCAATGATTAGGTACCCCATCATTCAGTTAATGTTTCCATTCATATAAAGGCTAATATAAAGAGATGATTTTGACTGTTTAAATGGTGAAATTAGATTATTCCTATCAAAGGTTAGTGATTTTTCTTTTGAATTGAACCTGGGAAGAGAGCTGGGCTTGTGGTAGCAAGCATGACTTGTCCCCTTAGCTAAGCAGGGTCTGCCCGGGTTGAATATGAATGGGAGACTTGATGTGTGAGCACTGTAAGATATTCCCCTCAGGGGATGGAGCCGCTCTGGGAAGAGCATCTAGGTTCCAAGTTCTCTCCCTGGCAGCATCTCCAAGATAGGGCTGAGAGAGATTCCTGCCTGCAACCTTGGAGAAGCCGCTGCCAGTCTGTGTAGACAATACTGAGTGAGATGGACCAATGGTCTGACTCAGTATATGGCAGCTTCCTGTGTTCCTATGAAGGTCCTATTTATTGTGGCTGGATGAATGACTTTACAATGGAAGTGCATTTATGTACAATGACCAGACTTCATAGTGCAGGATGACATACATGAGGTAGTAGGGCGAGGAGAGTTATTCAGAGAACCCCAAGCAATGTGGTATTGACTGACAAAAATCCTATTTGCAGTTGCTAAATCTCTAACCATTACAGCAGATGATTGTTGCACACAGTATTAACCAAAACAAAAGTTCTAAACCTCTGTCTTGATGGCAGAGTAGCACAGCAAAACTGTAATTTGTGGGTCTGTAACACTTTTTCTTTTTTCTTTTTACAAATGCAAGAGTTGACCATATAGAACAAAGTTCTCCATCTGCAGAAGAAAATTCTTTTGCAGGGTGGATTTGCCTTGATCTAAATATGAAAGGGGTGGGGGTGTTAAATTGCTAATATCCTTGGAACTGTGAGATGGTGGCCATAATGTACGAAGTGTCAGCTCTGGAAAACCACCTGGAAGACTGGATCTAAAGGTTGTGACTCCCATCTTGGCCCCTTACCTTAGCTGTCGAGCTTTTCCTGCCTTGCTAAAAACTGCCTCGGACCACTGGCGAAAAGGCCATGTGTTGTAATGCAGTTGAATTCTGATTATGGATGCAAGCTGATCGACTTGTTTCTTAGGCCTATAATTGGCCAGGGGGCCAGGGTTGGTTATTCAATATCCCGCCGACGGAGGAAGCCATCGAGGTCTTGTAAGATGGCACGTACTGCCAACTGGCAAGAGGGGCTGATGTGCAAGTGTATGGAGAATACAAGACTCTTTTCATGGCTTCCATGTGAGACAGAAGCAGACTGAGTTTCTGAGAGTGGGACACTTCAATGGCGGCACCAGAAAAAAGAAATTGAGGGGGTCACCGAAAGGGCAAAGTGCAAAGGGTGAGCTGTGTCCCACATGTTAGATTTCTGCAACAGAAAGGGGGGGAGCGGCAAGCTAGGGGGCCAGGCAACTGCTTTTCGGGAGCACTTGCCCTCCTTCTGGGGCTACCCTTGGAGCAGCTGAGGAAAGAGCTGAAGAACCTTGGGGCGTAGTTTTCTCCCTGGCTATCAGGTGTAACCTGTTGCTGCTTGTTGGAGCGGAATTCCATCCAATGCTGAACTTGTACTATTTGGTTTGTTTACAAGATAGCATCTGTCTCCAGTGATCTCTCCTCCAGAGGAAGCCTAGGAAACCACATCTGGGCTGGTGGGAGTTTCCAGGCCTGCTGGTGTGCCCTGTACACCTGCATCTCTTAAGACCAGGGGTTCCCAACCGGCGGTACCCCAGATGTTCCTGAACAATAAATTCTGTCCCCAGCATTTTGTCAAGGGTGGGCAGAAAATGCCATCCTACCCAGCTCCCACACGATCACTGTCCCCTCCTCCTACCTTGATCTTTGGGTTCACACGAGCAGGAGAGTGCACAGCTCTGCTTCCCTAGCCGGGCTCTCCTCCGACTCTGCTTAGGGTCTTGTGAGCAGCCCTATTGGTTTCTGTGCTAAAAAACCTTGAGATGTTCGCTTCCCCCTCAACAAAGAAAACCTGCTGCTCTCACAAGACCCCTTCTAGCTGCGGAGAAGCAGGCAGAGGGGTTTGGGATGCCTCCAAGCAGCTCAGCTCCGTCCCCGTTAGGAATGATTCGGATCTTGTCCTGAGAGCCCAGCCCTGCTGCAGGCTACTGTAGGTGCCACTCGCTCCTCCGTGCCGTCCCCTTTCAGCCAAGGCCTGCACACTGATTCTGACCTGGGTGGTGGCCTTGAGCCAGGCTCACCCTGAGAACTGTACTGGGCTCTGCCAAGTGTCCCCTTTCCACTCCTTGTGGAGGGAAGGGTTCCCTCTCCCCACCACCACACACACACGCCTCTTTTTCTGCTGACCCAGCAGACATGCACACCCCTCCCATATTGGGACAGGAATGTTGATCATTAACAGTCTGCAACAGGAGAGGGCCTACAGTCTGACCTCTCCCCAACAGCTGGTGTAGAACAACTGCTCCCTGCCTGGGAACGTTTCACACACCGCAGGGGAGGAGGTTGCCTTGAAGACTTCTCCACGGCCCCAGAAAAGCCTCAGGGCTGCGCTGCTGTGTGTTGTGTGAACGTGCGAAGCTGCCTTAGACTGAACCGAGCCATTGGTCCCTCTGGCTCAGCGCAGTCTACATCGACTGGCTATGCTGCTCCAGGGTTTCCGGTGCATATTTCCCAGCCCTGCCTGCCTGGATTGAGTCTGGGGATTTCTTCTACATGCAAGGCAGATACTCTGCCACCATGCTGGGTCTTGGCCTCCTGCCTTGTGTAGGGGCAAGCTCCTCCTTTCTGCTGTGCACACAGTGTAGCAGGGAAGAGGAGAGCTGGTCTTGTGGTAGCAAGCATGACTTGTCCCCTTAGCTAAGCAGGGTCCACCCTGGTTGCATATGAATGGGAGACTTGATGTGTGAGCACTGTGAGATATTCCCCTAAGGGGATGGAGCTGCTCTGGGAAGAGCATCTAGGTTCCAAATTCCCTCCCTGGCAGCATCTCCAAGATAGGGCTGAGAGAGACTCCTGCCTGCAACCTCGGAGAAGCCGCTGCCAGTCTGTGAAGACAACACTGAGCTAGATAGACCAGTGATCTGAATCAGTCTGTGGCAGCTTCCTATGTTCCTATGGAACTGCAGCCAACTCTGTCTCCCTGGCACAAGTCTCTGTATTGTACATGTGCAGGGTCAGCTTTACTGGGCCCTGCCCAGACATTGGGATCATTCAAATGATCCTCACCTGCGTAGGAGAAGTGCCCAGCCAGAGAGCCAGGTCCTATGAACTCCAAAATCAAGGGGAGAACCTAGGAAGCTGCCATATACTTAGTCAGACCATGGCTCAGTATTGCCTGCACAGGCTGGCAGCGGCTTCTCCAAGGTTGCAGGCAGGAGTCCCTCTCAGCCCTATCTTGGAGATGCTTCCGGGGGGGGGGGGGACTTGGAACCATCTTCATGCAGGCATGATGATGCTCTTCCCAGAGCAGCTCCATCCCCTGAGGGGAATGTCTTCCAGTGCTCACACATCAAATCTCCCATTCAAATGCAACCAGGGCAGACTGCTTAGCAAAGAGGACAATTCATGCTTGCTGCCCCAAGACCAGCTCTCCTCTGGTCTTGTGATTGTGTGGAAGATGGGAACTGGATCTGATGGTTGTGCCCATTCTCTCCCCCAGCATTTTTTCCCCCAAGAGTGGGCAAAAAGCTGTCTGACACAGCTCGCACCTTCCACACGATCACTCTCCCCTCCTCCTACCTTGCTCTTGGAGTTTACACAACCAGTTCTCAGGAGCAGGCCCAAGAGTGTTCCCTCGAGGGTTCTCCCACACCCCATCTGTGTACAGAATGAGTTTTCTTTTGGGTGGCAGTATCAACGCAGTGTGTGCACATGTGGATTCATAAGTGGGGCCTTCCTGGTTCAACCTGAGCAGGATCTAAAATGACTGAGCTGTCATCAAAAAGTGTGTTTGTGCGCACATGCACAAGCCTTAGAGGGAACACTGGTTCCCAGCTCTCCGATCCAGCTGAGGATCGTGTGAACAAGCCTATTATGTTGTACATGAGTACAGATCTCTGTACACAAGTGTGTGTGTTTGTGTAAATGACTGTACATGCATTTAAAAACTGAACCATGTACAGACCACCACAAATGCAGGGTAAGATAGGAAGTGAACTGCTGTCCATGTGTTGAACATATCTGAATAAATTCATGTGTTCTGGTCTGTACATACACCGTACACAGACTGTACATGTGAATAGTGTTAAGGTGAAGTAGCCTTCTCAGGTGGTATACATTGCATGCCAATGCAATTCGTTATGGCTAGAATACTCTCTGTTTCTGTGCTGTATGTGGGGCCCTGGGAGACTGCCCACTGCACACACACCCCTCGACCACCCCTTCAGACAGCCCTGTGTGTAGATCCATTAATGAGTGAGGCATGATTCACTGGGAGTTCTCTTGCACAAATCCCATTGAACTGAAAGGTACTGTATAAGTGCACCCCTGATGTGCTTCTTTGAAGTTCCTGTACATGCCAATGAAGTCTGTGCAGGAAAACGTCCCTGAAGATTGTGCCTCTTCATGTTAGGTAGGGGAACAGAGCGGGCCGTTTTGATTTTTCCATTTTATTACTGCTGGAAAAGGGGATTCAGAAGCGAGTAGATTGACTGGCTGTGCTGTATACATAGCCATATTTCCCATTTCTTCTTAAAACGTCACAAGTTGAGGAGCTGAGGAGTTGCAAGTTGAGGAGTAACCGCCAAGGTACTTTTTAAAAGAGTGCATTTGTTATGTACCCAGGAAGGCACATCTATTCCTTAACAGCTAAAACTTGGCCACTGGACAGTTAAGCCTTATTGAGTGACTTGGCTTGCCTTTTCTCTCAAACAAATACGGCTTCCCGCCACCTACATGCTGACTCTTAAGTAGGGGAGATATTTAAGATTGAGTGGCAGGTCAGCGTTCATAAAGGTCCTTCACTTGTGAAGTGTATCCTCCATTGGGATGTTTACAGTGGACGTTTTGTTGACTATCCTGGGTGCTAAATTCTGGAGGCTACTACGAGCTCTCAAGGATTCGAGCGTTGGCTCTAGTCCATCGAAAGCTTTCTGGTGGCTTAAGGTGGTCCGTAGTGCTTCCCCCCAGTGCCTTCACACACACCCTCCACCAGCTGCAAACTAGTAGACTGGCCCTTCCCTTCAGGGAGAGTGAGATTTTCAAGTGCTCTTGGGTGGGCAGGATTTTTGCGCCCACCAAATCCCCTCCCGTGGACTTCTGAAAGAGTTTTAGGGTCCCCGAAGCAAATGTTTGGCCCTGCTGTTGCTTTTGCCCACACTGAGGTAGCCATTGTTAAGGCCTCTGGGGTTCGAACTTGGCTCGAAGGCCCCAGGTACAAAAGAGTGGCCAGGCAGGATAAATTGTGTTTTGAGGCAGACCTGTTATCTATGGCACCTCAAGAATCCTATACTGTACTGTACTGGGATAACTTGTCCAACCATGGCGAAATTGGCGTTTTTGTACTTGCAACTTTAAAAGACAACAAGCTGTAGCACTCTTAGCACAAAGGCCCATTTTTAGCCCACTTTTCAAAGGGGAGACGTCTTGTGAGATCACGATGTGTGTCCCTCTCTAATAACTTTTGTGCTTTCAGTTGGATACCACTGACTAAATCAACAGTACATGGGGGAGGATCCAAGGGGACCCTGATGGCAGTGTTGTTTCAAGATGGCAGCCACTCAGAGTATGGGCAACCCCCTTTTGTAATCCATGTACTGTGACAGTCAGCTCCAAACCACATTCTCAGCATGTGGGATGGGTCCTAGGTAGGGGTGCCAACATCCCCTTGCCCGAATAAAGGACCGAATAAAGGGGAGTATGCAGAAGTATTGCCCGAATAAAGGGGAGTATGCAGAAGGAATTGGGAGCCCAAGTGGCTTATGAGTGTTCACTACTTTTAACTTAAATGATAACTTACAACTTAGATTGCTTCTCCTCTGCTTATTGATATAACCATGGTTAGCCAAACTGGATGTTATGCGATTTTTTTTTTCTAGAGAGAGAAAACCATTGCCTCCTCCCGCGCAGTATGAGATGATGCCTTTCGGCGTCTTCCTGTATCACTGCTGCCCGATATAGTAGCAGTGGGGATTCGAACCGGCAACCTTGTGCTTTTAGTCGAGCATTTCCCCACTGCGTCACTTAAGGTGGCTTAAGAGTCACCAGATTAAAAGGAGCAGAAAGTAGTCTCCCTTCATTCTGCTTAGAATGATTCGTTTTCAGCTGGGGAGCACTGAGGCTTGTAGCTGGACAGCTAGGTCATAGACCAGCTGAGGTGAGCAAGTGTGCCCAAGGCTGTAGCTTTATCTCGATCCTCCATTTTCTGCCTGCACAAACAGGATGGCACAAGTTGACGTTCGAATGGGCGGCACCTTCAAAAGTAGTGTGCTCTATCTGTGAAACTCCCAAGTTGATTCATGTGGAGTTACAAATAACTGTTCTTGTCTGTTTGATCTCTGTGTCTTTTGTGTGATCAGCATTTGGTTGATTAAGTGCTGTCAAGTTGAAGTGGGGGGAAACCCCATAATTTTGCTTAAGGGCTCTTCCCCACATTGCTCTGCTTGTGCAGGTAGGCCATAAGAGCAAATAGTTGTTTCCACAAATAACTTATGAATTGGCCAAAATGTATTTTTAAAACTATGTGGGGTTTTTTTACCTGTAGTTCTTCTGTAAACTATAAAGAGAAATAAACCCTCCTGCCTAAGAGAGTGGTCATTTTATTGTGGAACTTTATGGGCATGCACAGATGTGCTGCTGAGATCCTGAGGACTAGTCGCTTGGCCCCTACCCTAACAGAATGGCCAGTCCTTGGGTGTGTGTGTAAAAGGTGCTAACTAGTCTGGTTAACTGGAACGTAACTACTTTGTCTTTCTGTACCTTTTTATTTTAAAAAAACAACAGCTTGGGAGAGTCTTCACCGGGTGGGTGCAGCGAACTTTCCAGAGCACCCATGCAGCTGCAGCCTCCCAGACCGCCTGTGTTGCTGCTGATGAAAATAACAAAGTTCCCGACCCTGTTCTCGAAGATTGCCCTGTCTGCTCATACAATGAATGGGACCCACTTGAAGAGGTCATTGTGGGGAGAGCTGAAAATGCCTGTGTTCCTCCTTTTTCTGTTGAGGTCAAGGTAAGCCTCTCTGGTCTTAGTAAAATCCCTTAAATATGGGCTGGCAGCTTCCTCTGCATTGGTGTCGAAGGAGCAATACTGTATTTGCTCGAATCCAAGACTAGATCTCCCCCGCCCCCCAATTCTTTGATATTAGAAATGAGGGGGGGTGTTGTCTTAAATTCAGAGTCGGTCATCTTGTATTTGAGTAAATACAGTAAGTTTGTTTGAGAGAAGGAAGTACTGGAGATGTATGCCATGTGTGTAATATCTGCTTGTTTACAAACGCACCTGTTGAACAGGGGCTAACAGGTAAGCTAAGTCTCAAAATAGCACCAAATATCCCCCCCCCCACCACCACCATCATGCAAACATACATTTGGAGCATTCCAGTCAGCTGCAAAATCCACACTTCTCTCTCCTCCCCTGGCAGCATTCCAGCGCCCATCTAGCTGGATACACCTCTTCCCTAACACTGTGAATGATTTTAAGCAATTAAAATAAAATAAAAAACCCTCATTTTTCCGCCAGTGTAGGCTTAAAAATAACTGGCACTGGCGGGAGGTAAGGAAAACGAGTTACCTATTTTTTATTTGAATTGCTTAAAATCGTTCAACTTTGGGCAATCATTGCCTCCACTCTTCGTCACAATTTAGATTGCAAACTCCATAGAACAGGGATATCTCTTACGAATGCCACTGTCTAAAGTGCCGTATGTATTGGATGCTATATCTATATATCTTGGCATTCTCAGATGGATCTGTGATCCATCTGAGGAGAGGAGAGCTAGTCTTGTGGTAGCAAGCATGACTTGTCCCCTTAGCTAAGCAGGGTCCACCTGGTTGCATATGGATGGGAGACTAGAAGTGTGAGCACTGGAAGACATTTCCCTCTGGGGAAGGAGCCACTCTGGGAAGAGCAGAAGGTTTCAAGTTCCCTCCCTGGCTTCTCCAAGATAGGGCTGAGAGAGATTCCTGCCTGCAACCTTGGAGAAGCCGCTGCCAGTCTGTGAATACAAGACTGAATTAGACAGACCAGTGGTCTGACTCAGTATATGGCAGCTTCCTATGCTCCTAGATGGGCAAGGAAAATCTTCTTAAACATTTATTTTTTAAGTTGGGGGGGGGGTGCATGGGTTCCCAGGAAACTCCGGAAAACTTATGACCCAATTGTCAGTCCCTGTGACAGAGAGAAATTGTTATTTTTATTATTTATTATTATTTATTTATTTTTTAATTTAATACATTTATATACCACCCAAAACATAAGTTCTCTGGTCGGTTTACAGAACAATAAAAAATTAAAACATTTCAACATTTAAAATTATTAAAACACAATGAAATACAGTCCACTGAGTTGCAAACTAAATTTTAAGAGCTTTTATAATAGCCTAGTGTAAATGTGGGGGAAACCATCTGCCAAACAATTGCTGATGCGGCAGTCTCTGAAAAGTTGTGCTTATGTTCCAGTTGCATTCCAGGCCTGTTCTGAGGCTGCAGGCCTGCGTCCTCCTGGCAAAGGATCGCTCACCTCGGGCCATGAACACTTGGCTGCTGTTGGACTGGAGTTGTTAATCTTCTGGCTGACGAAACCCTTCTTAATGTTTTCCTGCTGAAACTTAAATGCAGTTACAGATGTTTGCTGCTGGCTGAGCTCACGGTCTAGCTGTGAGCTAGATTTCCTCCCCCACCCCGCAACAGCCAGGGCCTTAGACATTGACATATTTAAAAGCATAATACGTGGCATGCCCGTGTTCTACGAGGCCCGTGCACAAAGCTTGCTTGTGTTTTTGCTGCGTCGGTGGTCTACTCTCCTCCCTGCTCCCTGGCACAACTTAAAATACAAATTTAAAGTGAAAGCTGGTAATAAACTTAACAATTACAAAATTCAAAGGCAAAAACGTATTGCTATTTTTGAAGGTCATTGGACAGTTGGCAAATTCAGTAGTGCAGTTTTGTTTTTCAACATGAAACCGGAACAGGGTTCCCTGTAACAGGGATTCCCAGATGTTGTTGACTATAGCTCCCAGCATCCCCAGCTGCAACAGTTTTTGGGTGGGGATTATGGGAGTTGTAGTCAACAACATCTGGGAGTCCTATTGCAGGGAACACTGAACAGGATCCGTTTATATTCAGGTTAACCCTTACATTCTAGGGATGTGCAAAAAAACTTGACTGAATCGATTCGAACGTGATTCTGATTCTAATTGATTCGACTCGAAACTGCTTGCATAGAATAGGATTTGTTCGAATCAATTCAAATACGGGTGAATTCACATAAAATTTGAGTTCAGGCAAATTCGAATGATCCCCATTCTGTGCAAGGAGTTTCTATTTGGATTGATCCGGTTAAATTTTTTGCACATCCCGATTACATTCCGGAACCCAATTGCAATCCCCTACAGTCAGTGTACACACGTAGAGTTATTCACAAAGTATGTTCCATGCATGTCCAGTAGTGCATTTTGTAGCTATACCCTGCATTTGAGGGAGTCTGCAGTGCTCACGTTTTACATGAAATAGACCAGTTCTTACAACCGACAGCTGGGTAGGAGGAGCGTCCAGCCGGGCTCCCAGCCCTGTGCCCACTCCAGGAAACAGTCACGTGTCGGCCAACATTGAGGTAGGAGTCGGGGGATGTGATCGTGTGCTAGCTGTGATGTGGGTAGGATGGTGATGACCAACCCACATGGTGTGCCCAGTACTGTATTGAGTTGCGCGGGGGTGGACTGCCATATACCTAGCAGAAACTCTTGGGAGCAGGCAGTCCTTCTGATATCCAGGAACCAAACTGTTTAGGTTTGTATAACTGTGATCACTGTGTCGAATATTCAGGTCCTGTGATGCAAGCCTATTTAACTATTAGCAATGCATGTGAGGCAGTTCTATGCAGCGTGAATAAGTGACTTTGCTTCTGTCTTTCTTGTGTGTGTGTGTCTGTCCCTCTAGGCCAATACCTATGAGAAGTACTGGGGCTTTTATCAGAAGTTTGGAGGCCAGAGTTTCCCCAGGGAGCATGTGAAGAAAGCAATTGTGGAAATTGAAGAGATGTGCAATATTTTGAAAATGGAGGGGGTGGTTGTGAAGAGGCCCGAGCCTCTCGATTGGTCAGCCAAGTACAAGACGCCTGACTTTGAGTCCACTGGTAATTTGATATTGTTGAATGGCTTGAAATGTGTGCGCTGGATTTAGGACATGTATGGCTGCAGAATGTTAGCCCTCCAGTGGTCATTGGTCTACAATTCCCATCATCCCTATTGGCCACTGTGACTGAGAATGATGGGAGTTTAGTCAAACAGCTGGAGGGCTGACGTTGTGCAGACACCCTGATTTAGGGTGTTAATTCTAGGTCGTCATCACTTTAAAGCAGGCCTGCTCAACTTCGACCTTCCTGCAGATATTGGCCTAAAACTCCCATAATCTCTGGCTATTGGCCACTGTGCCTGGGGATTATGGCAGTTGTAGTCCAAAAACAGCTGGGGGGGGGTGCAAAGTGCTTTAAATTAAAGTAGGATAGAGACAAAAGAACTGAAGATACTTATGAAATCTGCTGAGATTGTCTCTACTCTGCCCCAAAGGACATGGCTAGAACTCCAAACTTCATGCCCCGAACAAGACTATTGTGTGGACTTTGTTTATTTTGTTATATATGGGTGCTGCTTGTGGGTGGAGAGGTGGCAGAGTTTCAGGAGAGAGGAAAGGGGAAAGGACCCCCTTTTTCTTTCACACCTTCTTGAGGCCTTCCCTTGCTGTGCTGTATAGTGGGACGGTGTTGGTTCTGGAGAATGGGAAAGGACATTTCTTCCTCCTTCCTGAAATATTCCTCTATAATGCTAGAGAGTCGGGTGTGAGGATGGCTCCTAGTCCCAAACCAGAACATGTTGTTGTGTGTCTGTGTGGAGGGTTGAAGGAAAGGAAATGTGGGTCCTTTTTCCTTTCCTCCCTTCTAAAACATCCTTGCAAAGAAGGAACTTTTAAAAACTTCATGGCATGCATATTCTTAGTTTTTTGTTTGTTAATTTGTGCAACTTATTTGCTTCAGCATACCTGGGGAGCCCCCGAGTACACAGAAACCATTAACCTTGATTTTTTGATGGCCTTGTCTTGCTTTCAGTCAGATAGGCATCCAACCAGGGGTGCAGACAAGGAAAGCTTGAGGAGTAACTTCTCACTTAAACCTTTGGGGCAGAGAGGAAATATACATTTTTCGGAGGGGGGGGAAAGAGAATTGAAGATATGACTAATGGGTTTGGCGTTGGGGTGGCATTCAATCAAATGAGGAGGGGAAACTCCTCAAATGCTTGAGAGGGGAATCTACACCGCTGCATTCAATCACCTGTTTGCTGATAGAACAGGGATTCTCAAACTTGGGTACCCAGATGATGTTGGACTAAAACTCCCATCAGCCCCTGGGGAAGGGATGATAGGAGTTGTAGTCCAACAACATCTGGGGACCCAAGTTTAAGAATCCCTGTGTTAGAAGGAATGATGAACAGGGTCAAGGTATATAAATGGAATGATGGGTGTTCTGTGTTTTCTTTTCCTCATTAGGGATGTATGCTGCCATGCCTAGAGACATTTTACTGGTGATTGGAAACGAGATCATTGAAGCACCAATGGCTTGGCGTGCCCGTTTCTTTGAATACAGGGCCTACAGGCCTGTCATCAAGGAGTACTTCCGCCGTGGGGCCAAATGGACGACAGCACCAAAGCCCACAATGGCTGATGAGCTTTACGACCAGGTAGCCTTCTGCTTTTCAAGCATTATTAATATTGCACTAGCCATGAATATGGTGCTTTACAGAGTAAGAGAGGACAGGTCCCTGCCCTGAGAGGCTTACACTCCAGAAATGTAAGGGGAGGGAAGTGGAGGCCGGGAGAAGTAGAAGAAAGTGCTATTTCTGTTAAAACATAATGAAGGTCATTCACACAATCAAAAAGGTTCTACCTTTGTTCTGCCCAGGTTTGGGAACTGTGTGTGCTCCAAACATTCACTTGTGTGGAAGCAAGCAAGCTACTCAGGTTTTCTTCTTGCCTTGTTTCCACACAACTGAAAATTGGGAGCACAAACCGGTCCCAAACCTAGATAGAACACATCTTCTGGTTGTGTGAAGGACCTCAGTTTCTGTAACTTAAACTTGGTGTCTTTCTGTACTTCATTTTTGTACCAGCAGCTACTGAAACCGTGACCTTCTCACCCAGCAGATCACCTGGCCTGAACCTGAGATGTGTCTTAACTCTTCTGTCGTCTTTCTTAAACCAGGACTACCCCATCCGCACTGTGGAAGACAGACACAAGCTGGCCGCTCAGGGGAAATTTGTCACCACCGAATTTGAGCCCTGTTTTGATGCTGCAGACTTCATTAGAGCTGGAAGAGACATCTTTGTGCAAAGGAGTCAGGTAGACACATCTGGGTGTCCCCCCCTCCCCCAGCCTTGCCTTACCTGTATATTAGACCTGTGCACGATCCAAAATGTTGGGTTTTGATCTGACCTGTCAGTGAGACTGTTGGGAAGGGCCGTGTCAGCACCTCTCAACTCTTGTCTTGTCTCTGTTGGGTTGGGGCTAGTCGGAGACGTTACAAGTCTGTTGGGGACACCCCCACCCCGCCCTCTCCTCTTCCCCTCCTTTACCTGGGACCTCTACCGTTTCCCCCCTGAAGGAATCTTATTTTATTTTGTCCATTTATTTATCCATCTTCCTGCTGCACCATGGGGCCAGTCAACTGCAAAGCCATGTGTCTAAGCTCTCAGCTTTGCAGCTGACTCGCTCCTTTATTCCTGAGAAAGGGGGCACCTCATTCCTCCTGCAGTATAGGTATCTTGCTTCCAGAACTCCCAGAACCATGAAGTCTCTTGCTTCCAGAACTCCCCGCTTTTCCAGCTGACTCCCACAGCACGCTAATGTACTGTGGCACACCAGTTGGGAAACGCTGATCTAGGAACATAGGAAGCTGCCATATCCCAAGTCAGTCCATTGCTCCATCTAGCTCGGTATTGTCGACACAGACCGGCAGCGGCTCCTCCAAAGTTGCAGGCAGGAGTCTCTCTCAGCCCTATCTTGGAGATGCTGCCAGGGAGGGGACTTGGAACCTTCTGCATGCAAGCAGGCAGGGGCTCTTCCACTGAGCTATGGCCCCATCCCCTAAGGGGAAGATCTGACAGCACTCTCATGGAGTCTCCCATTCAAATGCAAACCAAGGTGGCCCCTGCTTAAGAAAGGGGACATTGCATGCTTACCACAATACTAGTTCTGCAGCAGAGAGTGCATCTCCCAGTTGGTCGGCAGTTGGGGTGTGTGTGTGTGTGTGTGTGTGTTTTAAGTTGCGAAGAAACTAAAAGGTGAGCTTGCGCTCTGCCACCTACTCACTAGGTTACTAACTATTTGGGGATTGAATGGATGCGAAGACACCTCGCTCCCGAGTACAGAGTGCACACGATCTCTTTTCGAGACCCGAACCCTATGCACATCGACGCCACATTTAACATCATTGGACCTGGCCTCGTGCTCTCCAACCCAGATCGTCCATGCAATGAGGTGAGAGGTCCTTAGACAAATGAGAGGAAGGAAGCAGGGCGCGGAGCGGGGGGGATAAGAATTGGATGTTTAGGAGAAGCTACTGGTACAAGGCCATAGCCGTGGGGGCGGGGGTGGAAGGAAGCCTGGCCCCCTCCTCTGAATTCTTAGTTTCCATCTTCCAATAACTCACCTAGGAGTAAGTATGTTGATTGTGGTCACAGACCAGATTAACAAACAATAACAATTAATAGCGTTAATAAGTAAATTCAGAAATTTCAAAAGTTTACAAAATCACAAACCATTCAAATTGCTAATACAGTCTTTATGGAGCTTTGACGCCACGAAACAGAACTTTGCCACATTATCTGAAATTACAGGTTTAAAATTGGCCAGCATAATTTCCAAATAAAATTGGTCTGTGTGACCAGGATAAATGGCTAAAATAGGAGTAATAAATTTGGTGCGAGCGTCCTTATAAAACTTGCAATAAAGAATAACGTGGGTGATAGACTCTCTATCCCCTGAGCCGCAGGGACAACTGCGCTAATCATAAGGAAGCCATTTGAATTTACCATCAAGTACTGCTGAAGGGAGAACGTTCAATCACACGAGGGTCAGAAATCTCCTAAATTTTGGTACCAAGATCTGGTCTAAATATTCAGCCGGTTTATAGTTAAAAGTTTGAGAACCTAAGTAATTCCCTTGGGTAACCGTGCGGACTCCTCCTGCAAATCTATATCTCGGAGCCATTGCTTCACAAAGCAAAGCGCCTGCTCTAATCCTCGCCCAAGGAGTAAGCGAGGAGTAAGGACTCCTCGCCCTAGGAGTAAGCCTACATCCACTTTCATGTGTTTGAGTGTGTATAGAAAACTTTAAAAGGGGTCAGGTGGGTGGGTGAGCAAATTATACATATATCAGTGGCTGGTAGTCCTAATAGCTATTTAGAACCTCTGTGTTCAGTTGCAGTATACCAGATGCTGGAGGCAATAGTCAGGGCAGGTCTATGGCCCATGTCCTGCTTGTGGCCTTCTCAGCCTGATATTTACTAAGGCAGTTCACATGATCGTCTTTAGGGTAGGAGAAGCTTCCTGACCTAATTCAGGAGCTGGACATGCTCCCGATTCCCAGTTGTGTGTTAGATTTTTTTTTATTTTAAACGTCAAGCGGGAGCTAGACAGAAACAGTTGGTCTGCTGCTATAGAAATAGAGCTCCCTCTAGTGATGGAAGTGTTTTGCAAACTTTTATTTATTTATCATTATATTATATTAACCAGATTTATATACTGCCTGATATATACATCTCTAGGCGGTGTACACAATGCAAACATGACTTCTTGCAGCACAAGAAGATTTTAGAAAATTAAAACTTAGAATCTAAGGCCTTGCTAGGAGCCGGAGCCTAGTTCTCAGCGCTACAGCTGCCAAACTCAAAACCAGCCCACCAATTTTCCTAAATTATGCTGCTGCAGTTGAGAGAGCTTGTGGAGGGGGACAGTCCATGCGGAAGCCAGGAATGAAATTTGTGTGTGAAATGACAGAGCTCAGTTCTGGTACTGAAGACAAATTTCTGGGCTGAGCATGTGCTGAAATACTCCCTGGTCCTTCTTCCAAAGTGTATGCCTTCTCTTGAGTCACCAGTCTACACCTGGCGCCAAAGCCTCAGGGTCCTAGTAAAAACCAAGTAGAGCTCAAGTCATCACAAATCTGCCCTCCATTCAAATTAAATGAGCTCCTTTAGTCCTGGGATTCCAAACGTTGGATCCCCAGGTGTTGTGGACTACAACTCCCATCATCCCCAGCCACAGTGTCTGATAGTCAAGATGATGGGAGTTGTAGTCTAGCATCTGCAGGAGGGCTGAAGTTGTATAGCCCCGATACAGGCCAACACCGAGACCAGGTTAGTTATGACTATGCACCATTGAATTCAAGGAGACGGGCTGGTTGTGAGCAACCAAAGTCCCTGTTAATTTCAGAGTTGGTCTTGATTAACTTGTCTCCTTGATTTCAATTATGTGACTAGTCCGGATGGGGATAATAAGAAAAATATGGCAGCTTAGTAAAACTGCAGAGGGTGTGTGTGTGTGTGTGTGTGTGTGTGTGAGAGAGAGAGAGAGAGAGAGAGAGAGAGAGCGAGCTTTAAAGATAGGCCAGAAATGTTATCTTGGTAATGTTGGGACTTTTCTATATATATTTCATATGCTTGCAGATCTTTCTGTATATATTTGTGATGGCTCTTACCTTTACCCCAGAGAGTATATATTTTATATATACATTCTGTCTGGATTTATACAGATTTTATTCAGATTACTTTTATGATCATACGTTACCTCTCTTTCATTGAGAATACAGACTGTGGTTCCAGATTGTTAATATATTTATATTTTGGATTAAAATGAATATAAAGGTATAAAACATATCATTTGGGGGGGGGCTCTTTTTGTTCACCATTATGTTATGCATTTTTGAATAAGCTTTGACTGATTTTTTGAACCACGTTGAACAGTAGTGTACTGGAGGGGTAAAATACTTAAAATCTTTATAAGTCGAAATGTCTCTTTTTCACTTTAGATCGAACTATTTAAGAAGGCAGGCTGGTCAGTGGTTCATCCTCCATTGCCTCTCATCCCGGATGGTATGTGTTTCTAAGCCCATTCTCATGACCAAAAGCTGAGTAGGAGGACAATCCAGCCAGGATCCTAGACCTGTGCGGGAACCTGAGAACCGGCCATGTGTCGGCAGAAATCGAGTAGGAGGACAGAAAAGTCATCATGTGCCAGCCATGATCTGGGTAGGCTGGTGCAGAACGTGCTTTTCTTCCACCCTCGATGCAGTGCTGGGTACATGACAGGGGTTTGGTATCACCCTCCTACCCATATTATGGCCTAGCACACAACCACTTTCCCATTCATTTTTTGCCACCAACCCACAGCAAGTTCACGCAAGCATGCATTTCCACTGACACACAGCCAGTGCACAAGAGCATGCAGAAGTCCAGGATCCTGGCTACACGCTCCTCATCTTCCCCCGCCCCCAGCTTTTGGTCATGAGAATGGGCTTACTTTCTGTGTTTGGAGAATTCTTTTTAAAAAGATAGACAAAACAAAAGTTTCAACAGGCTGTAGCAAGTGCTGAGTGTTTTGTGGTGTTGTGTTTAGACCATCCGCTGTGGATGTCTTCCAAATGGCTCTCCATGAATGTCCTGATGCTAGATGAGAAGCGTGTGATGGTGGATGCCAATGAAACATCAATCCAGAAGATGTTTGAAAGTCTAGGTAGGTAGGACACTTGTAATGTACAGACAAAGGTTAAAAGATGCTTTCCCCATCAGGGCTTGTTGGTTGGGGAGGTATATGGAGTGTAGCATCCCCCCCCTTATGACTGGAGTGTGGTCAGTACTTGTACTAATTTGGGGATTCTCAAACTTGGGTCCCCAGTACCTTATGTCAGCCTTGAGCAATTCATTTTTGGGGGATGGAGCTGCAGAGTACAATACAGTCAAATTATGGATGTTTTATCATCCTTATTACAACTGGATCACCAAACAGAAAATTGGGTTGCACACAACTTGTCTAGCGTCTTCCAGAGAAGATGCAAAATAGAATATTGAGAAGCATGTAAATGTTTGTGTTTCACAGAAATCTTCATTAGTTAAGTGAGAACTGGCATAGACCTACACCACTATCCGGCTGTTGCAGTCTTTTTATCAGCTTTATAGGAAACAAATTCTTTATAGAAAACAAAGCGTTCATTGCTTCTATTAATCGCATCTGTCTGTTACACTTTTAAAAAATTATCTCTGCTTTCCTAATGGGAAGTGAGCTGGTCTTCTGATAGCAAGCATGAATTGTCCCCTTTGCTCAGCAGGGTCCACCCTGGTTTTCATTGGAATGGGAGACATGTGTGAGCACTGAGAGATATTCCCCCCCCACGGAATGGGGCCGCTCTGGGAAGAGCTCCTGCATGCAGGAGGTTCCAAGTTCCCTCCCTGGCAGCTCCAAGATAGGGCTGAGAGAGATTCCTGCCTGCAGCCTTGGAAAAGCCACTGCCAATCTGGGTAGACAATACTGAGCTTGATGGACCAATGCTCTGACTTGTTATAGGGCAGCTTCCAGTGTTCCTAAGGAGCATGAAATGCCATATGTGATCTCTCTTGTGCCTATTTTTACACCCGAAGGCCCTGTGAGGTAGACTAGACTGAAAAGGCAGTAACTGATCAGTAACTGTGAAGTTCATGACTTTCGAACCCGATACTTTCCAGTCTCACCTGGAGACTCTCCGCTGCACTATACTCCTTACTCATGGGTGTCTAGTAGCATAGCCAGGTCCTTGATATGCATGAACACTCTTTTTTCCCCCACCCTCCTCCCTCCAAAAGCATCTTATTTCTCTTCCCCTCTAGGTATTTCAACTGTGAAAGTGAACATCCGCCATGCCAATTCCTTGGGAGGAGGCTTCCATTGCTGGACCTGCGACATCCGCCGGCGTGGCACTCTGAAGTCCTACTTTGATTAGGCAGGGGCCAAATAAGCGCCCCACAGTTCAGTTTGCATGAAATAGGCATAGGAAGACACAGGTTGATTTTTCATCTTTCCGCTTTAAAAAAGAGAACATGGATCCATGAGCTGTAGTGCTTGGAACAGCCACCTCCCAGGGGAAAAAACACACCCAAATGGAGGTCCCCAAAATAGTTGGGTTGAAGGGCCAGTTCACACACTAGGCAGAGCCACAGAACTCTTCATTCTCTCGTGTCCATAGGAGTGCAGCCTGCCCTGCCAACTTCTTATGTTTAACTTTTGCAGAAATGTGCAAAAGTACAAAAACCAACCACCCCAAAACCACAGATGAAACTCAGCTAAGGATCAAATACATAACATGTCAGGATTATTAACAGGGTTAAGAATATGTAAAATATTTGTAAAGACAATTATAACCCCAAAAATCATTTTCAGCGTTTCTGGTCAGATAGAGTGGGGGGTTTTTGCCATCAAGAAAATTTAAAATGGATTGCAGCCTTAACCACAGAATGCACCCTCTTTTGATGCTTCTTTTGCAAGAGATGCCACTCTTCAAAGCGCTCCTGCAATTTTGCTGTATTTTTTACTTCACCTAGGTTCTCCAATCTTAACATCGAAGCTGTATCCCTCAACAGTGCAGTGTGTGAACTGGCCCTTGAACTCAGCCAGAGTAACCACCCCTCTCATCAGCAGCACAGGTCTTCTGGCTGGCTTTTTGAAAGACCATTCTCATACATGAAACCTTCCTTCACTTCACTTCCAGGATATGCACGACAGGACATCATTTCTGGAGCTCCTAGAATTGAGCCAGAGTCATTATGCATCTACCTCTACTGAAAATTCGATCAAAAAGGCAGCTAGAAATGTTAGACCTGAGTTTAACATGAATCGTTTCTTTCCAATTGAGGATGTGTGTGTTTGTGTGCATGGGTACCACACTATAAAAAAAGGTTAAGACAGATTTAAATACCCAGATCTTACATGGGCCCAGGTTCTTATGCTTCTTTGTGTACAATACTATTTAGATTAATTTTTTTCTTTGGCGAAAAAAGAAAAAGCTTTAGCCTTATGCAGATGACTTCATAGAGCCTTGCACAGAGGAGACACGGAATCATGGCCTCTTCAGCATACCTGCCTTGCCTCTCGGCCTGTTTTTCCACCTATATTTGTCTGTGTCTATGGTATCAAAATGTAAGCTAGGGATGTGCACAAATTTGGCTCAAATTGATTAAACTTGGGGCCGATTCAAGCAAATCTCCACTCTTCAGTAGTTTCAAACTCTAATAGATTCAAATACAATTTAAGTGAAATTCGTGCCCATCCCTAGCGTAAGCACAATAACAGAATGCTAGAGTTGGAAATGACCTTGGCGGGTCCTCTAGTCCAGGGATTCTCAACCTTGGGTCCCCAGATGTTACTGGACTTCAGCTCCCATAATCCCCAGCCCCAATGGCCTTTGATTGGGGATTATGGGAGTTGAAGTCCAACAACATCTGGGGACCCAAGGTTGAGAACCCATGCTCTAGTCAAACTCCCTGCTCAGTACAGGACTCTGATACAACGCGCCTGACAGATGGCCCTGGAAAGAAAGAGAGCCTACAAGCCAGACTGTCTTAACACAGGAGTTCCCAACCCTGGGTCCCCAGATGTTGTTGGACTACAACTCCCATCATCTCTAGCTACAATAGCCTGCTGTATACAGTCTTAAAGGGGTTCCCAACCTGTGAGCCTCCAGATGTTGCTGAACTACAACTCCAATCACTCCCAGCCACATTGTGGCTGGGGGTGATAGGAGTTGTAGTTCAGCAACACCTAGAAGACCACAGGTTGGGTACTCCTGGTCTAAACCACTGCTCTATACAGTCACATTTGCGTGGGGCTTCAGAGGAATATTATCCAGTGTCTCCCGCCCCCGCCTTCTTTCTCCAAATCTTAAAAGTCTGAATTTAACTTCCTTGTTCCCAAAGCGTTGACTCTACAGCCCTGGTTTGAGAAGTAGTTTTATTTCAGCATATCTGCCTCATTGAACAGACTCTTCTTCTTTTCTTTTCTTTTTTTTTTGCTTTTTAATTTTTTTCATGTGTGCCAACATGATATCTCATGTTGTAAACTTGTTTACACGATATAAGATTTCCTGTTTACAATTAAGAATAACCCTTAGCAGAAATGCTAATACTGGAAATCTAACTATATGCCAATGATGTAAATTAAATTTTTAATACTGATGCCTTCAACATGTATTTTTATGCTAATAAAACACTTTTTGCTTTTGTGAACTTTCATGTTGTGTGTCTTTTCTTCCAAGAGGGATGCATTGTGGGCAGTTTTAGATTCAGTTGTATTTACATCCTGGACAATTGTCCTGCTGGTATATTGGGCCAGAAATCATAAATGATTCGGATCACGTGAACCTGCCTTCTCCTGAGTGAAACCCTTTGTCCATCTAGCTTGATATTTATTTTTTCATTTCTATCCCACTCTTCCACCAAGGAGCCCAGAGGGGTGTACAAGTGTTTCTGTTCTCACAACAACCCTGTGAGGTAGGTTAGGCTGCAAGTGATCAAATGAATGAATGATGCCCAGAGTCACCCAGGGGGCTGAGTTCTGGTCTCCCTAGTCCTAGTCCAACACTCTAACCACTACACTATGCTGGCTCTTGTCTACACACTAACTGGCAGCAGTTTTCCAGGTTCTCGGGCATGGGGTTTCCCCCAGCATTACCTGGAGATGCCAGGAAGTGAATCTTGGACTTTTCTGTAGGCAAAGCAGCTGCGCTACCATGGAGCTATGGATCCAGCTCTTCGTCCCGCTAGGGATGGGCCACAAAGGAGCAGCAGCCTAATCTTGTTGCTTAGGTCGAGCAAGCCTGGTAAGGAAGTGGGGTAGCCACCTTCCTTGCTTTCTTAACAGCATTAGGGCAGACTTCTTAGATAGCTTCCCTGTCTAATCAGAGCTAGGCTGAGAGAAAGTAACTGGCCAAGGAGCATATTCCAAAGCCCTGGGGCAGCCACAGAGAAGGCCCGGTCCCAAGCTGCCACCAAACGAGCCAGTGGCAACCATAACCAGACCTCTCCAGATGATCTTAATAGGTGACAGGGTTGCCTATTAGTGTTTTACTTCATGTTTGTAGAATGGTTGGGTGAGAAGTATGCAAGACCTACCTGAAAGGAACACTAGATGGCACCATGGTTGCAGCTAATAATTTTCTATCTAGTCCCTTAAGAACGTCCTGGCTATTTGGGATTTAGATTTTATTGCTCATTTGCTTGTTTTTGTTTCAGCAGCCTGATGATCCTCAGCATGTTGACTTGGAAGCAAGTCCTAAAGGACGGTGTGGTGCTTACTTCCACATAAGGATTCATAGGAGTGCAGCCTCAGCAGAGATAAAGAGGTTCAAAAATACCAAACCCAGTCCTAACATTTATTTCAGGGCTGCACGCACAACTTTGACCCTGGAGCTACTGTTAGACTATAGTTCTCATTATCCCCAGCTACAGTGGACAATCAGATGATGGGAGTTGGAGTCCAACATCTGCAGGAAGGCCAAGGTTGTGCAGTCCTGGTCTATTTAATTAGTTAAATCAGTAACAGCACATCTGCATGTGTCATCTTGGTTCTTTATCTTTGTGTCTCCTTCCTACGTAGCACAAAATCTCTGGGAGGAGACAGAGATGAAGCAGTTCTTCAAGTTAGTGCCAAGGAGCGTTTCTTGTGACTCCAGATGCACATGGCATCTGATAATAATGATGATGATACAGCAGCTAGGGTTGACAATTTGGACTGAAGCTACCCTTGGATATCTTCCCCCCTGCTCTATTTCTCCACAATATCAAGCCACCAACATCTCTGCAATGGTGAAATATACCAAACCGACGAACTGTGAAATATACCAAGCCTTAGATGCTTTTTGTATGACTTCTTGAAACTGCCATAAGTCCTACATTTGGCCGCAGTCACTTGAGATCACCAGAACCTTCCTCTCCTCTGTTGCATCTGTTCAGACTCCTGGATGGACAACAATAGTGTTTTCACGAAGAGGGCATTCAACTTGCAAGCCTGACCAAACTGGCACAAATTAGTCTTTAAACAAACTTATTCTCTCTCTCTCTCTCTCTCCCACCCTATTTGGACATTGTGTTTTCCCACACTAGCCCTGATCTCTGCCTTGAGGCTTATCTTGGAGAGAATATTCAGACCTGGGTTTGCTGTTTGCCAATGGCATTAACATAGCAGATTAACCTGTTCTTATAAGTCTGTTTGTGTGCTCCTAGGTATAGCATGCTCCTGAGTGATAACAGGGAGTAAATCTCCAATAAACAGCCCAGAGAAGGTGCATTTTAAACATGCTGATCTTATCCTGCCCAGCCCATCTTCCCTTTTTCTTTAACTTGAGGAACATTTCCGCGCCCCCCCCCCCCCAGTCAGAACTCCTTCCATTGATGTAAGAATTATATGCAAAATTGCATGCAATGGGCAGAGGCCAAGGGGCAGGGGAATGAGTTTGCATACACAAAGAATATTGAGTCTTTCTGCAGAGTCCTGACCTTGGAGGGCAGATGCATATGCGGTTGTTTTTGGAATGAATGGACATGTGCAAAGTCCTGCATTTAGGTAAGAAAAATGAAGGAGGGACCAGGAAGCAGATTCAGGCTAGACATTCAACGACAAATATTTATATACTGCTTTTTAACAAAACTTTCCAAAGCGGTTTACATTCCATGCTAGGGATCATTAGGAAGAGGATTGAAAATAAAACGACTAATATTATAATGCCTTATTCAAAACCATGGTGTAGCCACGCCTGGAGTACTGCGTACAATTCTGGTCACCACATCTAAAAAAGGACGTTGTAGAACTGCAAAATGTGCAGAAGAGGGAAACCAAAATGATCAGGGGCCTAGAGCACCTTTCTTATGAGGCAAGGCTACAACACTTGGGGCTATTTAGTTTAGAAAAAAAGACGACTGTGGGGAGACATGATAGAGGTCTATAAAATCATGCATGGTGTGGAGAAAGGCTCCAAATCCACCCAAAGCACTTCACATTCAGAACCACCTTCCTTTTTACTCACTGTGAAATAGAATCAATTCACTTTCCACTTCCTCATCGTCCATGTCCTGAAGAAGAATTGCTTGTTTATTGACAAGGCCTGCTGTGGTGTAACCTTTAACAGCCTGGCACAGAGAAATAAATCTGGTTAAACTTTTCCTGGCCTGGAGATAAAGTTGGGAGTCAAATTTCACCTGGTTCGTTTCTGCCTGCCAAGCTGCTGTTACATGCATGGGCTCAGGGCTCATCAATCAGTTGGCAACTCTGTCCTGAAATTGCTCACAAAATAAAACTATGAAGGCAGTGCCATGAAAAAAGAGGGAATGCCTCTTGCAAACACTGGCTGACACTCAGACTAAATTACTCATAAGTAGTCCCATTAAAGAGTCACCTTAAGTGGCACAGTGGGGAAATGCTTGACTAACAAGCAGAAGGATGCCGGTTTGAATCCCCACGGGTATGTTTCCCAGACTATGGGAAACACCTATATCGGGCAGCAGCGATATAGGAAGTTGCTGAAAGGCATCATCTCATACTGCGTGGGAGGAGGCCATGGTAAACCCTTCCTGTATTCTACCAAAGAAAACCACAGGGGTCTGTGGGCGCCAGGAGTCGAAACTGATGGCACACTTTACCTTTACCGTAGTCTCATTAAAATCAATCAGAGAAGTTAGACATGGCTGACTTGCCCCATTCATTTCAATGGGACTACTCATACTCATGAGTAACTTAGTCTGGCTGTCGGCCACTGAGAGCAATCGTGGTTTCTGTATAGAACAGGATTCTTCAAAAGAACCAGCAGCAAACCCATCCATTGTTTTCATGATAATATATTGTATTGTTTGTTTTCTAAATATCTAACAGCCCAGACATACCACAGTGTAAGTCAATATGGCTGTGGCGGGGGTGGGCGTGGCGAAGAGGGCCATCTGGTTTGGGCCTCAGATCTAGACATGGGTCAATTTGGGGGTGCCTTCTTTGGTTTTCAGGCATCATCGTTTTTCATTTTCCTTACAGCTAGAAACCTCCAAAGCTGGGAGTGGCCCAGACCTCTCTGGACCTCTGAGAAGGCCTGCACATATGCACATTTCCTCAAAAGTAATCCTCACAAAGTTCAACGGGACATTCCCAAGTAGGACCTGGAAATTACTGAGGTGGTAAACCTGTGTCTGGGCTGTAGACTGCCAGTGAGGGTCCTGGGCTGTCATGACTGAGGGCCCTCCATTAAAAAAAAAAAAAAAAAAGGAACATAGGATGCTGCTGTCTTATACAGAGTCAGACCATTGGTCCATCTAGCTCAGTATTGTCTACACAGACTGGCAGCAGCTTCTCTGGGACTGCAGGCAGGAGTCTCTCTCAGCCCTATCTTGGAGATGCTGCCCGGGAGGGGACTTGGGGCCTTCTGCATGGAAGCTGGCAGGCGTTCTTCCCAGAGCGGCCCCATCCCCCAAAGGGAATATCTCACAGTGCTCACACATGTAGTCCCCCATTCATATACAACCAGGGTGGACTCTGCTTAGCCAAGGGGACAGGTCATGCTTGCTACCCCAAGACCAGCTCTCGCACGTCTTCAGAATTACCTCAGCGGACACTGCTGTTGCTGCCCATCCCTCACAATCAGAAGGCTGACAGGAAACCTGCATTCATCTGCACTGGAAATGTCCACAAAGTGTGAGTAAATGGTTGGCTGGGTTATAATATTGGGTTAGTCTGTTGACTTGTTTGTTTGTTTTTTAAATTGTTTATATTTTAATTGTATTGTTTTCCCCCCCTTGTTGTGCTGGTCATAGACCATAATAAACTTTGATTGATTGATTGACTGGTTGGCTGGTTAGGAACATACAGGGGCGTAGCAAGGTTGGAGTGGGCCCAGAGACAAGATTTTAAAATGGAACCCCCCCTCACTGAAGCTCAGCTCATGAAGTAAATAAATCTTAAATGAGGCTGAAGAGTGGTAACAAAAAGCATAGTAAAATGTGTGTGTGTGTGTGTGTGTGTGTGTGTGTGTGTGTGCGCCACAATAGAACATCATCCTGAATTATTTTTTTTAAGGTTTTGTAAATTGTGGACGATGCAAGTCATTGCATGGTACTAGAGAAAGACGTGCTGTTCTGGTAGCTCCAGGTCTTAACACTCACATCAATTTTGGAGGATGGATACAACTGAAAGAAGCCCGGGTGGGTGCGCGGCTGGGGGAGTCAGTCACGTGACTTGCCTCTGGGGGGCCCCCAAGGCAGTGGGTCCCCAGACAACTGTCTTCCCTTGCCCTATGATAGTTATGTCCCTGGGAACATACAAAACTGCCATATACCGAGTCAGACCATTGGTCCATCTAGCTTAGTACTGTCTTCACAAGCTGGCAGCGAGGGCTCCTCCAAGGTTGCAGGCAGGAGTCTCTCCCAGCCCTATCTTGGAGATGCTGCCAGGGAGGGAACTTGGAACCTTCTGCTTGCAATCATGCACAGATGCTCTTCCCAGAGCGGCCTCCTCCCTTAAGAGGGGAATACCTTACAGTGCTCTCATGCAGTCTCCCATTCAAATGCAAACCAGGGTAGACCCTGCTTAGCTAAGGGGGCAAATCATGCAAAGGGGACATTCAAATGCAAACCAGGGAAGACCTTGCTTAGCAAAGAAGACAATTCATTCTCTTCTATAATCCCTTCCATATAGAAAACTGGGTCAGAATACTTTCCCTTGACATGTTTGTTTTCTCATTTTTGGGGGTGGTGGCATCTTCAGTCATATGACTCTCCACCTGCAGCCCAAAGAGGATTGTACCTTTGCCACTCCAATGAGCCCTAATCCTTCCTCCAGATTGTAGCCTGAAATTCTAAGGAAAAGTGGAGGCTCTGAAAGCAAAACAACACATCGGCCTGCTAGTAGCTGGGCTCTTCATTTTTCACTGAGCAGCAAGATTGCAAATTGATTCATAAAGTGAGCGGCTAGCACTGCCGATGACCTTGAAAAAGAACCAAAATAATCCAGTTATCAACAACAACACAAAGCAATCTGAAACTCCAGGTTGGCTGGTTGCCTCCTTCCTTCCCAGAATGAATGAACTCAGTAGGGAATTTGCGAGCAAGGAAAAAGTGGATCCTGAGCTCTTTATAAGGAGTGGAAGAAAACAGCTTGCAGAGATCAGGAGTCTGGCTACAATTTGTGGGCTGAACAGAACATTGGAATAGCTAGGCTCGGAGAAGCTTGCAAAGGCTTTGCTTCACTGTGTTTTGCTTAAGGTCCCATCATCACTAGAGCCATGCAATAGGATTATCAGCTGAGACCGAAGCGACTGGGTTTTCATACAGCAGGCTTTACCGTGAATTCGAAGTTGCCCCAAAAACCGATGCAAAAAGTGGATTTTTAAAACCTGGATATAAATCAGGCTACACTCGCAATGAAAAACCCGAATTGTGTGTGAAGTGCTCCCCAATAGTTTGCAGGGACTTAGGGGAAAATCTGGTCAGTATGTGAACGCACACCTTCCATTCCTGAGGAGATGAGATTTTGGCTGACCTAGAGAGCAAAGCAGTAGAGATGTGTGAATCGATTCGGCAGCAAACTGATTCGACCTGGTTTTGAGAAGGCCAGATTCGTGCTCGAATCAAAACAGCTGGTTTGGGTTCGACCAAAAAAAGAAATGCAATTTTCGATTCGTGCACATCCCTGCAAAGAAGCACCAGTGCAGCGAGAAAGCAACCTAACAGAACTTCTCAACCAACTGCACTGGTGCAGCAGGGAAGGGGGATTTTTTGACGTCATCTCTTTCCCTGGGATGCCCTTTGTGCCACCCAAACGTATGTCCCTCAGGGCTGTACAGTATGTGCCCACGCACACACATACACACACACACACACATTATGAGACAGACTATTACAGCCACTGTAATGTCCAAACTAAGTTAGTTATGAGTATTCTCATTGAAATGAATGAAAAACTAATTTCCATAGCATTACTCATGAGTAACTTAATCTGGATGCAAACTAGTATTAGCTAAGTCCTGATCAGGAGGCAATGGAACTATGTCCTAAGTCATTGAGTCGGGAGAGCTCAGCAGCATTTCCCTGTAACAGGGATCTCCAGATGTTGTTGACTACAACTCTCATCATCCCCAGCTGCAATAGCCTTTGGCTGGGGATGGTGGGAGTTGTAGCCAACACCTGGGAACCCCAGTTACAGGGAACATTGGTTCAAAGCACCCCTTAGAACAGGGATTCCCAACTTTGGGTCCCCAGATATTGCTAGACTACAACTCCCATCACCCACCACCACAGTGGCAGAGTCAGGAGAGGATGGGAGTTGCTGTCCAGTGACATCTGGGGAAACAAGGTTGGTAACCCCTGACTTGAGCCACTGTTCTAGAACATAAATAAATAACAATTATACTACTACGAATATTTATATACTACTCTTCAACCAAAGTTCTCAAAATGGTTTACCTGGAAAAATAAATAATACATCAATAAGATGGCTCCCTGTCCCCAAACAGCTCACAATCTAAACAGAAACAGAAGGCACATACCAGCAACAGCCACTGGAGGGATGCTGTGCTGGGGTTGGATAGGGCCAGTTGCTCTCCCCCTGCTAAATATAAGATAATCACCACTTGCAAGGTGTCTCTTTGCTCAGTCAGCAGCGGTCTTAGCATCTGTATAGTGGTTTTTATTGTGCAAAGTGCTTCACGGGGATTCTCTTCTTGTAATTTTTACAACAACCCTGTTAGAGGCAGGGGGTCTTATTTATTTATTTCTATTATTCATTTTACATATTTTTATACCGCCCAAAACTTGCGTCTCTGGGAGGTTTACAACAAAAACAAAAAAGTTAAAACATTAGTCTTAAACTTGGGTTCCTGGATGTTGCTGGACTACAATACCCATCCTCCCCAGACACAAATTGTGTCCGGGGGTGGTGGGTATTGTAGTCCAACAAACATCCAGGAACCCAAGATTGGAAACCCCTGGGAGTTGTAGTCCAATGCCTGAGGACCCCAGGTGAAAAACCCCTGCTGTCAGTTAAGTCAATATTATTATTGTCCCTCAATAAATAGGGATGGTAATAATTATATATTGCAGCTGGGGAAGTCTGAGGCCGAGAGGGAGTGGCGTCCTAGGGTCACCAAGCAAATTCAAGGCAGAGGCGAGACTTGATTTATAGATCTGGGATGCGTGGCACCGTTTCCCCTTCACAGAGCTCACTCCAGGGCATCAAAATGCCTGTGTCCTTTTCAGGGGAGTGAAGGGGGCTTTTTGCGCCTGACCTACACACTTCCAGTGTCCCCCCCCCGCCCTCACCCAAATGATCCTCCACTTGCTTAGATTGTGAGCTGGCAGAACATGAATCACTTCATTCCTGTGGGTTTCCCCCTTTTCCTTTTGGCTGGCTGGCGTTCAGCGGCAAGAGGCAATTTAATGAGATCTGAAGGCTGCTGAATTGGATGCCACTCCTACAAGTTCTACCTGTTTCTGGACAGCAGAGGAATGCCTGGCAGGGAGGGAGGGTTTTCAGCTTCCCGGTCCCGTGTGAGTGACGGGCGCAAATCAAGGGAGGAACAGTCGGCTCTGTGCCCTGCCTCTCTAGCTTATTAAGCTGGGCAGAGAAGTGGATGAAAGGTCTCCTTTTGAACTTCCACTGCTTTCCTTTCACCTGCCTGCAGTGCAAGAGGAGCTGCAGAGATCAGAGGAACCAGCTCAGAGTATTGGGTCTGAAATGAGGAGAGAAGGAGGTTCAACACATTCCCAGCTCTGTGCCCCACCGCCAGGCAAAACAGTCGCCCACTCTGGAGGCAAAAGCCTGATAGCAATTAGGAACATAGGAAGCGGCTTTCTGTTGAGTCAGACCATTGGTCCATCGAGGCCAGTACTGTGTCTACTCTGACCGGCAGCCGCACTCCAAGGTTTTCAGGCAAGGTTTCTCTTTTCAGATTTGGATGAAACCGACTACCGACACATCTGCGGGTATTTGGGCGGCAGGACATTTAGGACCAACAGAAGGAAGTGCTTTTTCATGCAACGCATCATTGATCTATGGCAGGGTTTCTTAACCTTGGGCGCCCAGATGTTGTTGGACTACAACTCCCATCATCCCTGGACATGGCCTTTGTGGCTGAGGATGATGGGAGTTGTAGTCCAACAACATCTGGGCGCCCAAGGTTAAGAAATCCTGGTCTATGGAATTATCTGCCACGGGATGTGGTGATGGCCACTAGCTTGGATGGCTTGAAGAGGGGCTTAGACAATTGATGGAGGTCAGGGCTATCAGGGGCTACTAGTCTGAGGGCTATAGGCCACCTCCAGCCTCAGAAGCAAGGTGTCTCTAAATATCAGTGGCAGGGGAGCAACAGTAGGAGAGAGGGCATGCCCATACCTTATGCCTGTGGGCTCCCCAGAGGCATCTGGTGGGCCACTGTGTGAAACAGGATGCTGGGCTAGAGAGGCCTTGGGCCTGATCCAGCAGGGCTGTTCGTATGTTCTCCCTAGTCTGCTGGTACCATCCTCTCACCCGCAGTCGCTCCTGTTACGCATCCATAAAGATCGCAACGTTTCCAGCTCTTTCAGAAATAGATCTATTTCGAGAACAGTAGTACAAATCAATGACAACTTCGGGCAAAGGGCAGGATTGTTGATGGGATCACCTCTGAGGTCACAGGTTAAATACCCCCTACCTCCATGCCACCATCCAGATTGGGGTACCACCCACGTGGCCACTATCTTTACTTCAAAGTCAACGCCAAACTCGACGCTAATGCATTTAACCTCTCAATCTAATCTGGCCCTTACTTCTGAGGAAGCATGCACAGAATGAGGCTAGGTCTCCTATACTTTTCGCAGCTCCATAGAAGAGGGAGTTTTGTCAGGTGTGGCCTGCTGATAAGCGGGCGGGGTGTGTGTGGCAGGGAGAAGGGTGAAAAGCTGCACCTGAGGAAATTCCCCCCTTCTCTAGAGCTGACGGCAGTCCAGGAGCTGCCCACTCTGGCTTGGCACCTGCTCACCCTCGGAAGAGCGGAGTGTTAATTCCAAAGCTTCTGCTCCCCGTGCAACAGGGCTTAATTAAACTGATTTTAAATGCACACTTCACAGGCCTGACTGACCTCCTCAGCTATTTGATCATTTAATTAATCCTAAAAAGCTTTCAAGGGTCATGCCAGGGGAAACAGAGCTTGAAATCAAAGGTGATTGGCAAAAGAGGGAGCTTGACCTTTGGCAGGAGCGGAGGGGGGGGTGTCCTTTTCACTTTGAAGAGTGTGCAGCCAGGAAAATCCCACCTGTTGAGGAACAGCCTTCATTTGCAGCTTTCGGAAGGCCCTGCCGAAGACCTTACTTGCTTCAATCAGGGGTCGGCAACCTTTCCGGAGCGGTGTGCCAGGTCTCCATTTATATTTGGAACATCGGAATCTGCCTTCTGCCAAGTAAGACCACTGGTCCATCTAGCTCCGGATTGTCTGCACAGATTGGGAGCAGCTTCTGCAAGGTTGCAGGCAGGAGTCTCTCTCAGCCCTATCTTGGAGATGCTGCCAGGGAGGGGACTTGGAACCTTCTGCTCTTCCCAGAGCGGCTCTGTCCCCTGAGGGGAATACCTTACAGTGCTTATACTTCAGGCAGGAATTTCTCCTGACTCTACCTGGAGCTTTCCCAAATGGCAAATGAAAGCAGCTTTGCTTTTCCCCTTGTTGATTTGCAGTTACTGCGCACTATATACATCCGGAAAAAAGTCACACTTGGGTTCAGTGCTCAACACGGCTTAACTTCAGGCACTTCCTGCCACAGCAAAGCCTCCTGTCTGGAAAAGCTCCAGGAGATGCCAGAGAGTGAACCCGCGACCTTCTGCTTGCAAGTATGTATCTCCCACTGAGCTACAGCCCCATCCCCTAAGGGGAATCTCTGACAGAGCTCACATGTAGTCACCCATCCAAATGCAAACCAGGGCAGACCCTGCTTAGCAAAGGGGACAATTCATGCTCCTCCAAAATGCCTCCTGCACTCCATCTTGAAAGTCTCACAAACAGCAGACCTGGGGACATTCTCACCACACTTGGCCTTTTTCTCCCCCCCCCCCGCTCCAAATTCTTGTTTTGCGTCAGGTCCCACCACTGAAGGAAGAGTTGTGGAGAACTCAAACCTTTGACTCACTCCTTGTGCCATTTCAGTGGGGTCCTAATCAAGGAATTACCCTCCTGTGACTGCATTAAATACTTGCTGATCAGATAAGAAAAGGACGAAGCCTCCCAGCAGAAATTAGTGGGGCACGAAGAAGGTAAAAGGCTACACTGAGAGACCTGAGGAGGCAGATCTGAATAACTTCTGGTTTTTCTATGCACATGGGGAGTGGCCATTGCGGCTTTGTCTCAGCACGGGACAAGCAACCTGGGATCTCTTTTATTTGTTATTTATTTAACATATCTCTATACCGTACGCAACAATGCAATAAAAACAACAAATAAGAAGGTATTTGTCTGTAGCACAATCTAATGTGCTACTAGAGATGTGTGCACAAATCGTTACTTGCTCACTAGCTGCACACACATGGTGCCACACATTTGCAAAGGCCATGTGTGTGTGCCATGTGGCGGGGGGAGCGTTGCCACATCAAGAAATTGTGGTCAACGGCGGAGGAGCAGGTATGGATCTACTCTCCTCCCTTTTAAAGGTTCCCAGGTGATTGGATCACGATCCGTGCACATGCCTGTCTGCAACCCTCTGCACACTTACTTGGGAGTAAGCTCCATGGAATTCATTGACATTTACTCGTGAACCCAAGCATGCATAGGGCTGTAAGTCTGCCTAGCGGTGCCTCCACTCCTGTTTTGCGGCTCAGTCGTATGCATATCTATGTAACACAGGACATTGCATGGAAGTAAGTCTTATTGAGTTCAGTTGTGTTCACTCCCATGTGATTGTGCACAGCCCCACGGTCACGGAAGCGCCCGCCATCACAGACAGGGCACTCCCCTATCCACAGAAACCTTGCTTTAAGCATGAGCGGTGGGGTGTGCTGATGACTGACAGGTCAGGGGTGGACTCCCCCAAAACACTGCTTTTTAGATATCTGAATGAGGCGAATATCTTTGGCCAGGATGGCTGGGGATGATGGGCGTTGTAGTCCAACAGTCTGAGAATCCTTGGTATTGGTGACAGCTCAAGATCTCTGTTTGCCTGTGGCAGGGTGTTGAATGCCATTCCTCCACTGTGTGCTCCCTCCCCACCCTTTTCACTCATTCTTCAAAGTGGGGAACAGTGTTCCATGTACCAACATGGAGGGAGACTCCATTCTCATGCACGCAGACAGGGCCTTCTCTGTGGTTGCCCTCTGACTCTGGAATGCTTTCCCAGTGGGCGTCTGGTGTCTGTGGCTGCTTTAAAAATTATTTGTTCAGGATCTAACCCCTTAAGGCTTGTCAGCCTCCCCTTTCTGGTTGCTCTGTTTTTGTTTTGTAGGGCTGTGTTTCCATGTTTTTAGGGTCTTAATTGATTTCAAATTTTTGATATGATTTTATGGAATTTTATTGCATTAACTTTTGTAAACCACCTTGGGATGAGTATTATGAAAGGCAGCATATACATTGAACAATAAATAAAATAAATGAACAGGAGGGCATTTTGTTGCCTCACTTTTGCCCCAATAATCTGCTGCCTGAGGAGATGGCCTCACATAAAACATAAGATAGACGCTGGCAACAACCACTGGAGGGATGCTGTGCTGGGGATGGATAGGGCTAGTTGCTCTCCCCCTGTTAAATATTTAAGGGAATGCCTTCTTCGTCATGAACCCCAGTGCCCACTGAGATCTGCTGGAGAGGTCCGTCTGCAGCTGCCACCGGCTCGTCTGGTGGCCACTCAGGGACGGGCCTTCTCCGCTGCTGCCCCGAGGCTTTGGCATGTGCTCCCTAGTGAAATAAGAGCCTCCACATCTGACCTGTTCACCCAGGCTTTTAATTAATATTGTTTTAATGGTTTTAATGCTGTTTTAAAATATTATTTTAATTTTTTTTAATTGTTGTAATGTGTGTATTCCCCTCCTACCATTTTTGTCTTAACGAATGTTTTACTTTGTTTTTATTCTGTTGTAAACCGCCCAGAGACGGTTTTGGGTGGTATAAAAATGTTTTAATAAATAATAAGAATGAATGAATGAATGAATAAAGAGAATCACCACTTTATTTAACAGAAGGAGAACAACTAGCCCTATCCATCCCCAGCACAGCATCCCTCCAGTGGTTGTTGCTGCTGGCATCTATCTTATGTTTCTTTTTTATATTCCTTCTGGGGACACAGAGCCACTATATATATATATATATATATATATACACACACACACACACACACACACACACACACACACATACACGCACAGAGAGAGAGAGACAGACAGACAGACACACACCGCTTTGGGAACTTTGGTTGAAAAGTGATATATAAATATTTGTCGTATTCATATTTAGGTAAATATGGTACTTTAAGCTTTCAGGGTGTTCTCATGCTTTGATTGTCCTGATCATCAGGCCTGCAGCGGCCAAATTTGCGATAGTATTTTAAATGTTTTTAAAAGTTTTTAAAAACACAAAAACTACTATAAAATTCGATCGATGTTGTCAGAGGAATAGAAATGACAATTGTCAGGAAAGTCCTCCATGCATGGAGTCTAGCAGTTTGTTCACTGTTACCCGAACCCTTTGCTCTGTGCAAAAATGATGGCAATGTTATCCTAACTGTTTGGGTGTAGGGATAAAGAAGGAGTGAGAACACTGGGGAAGCTGTATGTGGAGCAGTACTATCACCTTTCCCCCATCTCTTGGGAGGTAAAGTAAAGGTAAAGTGTGCCGTCAAGTTGGTGTCGACTCCTGGCGCCCACAGAACCCTGTGATTTTCTTTGCCAGAATACAGGAGGGGTTTACCATTGCCTTCTGTCACTGCAGTATGAGATGATGCCTTTCAGCACCTTCCTATATCGCTGCTGCCTGATATCGGTGTTTCTCATCGTCTGGGGAATGATGCATCTTTCCCCCCATAGTCTGGGAAACATGCCAGTGGGAATTCGAACCAGCAACCTCTGCCTTGGTATTCAAGCCATTTCCCTGCTGTGCCATTAGGTGGCTAGACGCTGCCGAAACTCATCCATCCCCTAAGATGGTACGAATGGCCAAAATGCATGGGCCTTGCTCACGGACGATAATGTTCAGGAGCGGCATATCAGCTCGCCCAACAACCTCTCCAGATGAGAAAAATACACTTTCCGTCCTAATTGGGAGGGGAGAAAGAGGGGGAGCGATTTGTAAGAAAGAAGAAACTGAGGTCATTCACACAATAAAAAACTGTGTTCTGCCCGGGTTTTGGAGCTGGGTGTGATCCCAATTTTCAGGTGTGTGGAAGCAAGGTAGGAGGAGAACCTGGGTAGAAGCGATTGTGTGGAAGCATGGTAGGTAGAAAGGTTAACTAGGTTTTCCTCCTAATTTGCTTCCACACAATCACTTCTACCCAAGTTCTCCTCCTACCTTGCTTCCACACAACCAAACTGTGTGAATGACCTCACTGAGGGTGTGGTTTTGATAGAAAAAGGGGGAAAGGAAAAGGGGTTTTGTTTGGTGCTCTGCTTCTAGGACCGAGGAGTCATGGGCTGGCACATTATGCAGTTAAAAACCCATCTGTTGGCAGCCCAATCTAAAACACAGCTCAAGCACACAGCAGAGCAGAAGGGGAGTGTGCCTCCTTTCTCCTCTTCCAAGTTATTTTCAACCCAACAACAATATTTACCCAACCAGATAATAAGCGTGGATGTAAGTTGACTTTGTTACCCTGAGTGACGTAGAAGGATCAGTTGCCAGGTAACCTTGCATCTAATTTTTTTTATATATATATAACTATAATCTAGATTAATAATGCTGAGAACGAGAGGAGTGGCTAACCTGCTGACTGACCTCTGGTTTGAGAAGTTGCACTCTGGAGGTGTCTGTTCTTCTATCTTCCTAGAGAGGAACAACAATCAGATTTCCCCTCCAAAAAAGGCAGCTGATTACTGGGATAAGAGCAGAAAAGGGTTTACCCTGATAACAGAAACTGACTGTTGAGAGCGAGAGAGAGCTGTGTGCTTCTTAGTAAACCTATGAAGCGTGATTTGAAAATCTAGGATTAGATCAAGCGGACTTAAAAACCTCTGAGCTACTTAGTGAAAACAGTTGAGTTCAATTGTCCTACTCTGTTGGAGAGAGTTTATATTTTTTTTCCTCCTACTAGTGAAGGAATCTTTGATGTTTACACTGGAAATCCAGCCTTTTCAACTCAAGAAAGCATGGAAGAAAATGAAGCCCCGGAAACCTTGGAAATCAGAAGCGTCCTCAATGGCCCTCGGTACAAGGTGGGAAAGGATACATATCTATTTTTCTTCTGAGTGTTGTCACAGAAGGGGATAGGCATGAGAGCTTTCTGCTAAAACTGTGTCTGGAGTGAAGGGGATAAGATGCAAAGAAGTAATGCGGGATATAGGACTGGGGGTGCTCTGATTTTGAAAGTTAAGGTTAATTGGTGTTGTGCTTATTTCTTGGCTGCATTTTTGACTAAGAAAATAGTTTCCCCCATGCACTTTGAAACCAATCCAGTCAATCAGTAGCCTGCATTCTGGCTGTGTATACACAACCGCTTGAACCCACAATGGTAAACAGAGTTCTTTTTTTAAAAAAACACACCACTTTAGAGCACGAATGCAACAAAACCTGTGGGAGATCTTGACATTGTTATCACATTTGTGGTGAGGTGTTGCAGCTGAACATCTTCACAGTGGTGGAGCTTAGTTTCTTGCTAATTTCTATACAGTTTGGTATCTTCTCTTTCTTTCTTTCTTTCTTCAGCGTTCTTTCTTTTGGATAGGACTTTCCTTCCTTTAAAAATTAAAAAAAGAGAAAGGCATCGTATGCATAACTGCAGTTCTTCTAACCCCCAGAGCTGCTTTTAAGGACCAAAGAGGCTTAACAGAACTGTGCTAAGTGTCAGGTAGCACAGGGGATGAATGTATTGCTTGACTGAACAGCAAACTCCACTGTGATATATCAGCATGCCTCTGCCTTGGGTAATCCCAGCGGTGACGTCAGTGAGCCTACTCAGAGTATGTGATTTGAAGACACTGGATTAAAGAACTGTCAGCTGCAGTTTCCGTCCATGAGCCAGACCCACACATTTTGGCCAGTGGTACCCACTTGCAGGGAACAAATGCTCATTGTGACTGTTGGGGACGTCTACACCCACAGAGATGGAAAAACAGGTGATAGCATTGTGGCACTTACAGCTTTCTCTGTGCTATCACCCTTCTTTATCCCTGCCCCCCCAAACCATGAGGGTAAAATTTCAGACATTTCTGCACAGAGCGAAGGGTTAGGGCAACAACGAACAAATTGTTATACTCTTTGTGGTGTAATCGTTGGAGGACATATTTTCATTTCCATTCCTCTGACAACCTTGATAAAATCTGATAGTAATTTTTCTGTTTTTAAAATGTCGAAAGATATTATAACACCATTCACATATGGTCACTGCAGGAGGTCTGATGGTCAGGACAATAAAAGCACGAGAACACACTGAAAGCTGAAACTTTTCCAATGTTATTACCTATTTTTCTGTGTCTAGGGTGTATGTATGTATGTATTACATTTATATCCTGCTCAGAGCAGTGTACATGCTTATTTTTTTATCCCTGTGAGGTAGGTTAGACTGAGAGATATATGACTGGCCCAGAGTCACCCAATGAGTTTGCCAAACATGGCAATGAACATTCATTTCCCCACATGGTCCCAAACACCACAGCTGACTATTATTAACTGAAAAGCCAGATGGCGTCTACCTGTTGTGTGTTCCTGTGTTCTACATTGGTGTGTGTGTGTGTGACATGTTATATAGTAGGAAGTGCCATTTGTCTTATTGCAAAATTGGCTGTAATATTGTTGGGCTTTGCATTCCAGTGCTGAACAAAGAGCTGTTTTAAATCTGCATACCTTTTACAATGATTTGGTGTCTGTTAAGAAGCAGGGTGGCTTCCCTGCAACTCCTTTAGGAGATCTTTTCTGCGTTTGGTTGTACTGACTGCGTAGAGCGACCTTGTCCTTGATTCACCTATTGCTGCTGTGGCAATTCTATTAGCCCATTAAAAAAAGAAACAAACAAACCAGAACCCCTCCCAAAATTCTTTCCTATATGTGTGAAAATTGACATCTTGCCAGTTTGGACAGGTTCAAGTGGCTATATTAATCTCATCCTGTTACACGAGTTGAGAAGATTAAGCTGAGCACATGAGCTTGATTTTCTCCTCCTGAGAAAAAAATAGAATTTATTTTGAGTGAATGTCACTTCCTCTAAGGTTTCCAGAGCTTCCCTGGAATGTGATCCTATCCACAATTTAAACTGTTATAACACTGTCGCTACATGTGAACCAGGAAATCCTCACTTCATATCCCACCGGGCATTTTTCACACAGCAGTCTACTGCTTGGCTTTACTGTCAGTCCAAAGTTGCCCCACAAAACTGATACAAACAGTGGTTTAAAAAACAACCACCACCCAGATCGTGTGTGAAGTGCTAACTGATAGCTTGCAGGGACTTCGGGGTAAATTTGGCTGATATAGGAACATAGGAAGATGCCATATACTGAGTCAGACCATTGGTCCATCTAGCTCAGTATTGTCTACAGTACACAGACTGGCAGCAGCTTCTCCAAAGTTGCAGGCAGGAGTCTCTCCCAGCCCTAGCTTGGAGATGCCATCGAAGGAACTTGGAAGCTTCTGCAGGCAAGTGCTCTTCCCAGAGCGGCCCCAATATCTTACAGTGCTCACACACACAGTCTCCCATTCAAACACAACCCATGGTGGACCCTGCTTAGCAAACATGAATTGTCCCCTTTGCTATCACAAGACCAGCTCTTGTGAGGCCACCGGTGCTGGTGGGTGGGGGGATGGAGAGGGGCAAGCCGGGTGGCTCCCATGCGCTGGGCAGCTGGGTGCTTTGAACATGGCATCTGCCCAACTTTAGCTCCGCCCCCACTGCCTCCTATGCCCCGCCTCCACCCGCCCCCCACTGCCTGTTGTTTGCATAACATGCCCCATGGGAAGAAGTGTGGCACATTCGAGTGGCCACTGCACTATTAAACCAGCAGCACCGGCAGCTCCCTCCTTCGCCCTCTCTTGCTCCCACTAACCCCGCTTCCTTCCAGAAGCGTCATCCTGGTTTGCTTTGTCCCCTGGGATAATACAATAATAAAAGTAATTGTGATGGAAGTTATGGGGACCTACGACCGAGAAGCCCTGCTGTAGCAGAGAGATCAGAGAGGACGATTTTCACACACGCACACCCCGCTGGCAGTCTCTTGATCTCACCGAGACTGCCCTGTCTTTGGCTGCTGTAGATGATGAGAGTTGTAGTCCAACAACATCTGGGGATCAAAGATCCCCAGACGTTCAGGGAAAGGGAGTTCCAAAGTGATGGAATTCCCCCCCTACTATCTTATCTCCTTTAGCACCACACAGAGTTCACTCTGTTGGAGGGTGAGTTTAGCCACTCCAGTTCCAGAGTAGAATGCAGAGTTTAGTTGTTGCAGTTATTTAGAGGAGACACGCGGAGATTATTGTAGAATCAAAATACTAAGATTGATTGGTGAAGTACACTTTGGATAGGAAAGACCTCGTCCTATCTATAGGCTACATAATTAATAGGTAGAGGGAGAGAGAAATGTTTCCATCTGCTCTCCAAGAGGAAGGGATTCTGACTCATCACAGGAAATGCCTGAGGAGTCAAGGCAGGGGTCATAGAGTAGAGGTAAAGCAGGGATAGGTAAGGAGACCCTCATTAGCTATCTTTACTCCCAATGCCCTTAGTGGTCATTAGGATAGTTGGTGCAAAAGTTCGATACACCGGAGTTCCATCTCCAACACACTCTCCCCATGTCCTGCTCCCAGCAATTTCCATGATCTTCTATCCATTTGATACATCATCCCCTGCTCCAAAAGGTCCTTTCCTCTCCTCTGTCACCCCTGCACCCTTCTTCACTTCTGCCATTTTTTGTCTTCAGTTCTTCCCTGTCCTCGAAGCTCAGCAAGGCTGACTTCAGTTAGCCTCATAGGAATGCCCAACACTGCTCTCCACTGAGCCAGACCGTCCAGAATCACACTGGCTGGCAGCGGTTCTCCATAACCTGAGGCGGAGGCCTTCAACACCACATGCTGCCTGGCCCTGGTCCTTTCAGCTGGACGTTGAACCTGGGACCTTCTACACGCAAAGCAGGTGCTTTCCTACTGAGACAGTTGGTCTACATCAGGGATTCTCGGCATTGGGTCCCCAGATGTTATTGGACTTCAGCTCCCATAATCCCCAGCGGCCTTTGGAAGGGGATTATGGGAGTTGAAGTCCAATAACATCTGGGGACCCAGCGTTGAGAATCCCTGGTCTACATGGACTGGTAGAAGTTCTCCATGATGTCAGACAGATATATCTCCCACCCAGGCCGATCCGGAGAAGCTAGGGACTGAATCTGAGATCTTCTATGTGAAAAGCAGGCGCCCGACCAATGAGCGATGGCTTCCCTTCATTATTCTCTTCGCAGCAGCCCCCTACATAGTGGATCAGCGGGAGGAAGTTATCAGCATGGTTTAGGACGGAAGTACCACTGCCCACAGAGGTGCCATTACAGTCTGTGGTGTGTTCAAGGGACAGAGGTGCTCTTCCCCCTGGACTTCTCCACACCCCCTGGGGGACCTCCAATCCTCTTTAGTCTGTCCCGGGTGGTGTGGTTGCTGCACTGCTCCACCAGCCGAGCGTGACTGTGACCTGTGCCTGTTGGCCAAGCATGACCTCTGCTTCAGAGACAGAGCGGGCAGTGGGGAAACATAATGTTAGATGGGGATCTGTTAAGCGGCTTGTTGAAATGTTTCTGCTCGTGCATATTTGCATAAATATACCTGTTTTATAGTCTTACATTCTTGTGAGTTCAGTTGCTCAAGAACCCATGTGTGAAAAAATACTGCATGTGTCACGGGGTGTGTGTGTGTGGGCGGGGGGCGGTGATACTTAACGCAGTGGGGAAGGGGCCCTCCAAAGGCCTTTAGGTCCAGGCTCCAAAATTACCTAGGGAAGGATTTCAGACCCGGGGAGGGGGGCGCTACACAGCAAGGGTCAATGGCCTGTTCGATATTACTAGTCGTACTGGGGCCTCATGCGTAGACCTGCTAGCTGAAACTAGTGCAAACAGAACTGCATTTTCATAAATGTGAACGGAGCCTACCGATGGCTTCGATAAGGAAGTTAGCGATTAACTGGACGTTAAAGACTAACGACAAAATGCGGCTGGATTCCCACAACCGACTGGGGAATGTATTGTTGGAACACCAAAGGATGACGGTTGTTTATGGGTTTGAAAGCGTACTGTGGCTGGTCTTGCCTCTTGCATGGAAAATGCCCCAGCCATTTTTAAATCCTTGGTTTATGATGTGGCCATAAGTCCTCCGGTCTAATCGCACACAATTTCCCTAAACTCATTACACATAATTATTGGAAATTGACTGCATCTAGAGCTCCCACCCATATCTAGTTTTTGTCTATATTACTAGCAAGGGAGGATTAGATTGCTAGAAAAAATCTCACTTGGAACAGCCTTGTGCAGAAGTTGTGTGGAAATAACCATTCTTCATTAGTGTGGAAATCTAGTTAGAATAAAATCGTGCTTGTAATTACTTTCACTTAGGCTCCAACGTTTGCTATTTACTAGGGACAGTTCTTGGCAGCATCCATGCTAGTTAGTCCTGATTAAGCACCACTTAAATCAATGAGACAAGTTAGTAATGACTAACTTAACTTCCAGTAATTTCAGTGGAACTTTGTCATAATTTACATATTTTGGATGTTGCAGTCTATTTTCTGGAATCCTTCCCAGGGCTTTTTTCACACAAGGCTTTTAGCTTGCCTCTCCTCTGGAATGGAGGGTTTGCATTCACATATCGGTCAGATTTACCCCGAAGTCTCTGTGAAATGTTGGGGAGCACTCCACACACAATTTGGGTTTTTCATTGCGTGTTAAGAGTATAGCCCAATTTATATCCTGGGATACTTGAGGGACCGCCTGCTCCCAAGGGTTGCTGCCCGCTTGATGAGGTCATCTGAGGGGGCTCTGCTCCGGGTGCCAACAATGAGGGGGCTCAACTGTCATGCACGTGGGACAGGGCCTTCTCTGTTGCTGCCCCCAGACTCTGGAATGCTCTCCGGTGGCTATTAGCTCCTCAGTCTACATCACAGTTTTTAGAAAGTGTGTAAAATCTTGGCTTTTTACCCAGGCTTTTACATGATTGTCTCTACTGCTGCTTCTTTGTATTTTGTACAGTTCTTATGCTTGCATTTTAAATCTTTTCAGTCAGATTTGTTTTATATTTTAGCTTAAGATTTTCATTGTGTCATTTTTATAGTCTTGTTTTTAATTTTTGTGTGAACTGCCTTGGGATTGTTTTAATGAAAGGCGGTATACAAATTTCACAATAAATAAATAAATACCTACATACATGCATACCCAGGGTTTTAAAAAATCCACTTTTTGCGTCAGTTTTGGGGGGCAACTTCAAACTGGCAGTAAAGCCTGCTGTGTGAAAAACACCCAGGTAAAATCACCACCCCTATTTTGACACACACACCCCACCCCGGGAATGCTCTGTTAATTTGTTTTCATGTGAGTTGCAAGTTGTTCTCCTTTTTCCTGATTCAGCTCCCTCCCCAGAGTGTCTAGAAATTAAATCTCCGAATGGGTAGGTGGGTGCATTAGGTCGTTAGCACGCCAGTATGTCAACGAGTCCACAGCACTAAGAGTACCCGAGGCAGCTGGGGCGGCCGGCACCATCTGGCAGGACACTGTGATTTGGGGCAAGATCATTGTGAGTTTGGACCAGATCGACACCCCTGGAGGTAGAAAAGAGGTGATTGTATCACAGCACTCTCAGCTTTTGGTGTGTGATTCTTGTCCTTATCCTGACTATCGGGACTGCAGTGGCCAGATTTGCAATGGCATTTTAAACGCTTTTAAAAGCTTTAAACGCACAAAACCTACCATAAAATTTCATCGATGTTGTCAGAGGAATGGAAATGAGAATGGTGTCCTCCAGAGATTACTCCATGGAGAGAGCACAACAATTTCTTGTTACCCTAACCCTGCCTGACCCTAATCTTTTCCTCTGTGCAATCAAGATAACCACATCAACTGAGCTGCATATTCATATCCTATTTACATAATGTTGCTACATGGATTTATGGGCCTCAGGCGTTTGTTCCAGGCACTAGCCCTTGGGATGGAGCCACATCTCAGTGGAGAAGCATCTGCTTTGCTGACAGAAGGACCAGGTTCAATCCCTGGCAGCATCTCCAGGTCGGGCTGGGAAAGACTCCTGCCTGAAACTTAGATAGCTGCTGCCAGTCAGTGTTGACAATACTGAGCTAGATGGACCAATGGTCTGACTCAGTATAAAGCAGCTGCCTATGTTACTAGGTTTCATGTCAGTTGTTTGCTCTCAGATGTCTCTTAATCCCTGTGAATTCTGTGACTGGTTCCTTAGTTTGCCACAGATGATGCCTACTGTTCGTTAAGAGATGCTGTTTCCATTATCGGGACTTTAGCGTGAGCCAAGGGTGCCACCCTTTGCAGCCATTAAAACCCGCTGCTCTCGGTCTAATGGAACTTGACAGTTTAGATTAATGACAGTAAACGGCCGGCAAACCTTTATCAAGAGATGATTGTCGCAGTCGCAAGCTGCCGCAAACAATTACAGGAAGCAATTGTTGCACTTACGCGATTGTCCTGATGTAATTGTGCATGGCTTTGCTTTCGAATGTAACTAATCGGAAGGCTCTCTTTCAGCTTTTGAAAGCATAAGACTGATGGTGCTGGGCATATCCCCATCATAGGAACATAGGAAGCTGCCATATATGGAGTCAGACCATTGGTCCATCTTCCTCAGTATTGTCTACCCAGACTGGCAGCAGCTTCTCCAAGGTTGCAGTCAGGAACCTCTCTCACCCTTATCTTGGAGATGCCAGGGAAGGAACTTGGAACCACGATAATCTTCCCAGAGCGGCCCCACCCCTAAGGGGAATATCTTCCAGTGCTCATACTTCTAGTCTCCCAGTCATATGCAACCAGGGCGGACCCTGCTTAGCTAAGAGGACAACCCCTGCTATAAATGGGCAAAGAGGCATCTTTTTAACGTGGTGCTTCTCTTTATTCAGCAGGGGGAGAGTAACTGGCCCTCTCCACTCCCAGCACAGTACCTCCAGTGACTCTTGCTAATGTCTGTCTTCTCTTTCTTTTTAGATTGTGAGCCCTTTGGGGACAGGGAGCGATCTTATTTATTTATTATTTCTCTATGTAAACGGCTTTGGAACCTTTTGTTGAAAAGCAGTCTATAAATATTTGGTGTTGCTGCTGCTGTTGTTGCTACCACAAGACCAGCTCTCTTCAAGGGCGGCCCTTTCATGAGGCAAGGTAAGGCAGTGGCGTCAGGTGGCAGACAACTGGGGCCCAAGCTGGGCGGCAACGTGCCCCTTGCTGTGCCACCAGCGCAGCTCTTTGGGATCGATTGGACTCTTGCAGGGAGCAACTCACAATCCTCGCCTCCCCCGTGTCTGACGTCAGACATGGGGGGGCATGATTTAAAAGGCAGGGGGAGTCGTTCTGGCCGCACTACGAATGCAGTGCTGGCTGATTTAACTCCCAGACGGAGCCACACAGCCCTGTTTGGGAGCTAAACCATGCCCCATGTCTGATGTCAAATGCGGGGGTGTGGCTAAACACTCCCTGCACCTGACATCAGGCACAGTGGGCGGGGCTAGGGGGGCCGCGGCAGTGACAGAACCCGGGCCACCGCTGGCCTCCCTCCACGGCTCATTGAGGCGCAATGAGCAAAGAAGGCAGTGTATTTGTGGGGGGCAGGATTTTCCAGGAGAGCTGGAAGCAGCATTGCATATTATTATTATTATTTACACTTATATCCCGCTCTTCCTCCAAGGAGCCCAGAGCGGTGTATTACATACTTGAGTTTCTCTTTCACAACAACCCTGTGAAGTAGGTTAGGCTGAGGGAGAAGTGACTGGCCCAGAGTCACCCAGCAAGTGTCATGGCTGAATGGGGATTTGAACTCGGGTCTCCTCTGTCCTAGTCCAGCACTCTAGCCACTACACCACATTCTTACACCACTGTGCAGTACTTCAAGGGTGTCATAAAAGAGGGAGAGAAAGAATCATTGGCAGTTCTAGATTCTGGCACTGTTTAGGTGCCCCCAAGGATTGGTATCCTGACCATCAGACCTGCACAGGCCAAATGTGCAGTGGTGTTTCAACAGCTTTAAAAAGTTTTTAAAACACGAACGCTACTATAAAGATTATCGATGTTGTCAGAGGAATGGAAATTGGCAGGAATGTCCTCCAGAGATTGCTCCATGGAGAAAGCACAACCACTTGTTCATTGTCTCCCTTAACTGTGCAAAAATGACAGCAATTTTACCCTCATTTATATTGTGAACTGCCCAGGGGTTGTTGTTTTTTTTTTGGTATGGGGGCACTAAAATAAATAAACAAAATACTCTTTTGGGGGTGGGAAGAAAGAAGGGGTGATAACACAGAGAAAGCTGTAAATGCAACAGTGATATTACCTATTTCCATCTCTAGGGGGATAGACGTTGCCAAAAATCACTATGAGCATTTGAGCCCTGAGAGGCTACCAGTGACCAACATTTTGGGCCTGGTTGATGGAGTAAGTGAAGAAAATTGTTTGCTACAAGGGATCTCCCTGATCTCACAGAACCAAAGCACACATCTTTTAAACCAGGCACAATGGTGAAAACAATGGATACATCAATACACCCTTGTTCAATGCACTTGGCTGGAACGGGAGGATCTGCGTACGGTCCAGGCTTAACATAGGAGTATTTTGCCCGCATCTGTCAATCTTGTGAACTTTACTGCGTAATCTTGATTTTCTGTTTTCTTGAACAGAACAGATACACCCTAGCTAGACAATAGCCTGTCATTCAATGCTAAAAGCCACAATAAGTGTTAGAAATGCGGTTGTATCTTTCCCCCCATAACACACATGGTAATCTTTGATTAGCTCTTACAAAATGTAATTTCCTCATAGGCTTCCTTATAATAGCTTCCTTGTGTGCATAAGTGCTTAACGGGGTTTATTTGAACTGCGTCACTACTGCAAGGATCCCTGCTTAGCAGGAGGAATAGAAACATCTTGTTCTTTGTGTCTATCAATGGGATGCAATATTGTTATTTTTTCAGAAGCATAATGGGAAAGGGATGAGAGGTTGGGTTTCTTTTTGCGGATCCTCTCTTCCTCTGCAATGATCGCTGATAAAAAGCATAAGAAGCAGCCTTATACTGAGTTGAGACCATTGGTCTATCAGTATGACACACTGACTGGCAGCGGCTCTCCAAGATTTCAAGCAGGAGTCTCTCCCATCCCTACTTGGAGATGCTGCCAGGGATTGAATCTGTGACCTTTTGTTTGCACACAAACGCTCTATCACTCAGCAATGGTCCCATCTCCTAAATATCAGTAGGACCATAGGAAGCTGCCATATACTGAGTCAGACGATAGGTCCATCTAGCTCAATATTGTCTTCACAGATTGGCAGCAGCTTCTCCTAGGTTGCAGGCAGGAGTCTCTCCCAGCCCTGACTGGAGCTGCTGCCAGGGATTGAACCTGGGCCCTTCTGTATGCAAGCAGATGCTCTACCAAGGAGCTACAGGTCCATCCCCAAAGGGGAATATCTTGCCGCGCTCACATGTAGTCACCCATCCAAATGCAAACCAAGGTTGACCCTGCCTAGCAAAGGAGCAATTCATGGTGACTAACACAAGACCAGCTCTCCTCCTGTATGTCAAAAATGGAAATCCGGGTGCATTTCCATTTCTGCTACAGGCTTATAACGTGAGAACATGATTAGATACCTTCTTGCTCCTTTCTTTGTCCTGATACGGAACCCAACCATAAACCCTTCGAGCTAGGCCAGGATGGCACCCATTTTACAGATGAAGAACTGAGGCCTAGAGCAGACCAAGGTCACCGGGTGAATCCACGTCCGAATTCTTTAATCAGGTAGCCAAGATTCACTCCGAGTCCTCCAGACCGAACTCTGGGTCCTGAGGACAGAGAGTGGCGGGGTATGGGGTGGTGGCGGCAGCAGCTTTTGGGACAGGATCAGCCTGTCATCTGAGTTTTCTGCTTCAGGGGCCAAATATTTTGGGGCAGCAACATTTGTGCCTCATTTGCTATTTGCTTGCAGAGTTTGCAAACTTGATAAGTTTGCAAACTTGAGGAGTTTGCAAACTTGAGAAGAAAGTGAGCAAGGGAAAGAAGAAAAATAATCACTCAGTCCAATTGACACACACCTGATATAACATAGCACAGGGGTTCTCGGCCTTCAGGCGCTGTCGGACTACAACTCCTATCACCCCCTACCATAGCAGCCTGGGATGATGGGCATTGTAGTCCCACAACATCGGTGGACCCCTGACCTACCAGGCTGGGCTGAGAAAGGCTCCTGCCGGAAACTTGGGAGAGTCACTGCCAGTCAGTGTTGACAGTGCTGAGCTAGATGGACCAATGGTTCAACTCAGCATCAAACAGCTTCCTGTTTTCATAAACTACTAGGGAAGAACCATAGAGGCATTGTTTTGCATGCAGCACGTCCCGGGTTCAGTTCCCAGCATCTCCAGGGCGTTTTCCAGACTATGAGATTTGCAGTGGTTAATGCATTGCAAACTGTGACGAAATAGTCAACGAGAATAAAGGGTTGTTTAATGCCATTGGCCATTCATATTTTCTGTCCGTCGCAACCTATTTTCCAGGCAGGAGTGTCCATATTCTAATTGAAACGCATTCATCTGACCCTCCTCCTGCTCCATTTGGGGCAATGGGGTCATGGAGTGAGTGTGATGTGAAGACCTTTTAAAAAGAAGAAGATATCGATATAGATATATAATCTCTCAGCTGCCTTGTGCTAATTCGCCAGCAGGGGAAAGCACCACTCCAAAAGAAAACCTTTCATTGTTGCATCCTTGCGCAAGTGATTCCAGGAAATTTTTTTTAATGACATCAGAGTAGGAAGCAAGTGAGTTCCAAAAGGGCTCACCTGCCCTGGATCATCACTGTCAGCTGTGAGTCTTGCCTGTAACCTTGGAGAAGCCGCTGCCAGTCTGTGTAGACAATGCTGAGCGAGATGGACCAAGGGTCTGACTCGGTACAAGGCAGCTTGCTGTGTCCCTATGAGGAGAATTCTGCTAAACATACTCCCTCATAGTCAGCGGCATAGCTAAAATTGAATGGAGGGCGGGTGGGAGGACAAATGTCCCTGGGCTCCCGAGGGAGGGGGCTGCCAGCTGGGGGACCATTTGCTCTTTCCTCTCCCCTTGCACCTCTCTGAAAAAGAAGATGGGGGTGCTATCTTCACGCCCCCCCCCCCCCCACAGGCCACTTCAGCATCTGCTACGCTTCTGCTCATAGTCCTATTTAAACTGCAACTTAGTGTACACTTTAGCTGCAACTCACTTTGGGAATGAATCTTGTCTGAGAAGTGAGCTATACATATATTGAATTAATAAACCGTGTTGGGGATTTGGGATGGCCATATTTCTTTTTATTCTGGTGGGTGAAAAAAGCCAGACATGGAAACTTGTTCTAATCTCTGAATGTCTTTGGGGAAAGCCAAGGTCGAATGAGCGGAAGTTCCCAAACTTGGGGCCCTAGATTTCCGTGGACTGCAACTCCCATCACCTCCTGTCAGAATGGTGGCAGGGGGGTGATGGGGTTTGTAGTCCAACATCTGGGCCCCCAGCCCCTGCTTTAAAAATATTAGGAAAGCCTCTTTTTCAACTGGCTTTCATAGCATATGTTAATCCACGCTGCGTTGGGGTTTCTCTTTTCACCCAGCCATGGAGACCTATGAGAGGAGGAGCTTTTTTCAGACCAGCATGGGATTGGGTCATGTTCCTTTTTGTGTGTTTCAGAGCAGTGGCTGGGGAGAAGGGAAAGGCAATGCAATCTCCAACCCCTGTGTGCCCCCGCTGCAGGAGTCCCTTGAAGTATGGAACAAAATGAACCGCTCAGCCCCTACAATTTTCTCTCTAGCAGATTATTAGGCGGCCGAGATCTGTGCTCTGTGGCTTTCTGGGGGCCAACTAACCACGCTGAGCTGGTTGCATAACCTTTTGGATTGGAACGGCCTAACCAAAACTGCCGCTCGGCTGGTGCTGACAAAATAAGTCTGCTGCTCGCGCTGAGCCTGGCTGCCGAACAGAGCAGAACAGAACAGCAGGGGTGTGTGTGTGTGTGTGTGTTGACATGGGTTCCCACTGTCCCTATGCTCTGGGGACAGGCCAAATTTTCTTGCGCCTGTCCCTAATAAATCACTGTCCCCAACGTTTGCCCTTTGAGGATGCCCGGTTAAAACTCAGCGAGTGTGACTTGCTGGCAGGCCTGTAACCCGTCTCAAAATTTGGCAGGGGGTGGAGGGTGGATTGTAGAAGTCAGGGGAGACAGGTTATAAAATGTTCAGTGAAAACAGTCAGCGAGGCGGGGAAGGAAAGAGAATTGTTTGGTGTGGCAGGTACACACCATGCCACCAGCTGGCTACAGGCCTGCTTGCTGGCAGTGCCCTTAGCTGCCTCCCAAAGGTCCTTCGGAGAGAGAACTTGGAGTGGGGAATGGATACATCTTAGTCCTAGTCACATGTTATGAATGCAACCCTCATACAAGCGTATGCAGGTGCAGATCTGTATACAGGGACAATAATCCCCATGTTATCCAAACACAGGGACAGCAATACACTTCCTATATGTACCCTGCATTTGAAGGCACCTGGACCTAGGTTCACTTTCGAAATGAATGCAGGTACAATCATTCATACAAACACATATACGAGTGTACAGACATCTGCACATTCGTACAACACTATAGCCCTGTTCAGACATTATGTTGAACACTCGTACAATGAGTGTACAGTGTACCCAGGTACAGATCTTCACATGGGTACAGTTAAGAACATAAGAATAGCCCTGCTGGATCAGGCCCAAGGCCTATCTAGTCCAACATCCTGTTTCACACAGTGGCCCATCAGATACCTCTGGGGAGCCCACAGGCAGCGGGTGAGGGCATGCTCTCTCTCCTGCTGTTGCTCCCCTGCAATTGGTATTTAGTGGCATCTTGCCTTTGAGGCTGGAGGTGGCCTATAGCCACCAGACAGTAGCCACTGATAGACCTGTCCTCCATGACTTTGTCTAAGCCCCTTTTAAAGTCATCCAAGCTAATGGCCATCACCACACCCCGTAGCAGAGAATTCCATAAGTTAACTATGCGCTGTGTGAAGAATTACACACAGTTTCATGGGATGACCAGTTATTTGCACTGGATGCTGAATAATACGGATCTGTACATAGACGTAGTTATTCACATGTTATATGTTGAACACAGGGACAGCAGTACACTTCCTGTCTGTACCCTGCATTTGAGGGCACCTGGATCCAGATTCGCTTTCAAAATGAACGCAGGTACAGCCATTCACACAAACACATGTACGAGAGAGTACAAACACCCATACACCTTAATGTCTGAATAGAGCTAATGTCTGCATGTCTGAAAGGCTCTTGTCTGATGCAGATGCATGCAAATGCACGTACATGAACCATGAAGGTATCCTACACTGCTTTGCCTGCTGTCTCACAGGATCAGACTGTTGGGTTTTGTGTTTATTTTTAGCAAAGCACCAACATAAAAAGGAAGCTATCCACTCTAGTTACAGAGCAGAGTGCAGAGTATAGATGTTACAGTTATTTGAAGAACATGCATGGAGATTATTGTACAATCTAAACTAAATAGGTTTATTGGTGAAGTACATTGTGGATAGGAAGGACCTAGTCCTATTGATTAGCTACATAATGGATAACTAGGGGGAGAGAGAGATGTTTCCATCTACTCTCTAAGAGGAAAGGAAGAGGACTGACTCTCTACAGGAAGCACCTGAGGAGTTAGGGCAGGGGCCATAGAGTAGAGGCAAGCAGGGAAAGGTAAGCAGACCCTCACTAACTACCTCTACTCCCAATGCCCCTAGTGGTCATTAGGATCATCAGTGCAAAAGGTCAATGCACTGGAACTCCATCTCCAACACAGACTGGATTGGAAAGAGCCCATGAGCAGGGGAGGAGCCACCATTGTGCGAACGGGTTCAAAGAACCCAGGCCGCCAATAAAAAAGGCCGCCGAAGCCTGCAAGGGGGCATGGCTTGAGCTCCGGAAGAGCCCCGAGCGAGCTCTCCCCTGTCCTTTTCGCTTGCTGCTTGACAGCATGTATTTCTTGCTGGAGGGAGAGAAAGGGAAAGACATGCTGTCAGGCAGCAAGCCTGGCCTGAAATGACAAGGGGAGAGCTCACTGGGGCTATCTCAAGCCTGGGTCATGCCCCTGTGCAACGTGCCCGTCAGCATGTATTTCCCTTTCTCTCCCTCCAGTGAGAGGGAGAGGAAAAAGGACAGGGGAGAGGGAAGAGGACAGGAGAGAGCTCGCTCGGGGCTCTCTGGAGCCCGGCCGTGGGCAGGGGGAGTTTGCTCGGGGCTCTTCCAGAGGCGCCCAAGCCACGCCCCCGTGCATGTGACATCACATGCATAGAGCGTAACTAGAGGGATCATTGAGCAGGGCCAGAGCAGGCCACAGTTAGGCTGACTCCGTGCCTGCCCGCGAGGGGGAAGGGTTACAGTCTGCCTTCCCTCCCCATGGTCCCCGTCTGGGGTCCTCGGTGGGCTCTTTAGCTACAGAAACACAGGTGAGCAGCTGCTGGAAGGGTCTCCGACCAACCTGGCTGCCTCGGCTTCTGCATCTTGTTCTGAGGCAGAGGGGTGAGTGAATGAGGCTTCTTTAAACAACAGAGACCTTTGAAAATAATTCATTCAAGCTATAATATGCTATGACCATTGTCTGACACTTTGCTGTAGAGTTCCAGTCTGACGGACGGGGGAGTGGGGCTCCAGGGGAAAAAAAATTGAAGTGCGGGCACAGAAGGAGCAACATGTGTTTATGGGGAGCTGTGTCCCACATATTAGATTTCTGTAAGAGAAAAGGGGGCAGGTGGGGGAACAAAACTACTTGTTGGAGGGTGCTTGCCCCCTCTCTGGAGTTGCCCTCTTGGATAGGGGAACAGGAAATATTTTTGGAATGCTTCATGAATTTGTGTGAATCTGAACTATATATTGATCAATGATCGTAATAAATTGCATTGAATTGAATTGAAATATTGGGGGGGGGACTTCTGCTATCCTTTGGAGTTATCCCTGTCTATTGTGCTGTCCCTGAGACCTGGCCTACACAACGTGCCATCTGAAATAATAATAATAATAATAATAATAAATTAATTTTAAAAAATTGTTCTCCGAGCAGCTTACAATACAACATTAAAACATCAGATAAAAACACACATAACAGATCAAAAAAAAAAAAAGGTGGGGAGGGGGGAAGAAAATACAAAACACTTTATTTATTTTTAATCAATTACAATCAGATCACAGTTTTTACAAATTTAAATTAAAAATTAAAAAGGTCTGAGTGAAGCAAAAGGTCTTTACCTGGTGTCTCAAAGAACAAAACAATGAAGCCAGGCAAACCTCACTGGAGAGGCTGTTCTATAAATGGGGTGCAGCCACTGAAAAGGCCCTCTCCCTAGTAGCTCCACCTTGTTTGGAAGCAGCCTGCGCCACCCTGCCCCAGGTTAAGCGGCCTCTGTGGCCCTGTTCTGTCCAAATAAACAAAATCTCGGGTGGGGTGTGGGCAAGATCACTCCATGTGGCCAAGTATTGTGTATCGCTTGGCCCTTAGGATTTGGATTTATTTGCGATTTCTTTGCATTTGTGTAGAATCACGGAGTCCCCACACCCCAGGACGTCTCCTCCTCTCCTCCTCCTGGCTGCGTAATTGCAGCCTTGCCTCACAGTCACTTAAGGTCACGTCGTACCTTGCTAGGGAGATAAATTGCGAACCAGACTAGTTAAACCATGTGATTGGAACTTGCTCCTTTTCTTAATCTTCCCACGTTCCAAGCCTGGAGACTGGCGGTGCTTGTAGCTGCAAACTTCACATATCTAGCAAATCCCGGCTCTCTTCAGCTAAACAAAGAGGAGTGAGGCCTTTCATCTGTTGTTGGCTTGAATACTTGAAAATGCAAACATCCAGACATTCGGCTTGCAAGCGTTTTCCCCCACAGGCCTGCACTCTGTATACATGCTCTATTTTATTTATTTTTTAAAGCTTTTATACCGCTTTTTAGCCTACAGAACCCAAAGCAGTCTAATACAAATACAGAACTGATTTTTCTCACCAAGCTAACAAACAATAGATCAGGCTCGAACAATAGATCAGGATCAAAGTATGGCAGTCATTAGAAAACTAGCTTCAAAGAACGTATCCAGGTCCATAGCCAAGTTTTCACTGGGAGCATTAAAGCATGCAGTGTGGCAAGCTAGACTCCACAGGGAAGACATTTCAAATAACCAGTGCCACCACCAAAAAGGCTCAGTTAGGTATATCACAAGTATATATATAGCACAAGTGTGGTGTAGTGGTTAGAGTGTTGGTCTAAAACCGGGGAGACCCAAGTTCAAATCCCCATTCAGCCATGATACTAGCTGGGTGACTCTGGGCCAGTCACTTCTCTCTCAGCCTAACCTGCTTCACAGGGTTGTTGTGAGGAGAAACTTAAGTATGTAGTATACGGCTCTGGGCTCCTTGGAGGAAGAGCGGGATATAAAATGTAAAAATAATAATTACTAGTTGTGTTGCGTTGTTTTCTAGGGTGATTCATGCTGCCAACCCTAAGCAGTTAGGGCAGGCTCTTGAGTAACCGTTAGTGTTGGACTAGGACTAGGGAGACCTGAGTTCAAATCCACATTCAGCCATGAAACTCAATGAGCCTATTCCCACGATCACTGGAAAGTGAGCTAAGGGAGCCTAGCCCGCTTCCCAGGGATCATTGGAACCACCACGAGCCTGGTGGTTCCAAGGTGACTAGCCCGCCTAAATCTCCCTCCTCTTAAACAAATTCTTGTCTAATCTTGGGTTTTTTTGCTCATGTGCTGCTGCTGTGTGTGGCGACACATGAGTAGACTTCCGACTGGGTGGCTACAAGCAGCTTCCCGGTCTCGCGAATCTCTCAGCCTAACCTACCTTACAGGATTGTTGTGAGGCTGAACATAACCATGATGTACATAACGGGAAGAGAGCTGGTCTTGTGGTAGCAAGCATGACTTGTCCCCTTAAGCTAAGCAGGATCTGCCCTGGTTGCATACGAAAGGGAGACTAGAAGTGTGAGCGGTGTAAGATATTCCCCTTAGGGGATGGAGCCGCTCTGGGAAGAGCATCCAGGCTCCAAGTTTCTTCCCTGGCAGCATCTCCAAGATAGGGCTGAGAGAGATTCCTGCCTGCAACCTTGGAGAAGCCGCTGGCAATCTGTGTAGACAATACTGAGCGAGATGGACCTATGGTCTGACTCAGTATATGGCAGCTTCAGGTCTTAAACAGGTCTTCAGTTGTCAGAGAGGAGAGCTGGTCTTGTGGTAGCAAGCACGACTTGTCCCCATAGCTAACCATGGTCTGCCCTGGTTGCATCTGAATGGGAGACTTGATGTGTGAGCACTGCAAGATATTCCCCTCAGGGGATGAAGCCGCTCTGGGAAGAGCAGAAGGTTCCAAGTTCCCTCCCTGGCTTCTCAAAGATAGGGCTGAGAGAGATTCCTGCCTGCAACCTTGGAGAAGCCGCTGCCAGTCTGTGAAGACAATACTGAGCTAGATAGACCAATGGTCTGACTCAGTATATGGCAGCTTCCTATGTTCTGGGCTCCATCCTTGGAGGAAGAGCAAGATATAAATGTATGGATGTGTGTAGGAAGGAAGGAAGGAAGAAAATAAATCAAATGGGTAGATGGGGTGTAGTTACAAATTTGCCACTCATATGCTTGTGGGGAGGGGAGAGGGTGCAAAGAACAGGAATTTGTCAAAGGTGGGCAGACAAGTGCAAGATTTCATATGTGCCTTTTCAGACAGATCTCAGACATTTTCCCCACACTATGGTCCCAATCTGGTTTGCATCACATGTACACCCCACAGCTTCAACGAAGGAAAACTAAGCATATCAGGGTACATTATAAACATGTAATTTGACCCTCGGATGGACCAATGTTCCGACCTGGTATAAGGCAGCTTCATATGTTGATCAGCTGCATAATAGGCCGGAAATCCCACAGGTGCAGCTTTTTCTGCACCTAGATAGGAAGCTCTTTGACTTATAGTGGGACCTGCCAGAAAATATTGTGAGATATTTAGCTGCTTATTTTTCTTGATTTCACCCCGTGATAATATATCTTTCGAAAATCTGTATTCAGGGAGTGTGGAGTTGGAAGGAGGAATAATTTATTCTTTCTTGATTTCCTCTCCCACAACACTTGTGTGTGTGTTTCACTCATTTGTTTTCTGTGTATGTATCACCAAAGATGGTAATCCTTAGTAGTTCTGGCTGAAGCATAAACAAGCTAAACGGAGGGATCATGAATCGCAATACAGTTAAAACCAAAGAAAGTCAAGAAGTTCATTTGCCACAGAAGTCAAAGCTTAGCTGCATGGTGTGTAGTCTTCTGGATCATGATAGGATGTCCCTTTCAGAATAGAAGCTGCACATTTGTCAGAATAAAAGTTGGACTAAAGAATGTCCTGGAAGGTATGCTAAGTTCCACACCCACTGGAAGTAGGATTTACAAATCCAGATTCTGAGCGGGTGCCTGTAGCTTTAATAAGGCAGGACTGTCGCACATCAGGCTCTTTGGAGTTTCTAGTGAGGCTGCAGTGGAATTTGGAAACTGTCCGTATTGGCAGCTGTAGGGTGTTGTGACATGGGAAAGCTTGTCAACTTTCTTTTCTTTTGGAAGCTATTCCTGGAGTCCCCCCACCCCCACCGCCACACATTTCCCCTAATGTTTTTCACAATATCAAGCCATTAACATATCCAGGATTGCTTGGAGATTGATGCCGATTGCTGGAGTTTAGACAAATACATTGCAAGGGGGAGACAGGATAGAAGTCTAGAATATTATGGTGTGGAGAGAGTGGATAGGGAGCCAGAGGTTGCCGGTTTGAATCCCCACTGGTATGTTCCCACCTATATAGGGCAGCAGAGATATAGGAAGATGCTGAAAGGCATCATTTTCTACTGTGTGGGACAGTGGGAGGAGGCAATGGTAAACCCCTCCTGCATTCTACCAAAGACAGCCACAGGAGTCAACTCGACAGCACACTTTACCTTCACATACTCCAGAATTTCATTTTTATTTTTTGTAGATTGTGGGCCCTTTGGGGACAGGGAGCCATCTTTATTTATTTATATCTGTAAACCACTTGGGGAACTTTTGTTGCAAAGTGGTATATAAATATTTGTTGTATTCGTATGTTGATGTGTCTATTTTCTGGAATATTTCCCGAGTAAAATCACTACCCCTATTTTCAAACACACACACACACACAATGCCCCGGGAATGCTTTGTTAATTTGTTTTCATGTGAGTTGTGAATTGTTCTCCATGTTCATGATCCAGCTCCCGGCCCAGAGCATCTAGAAATTAAATCTCCAAATGGGTGGGTGGGTGCCTGATGGCATCAGCGCACCAGTAAACGGGTCCACAGCACTAAGAGTACCCGAGGCAGCTGGGGTGGCCAGCACCATCTGGCAGGATACTGTGATTTGGGGCAAGATCAACACCCCTGGAGGTGGAAAAGAGGGGATTGTATTGCAAGACGTTCAGCTTTTGGTGTGTTATCATGCTTTTTTTTAATCCTGACCACCTGTAGTGGCCAGATTTGCAATGGTGTTTTAAAAACTTTTAGAAGTTCTAAACACACAAAAGCGAATATAAAATTTTGCTGATGTTGTCAGAGAAATGGAAATGGTCAGGAATGTCCTCCAAAGATTACTCCATGGAGAGAGCACAACAATTTGTTGTTATTTATATTTATTTATTTACATTTTATATCCCGCTCTTCCTCCAGGGAGCCCAGAGCGGTGTACTACATACTTAAGTTTCTCTTTCACAACAACCCTGTGAAGTAGGTTAGGCTGAGAGAGAAGTGACTGGCCCAGAGTCACCCAGCATGGCTGAATGGGGATTTGAACTTGGGTCTCCCCAGTCCTAGTCCAGCACTCTAACCACTACACCACACTGACTCTCTTACCCTAACCCTTTCCTCTTTGCAAAAATGACTGCCATTTTTACCCGAATGGTTTGTGGGGTAGGGATAAATAAGGGGTGATGATGCAGAGAAATCTGTATGTGCATCAATGCTATCACTTCCCCCCAGCCATCTCTAGCGGGGTAGATGTTGCCAGCACTTGCTCTGGGCATTTGTTCCAGAGATGGTACCAGTAGCCAAAATTTGTGGGCCTGGCTCATGGTAAAAGGTAAATCATGCTATCAAGTCAATTGCAATTCCTGGCGCCCACAGAGCCCTGTGGTTGTCTTGGGTAGAATACAGGAGGGGTTTACCATTACCTCCTCCCGCACAGTATGAGATGATGCCTTTCTCCTATATCGCTGCTGCCCAATACAGTACCAGCAGGGGATTTGAACCGGCAACCTTCTGCTTGTGAGTCAAGCATTTCCCCGCTGTGGCACTTAAGGTGGACTCATGGACTATGAGTTAATTCTGCCTTCTGAAGTCCATAGCCTGAAGCGGCTATGGATGTGTCCCATCACATATACACAGAGTAGGAACCAATGGAGTTCCTCCATTTTAAATCTGTTTACTTGGCTGAAGATTTATTTGTATGACTGGTCAGGAGGACCGTTTAAACATTTGGATAACAAGCAGTTAGAAAAATGAGAGCACTATTAGAGGAGATTGCACTGTCCTGGGAAAGCATCGTTGGTAGATATGGTAGACGTAAACAGCACAAAGGTTTAGAATTGTGATGCCAGCTTTTAAAGTGGCCACTGTGGCTGTGTCTTTAACAGTATTTTGATTTGCAGACCTTAGCAGGTGGCAATACTTATCTCTGTGCTATGGAAACTTCCGTGGCTGATTTCTGCATATCAGGCTTGTTGTCAAAGGCACAAGAGCAGGCCAGGTTAGGTGTTTCTGGTCAGTTGGCGATCTTGCCTTAACAGTAGCTTGCTATCCAGCAAATAAAAGGTGAAGCTTTGATGGTGTGGAGAGAAATATTATTGCCTCCCAACTGCTGCTCAAGACACAGTCGTAACAGGGGCTGCCTAAAGAGATGGTAACCCTTGTCTAAAAGAGGGTGGTCCCCAAAATGAAATGTCATATGATTGATTTCCTTGGAATAGATACTTTCCCCAGCATCATTTGTGTAGAAAGAAAGTTCAGATGAAATGCCTAAAGTTGCTGTTCTTGTCTTCGAGTTTCATTGACCCTGCATTGATTAAATGCATGCTGCTTACCTCCTTCTCAGTTGCTATTTCCTTGCATATCTGTACTTTGCCCTCAGTGAAAGCTGACTAAACTCCTTTCCTTAACTCTGTAGGAAAAACAACTTTTTACTGTCCTTGGGAAAAGGTCTATGAATGACAATAAATTTCTGGAAGCATTTAGAGCAGCAGAACAGCTTTCTCTCCCCCCATCCCTTTCTTTTTTTAAAAAAAGTTGTTAACATTAAGAGGCCCTTAGGCTTCTTCTGGCTGGCTCCTGGATCCCCCACCCTGCGTGACATACAGCACGGCTTTCTCCTTGCCTCCTGTGAAGGCATGAATAACTGCCCTGCCATGTGGGTTCCTTGGATGAGGAGCATATTTTTAGTCAAGCATGTTGTGTACACTAAGTTGTATATACATGATTAAAGGTAGCAAAGCCATGGGATTATCAAGAGGGTTAGCGTTGATGGTGACATTTAGAGAAGAGCATGCATCAACAAAATGGAAAGATTTATGCATACTTAAAAATGATGAGGCAGGGGAGGGGATTCATATAGTTTCAGGTCTGGATTTTTATTTTATGTTTATTTTTAATCCTGGCTGCAAAGCCTGTGTGTGTTTTGGGGTTGGTTGGTTTGTTGGCAGTTTATGTTAAAGTGATTATCTGCACAGAGCCACCTGGTTGTCCAGGGTTGTGTAAGAATATGGTCATTTCTGGAGAAAAGAGATCAGCCTAGTGCTGGCTTGCAGAATTTTGGCCCTCCTGCAGATATTGGACTACAACTCCCATCATCCTTGACTGTTGGCCACTGTAGCGGAGGATGATGGGAGTTATAGTCCAAAACCAGCTGCAGGGCCGAAGTTGTGCAGCCCTACTAGTCTAATATTTGGTGTCCCTTCAGCTACTCCTGGGCCCTAGTGCCTACTTAGCCTCACCGAATGTTGGCACTGAGCAGTGCACCCTTCCTTCTGCTTTGGTGCTGCTCGTTCTGATCCAACAATAGTATCTTGGCACATCTACAAACATCAGAGAGAGAGAGAGAGAGAGAGAGAGAGAGAGAGAGAGAGAGACTGTTGCTATGGAGAAGGCACAGGGTGGCTCTTCAGAGGTGTACCTACCTAGGTAATTTTGGAGCCTGGATCTAAAGGGCTTTGGACACCCACCCCCCTGGTCCACAGCAAGTTAAGCATCACCTCCCCACACACACACACATACACCATGACACACTGGTGTATGCTGCTGCTGAGAGCACTCGTTTTCTGTTTCTGTGGCACGCTGTACATCTCTCCTCATTCTTTACCACAATGTGCAAGCTGGATTTGGTTTCAGGGTGAAATTTTATGCAGCTGGAGCAACACGTTGAAAAACCCCTTTCTGGACTGTGTGGTCTCTGTACCACTTTAGGCTCTGTGTGTGTGTGTGCATGCAGCGGGGGGGGGGGGGGAATCTTAGCTGTTTTTATGCCCTTCTCACCAAAAATAAAAACAAACCTACTACTACTATGTATATATTGCTTTTCAACAAAGGTTTTCAAAGCCATTTACGCAGATAGGAACCAAGGAAGCTGCCTTATACGGCGTCAGACCATTGGTCCACTTCATGGTGGAGAGGTCCATCAATGGCTACTAGTCGGAGGGCTGTGGGCCACCTCTAGTCTCAAAGGCAGGATGGCTCTGAGAACCAGTTGCAGGGGAGTAATGGCAGGAGAGAGGGCACACCCTCAACTCCTGCCTGTGGCTTCCAGCAGCATCTGGTGGGCCACTGTGCGAAACAGGATGCTGGACTAGATGGGCCTTGGGCCGGATCCAGCAAATGTCCCTCTAGCTCAGGATGGTCCATACTGGGTGGCAGCGGCTTCTGCAGGTAGGAGATGCCAGGGAGGGAACTTGGAACCTAGATGCTCTTCCCAAAGTGGCCCCATCCCCTCGGGGGAATATGTCACAGTGCTCACAAGTAAGTCTCCCATTCAAATGCAAACCAGGGTGGGCCCTGCTTAGCAAGGGGGACAATTCATACTTGCTACCAGAAGACTATAGTCACCTAATGACACAGCGAAGAAGTAACTTGCCTAGGAAGCAAGAGGTTGCTGGTTCAAATCCCTGCTGGTATGTTTCCCAGACGATGAGAAACACCTATATCAGGCAGCAGAGATAGAGGAAGATGCTGAAAGGCATCATCTCAGACTGCGCGGGAGGAGGCAATGGAAAACCCCTCCTGTATTCTACCAAAGACAACCACAGGGCTGTGGGGTCTCTAGGATTCGAAATGGACTTGACGGTACAACTTTACTTTACCAGAAGACCAGCTCTCCTTATCAAGAGGAAATGTAGATAGATAGAGGTGATTCCCTCTCCCCAAAGGGCTCAAAATCTAAAAAGAAACATAAGGTAGACACCAGCAACAACCCCTGGAGGGATGCTGTGCTGGGGGCTGGATAGGGCCAGTTGCTCTCCCTGTGCTAAATATAAAACCATCATCACTTTCAAAGGTGCCTCTCTGCTTAGGTAGCAGCGGTAAAGCACAACAAAAAACCCTATCCCCGAACGTGCCAAACAGAAAGCTAGGCTGACTTCAGTTTTCCGTGCGTAGTGAGATTTCCTCCGCCACTGCAGCCCCCCCACCCCCCCTGCAATGCCTCCCTGATGCAGCAGCGTTGCAGTCCAGGAAGAGCGTTTCCACTGGAGCCAGCTGATGGTTCCAGGAGCCCCTTCTGTCTCTCGTGTTGTCGATGTTGCACTGCTGCTCTCGGCTCCTGCATCATGTCCTTGACAGCTGCGAAACTGACAAGGCTCCAGATTTGTGCGTGCTCCGCCATGGCACTCGAGGGGTCAGGGCTTTGGGGAGCTTCTCTTTTCAGCTGTCAACACACAGAGTGTTCGAGTGGCTCAGAGAAGCCCATCCTGGACTGAAGATACGGGAGAGCCAGCGGGGTGTCGTGGCTAGAGTGCTGGACTAGGACCGGGGAGACCTGAGTTCAAATCCCCATTCAGCCATAAAACTAGCTGGGTGACTCTGGGCCAGTCGCTTCTCTCTCAGCCTAGCCTACCTCACAGGGTTGTTGTGGAAGAGAAACTTAAGTATGTTGTACACCGCTCTGGGCTCCTTGGAGGAAGAGCGGGATATAACAGTAATAATAATAATAATAATAATAATACTAGGAAAGGAAGCCAGGAGGAGACTGTTAAAGGCATGCATTAGGAACACAGGAAGCACACATATACCGAGTCAGACTATTGGTCCATCTAGCTCAGGATTGTCTACCCAGACTGGCAGTGGCTTCTCCAAGGTTTCAGCCAAGAGTCTCTCTCAGCCCTATCTTGGAGATGCTGCCAGGGAGGGGACTTGGAACCTTCTGCATGCAAGCGTGCAGATGCTCTTCCAAGAGCGGCCCCATCCCCTAAGGGGAACATCTTACAATGCTCACATGTAGTCTCCCATTCATATGCAACCGGGGTGAAGGAGGGGTGAAGTAAGGGGAGAGGGGGCAGGCCCCTCAGAGTGAGGGAGATAATGAATAAAATAGGGAGGGGCCCTCAGGAGCTCCCCCCCCCCCGTTCTTTGAACCCACCTGCTCAATTATAGCTATGCCCCTGGGGTGGACCCTGATGAGCAAAAGGGACAATTAATGCTTGCTGCCTCAAGACCAGCTCTCCCTGTTATGTGATTTCTGCCCCAGTGCCGCCGCCGCCTTCTCCTCCTCCTCCTCCTTCATATTTATATGCCGCTCTTCCTCCCATGGGCCCAGAGTGGTGTACATGGCTGCTTTCATCCTCACAACAGCCCTGTGAGGTAGGTTCGGCAGAGAGAGAAACGACTGTCCCAAAGTCATCCAGTGATTGTCATGGCAGAATGGGGAGATTTGAACTCGGGTCTCCCCGATTCTAGTCCAACGCTCTAACCGCCACGCCACACTGACTCTAGCCTCCCTCACACTGTATTGCATACAAGTGCCCATGACTGTCATGCAGGCACAAATGTGTGGGAATTCCAGTTTTTAAAACAGATTATTTATATACCACTTTTCAACCAAAGTTCGCAAAGCGGTTTACATAGATATAAATTAATAAGATGGTTCCCTGTCCCCAAAGGTCTCACAATCTAAAAAAGAAAAAAAGAAAGAAACATGACAGACACCCACAGCAGCCACTGGAGGGATTCTGTGCTGGGGATGGATAGGGCCAGTTGCTCGCCCCCTGCTCCATAAAGAGAATCACCACTTTACAAGGAGCCTCTTTGCTCAGTCAGCAGGGGATTAGGTGCCATTATGGGCATCCACATAGTAGTCTCATAGCATATTGGAGTTCCCTCCCACCCACCACCCCGTCCTTTTCTTCAGTACAAGAACCAAACCAAAAAAACCCCTCCAAAGAAAGCTACTGTGGTGTGTCCCGCCTTTAGGTCAGGGTGTTGCCACTTGTGGGTCCTAACCCTATCATTTTAAGACCAGTGGGATAGTCTGCAAGGTAGTCCTTGGACCAAGACCACCCAATGAGCAAACTTTGAACCCTGGTCTAAATGGGTCCATTTCCAGCCCTCTCTAACCACTGGCCCTGCGATTGAGGGCACAGTGGCAGTGCCCAGTGGCAGAGTGCCAAGTGTCAGTTCAATGGAGATCAGGTTGCAGACTTGGGGAAGAGCTCCTTCTTTGACTCACTGTAGAGAGCTGCAGACCGCACAGGCCTAGATGCAGGGCCAACTCCAGAGCAACTCCTTTAAGGGAGCGAAGGGGTGGCAAAGCATGTTATTAGGGGAGTGAGGATTTTGCTCTGCCTTAACTACTCATAGAGGTAAGGTAGCCAGGGCTGTTAGTGGAATAACCTCCCTAATGGAATTTGCTTGACATTGAGAAATATGTGAAATAAATTTTTTAAAAAAATTATTTTCAGACTTATTCAGAAAATTGGGTTTGGGCCAGATTCCTCTTAGAAGATAATGAGGCTGTTCTCACCCGCAGCCTAACCCAGGCTAGGGAAGCCCAGCCTGGGTTAGGATCGGGCCCGATCTCGGCAGGGCAGCACCGCCTAGCCCCGTTTCTAAACCCGGCACTTAGCCAGGGTTAAGGGCTTGAGTGAGCCCTTAACCCAAGCTCTGGGATTGTGTGTTTGCTGGGTATATGTTTAGCCCCAGCGGACACAGAGGTGGATGCCTAGAGTGCCTGCCTCCTGGGGGCATCTCCCAATGCATCATGCATGTTGTGTGGTGCATTGTGGTGTGCCTGGAGGCTGGGACGCATTTTCCCAGCCTCCAGAGCTGCATGCTGCTCGTCTAGGAGTGTGATCTGCACGCACTTGCAGAAACAAGCCATTGCTCGTCTGGGGGGAAGGTAAGCTTGACCAGCCTTCCCTCCGCCCCGCCCTGCCCACTCATAAATGACCTCACTGTCTTTTGGGATTAGTGCAAGCCTTCCACTCTGCTTTCCAGGCTAGTCTTCTCTTCCTTCCTGTCCAAAACCACATAGCAGGAAAAACTGGGGTGGAGAGAAAGGTCAGTACTTGGCCAGCTGAAATCTGCAGGGGAGATGACCCTGCATCCCCCTGCAGACATGGTCTTATCCAAAAGCCCAGTTCCTGGGCAGAAAGGAAGCCAAGAAGCTGCCCTGGCTGCTGGGAGGCTGGAGGAGTCGCCTACCAACCTGGCTGCCTTGGTTTCTGCTGCTTGTTCTGGGGCAGAGGAGTGAGTGAATGAGGCCTCTTTAAACAACGGAGGCCTCTGAAATTAAGTAATTGAAGCTATAGGGCCACAAGATACCAGGCCTGTTTTGTCTGACACTTTTCTGTAAAGTTCCAGTCTGGTGGATGGGGGAGTGAAAGGGGAAACGGAAAATATTTATGGGGAGCTACCCCTTGCAGTCATCCTTGCCTAGACGGGCCAATGTTCTACCCCAGGGCTTCTCAAACTGGGTCTCCTGCTGGTGTTGGAGCACAACTCCCATCATCCCCAGCCACCGGGCTGCAGATGATGGGAGTTGTAGTCCAACAATATCTGGTAGACCGAGTTTGAGAATCCCTGATGTAGCGCATCTTGATATCGCTAGAGCTACATGATATAAGAGCATTTAATATAAGAGCATTACAATCAAATCAAATCAAAAAATCATTTATCACTTCATCCTTTTTATCTTTTAAAAATGCACACACACACACACACACATGTATTTTTGCTGATGTGCTTCTTTAAACATTGTTTCTCCTTGCTCTTCCTTAAATACATGCTATTGTTGCTTTGGGGTTAATTGGCTGTTTTGTGCAACCCAAACAGACTTTGTCGGAGCTTGTGTGTACTATAATTATGCAGGTCTTCCCAAGAAATGTAACCACAAGTACCTATCACTAATCAAAACATTAATGTAGGTGGCAATTATCTGCAGTAAAACACAGTTGAACTCGGAAAGGTTAAATTTAGAGGATGTTTCTAACCACTTCTGAAGAGGCCTGCTAAGCAGACATTTGGGAGATGAAGCTTTTCCCAAATGGGGAATCTGTGCAATGCCACCTATCCATATTACCTTATTGATTTCTTCGTCTAGGACCTTGTTACCAAGAAGACTAACTGTTCTGTAATCCTAAAAACCTGACTCAACCCTGACCTGATTCTGATTCTCAACTCTGTCTGCTTTTTTCTGGTACATTACATCAGATTAATTGGGGGTTGGGTACCACTGGCAAATTCCGTTATTTGTGTTTGAAGAACTAAACCAGCTAATCATGCAATTCTAGGAGGAGGAAGTGTGCATGGACAGGAAATGTATGATTAATACTGTGACGTTGCTGATGGACTTGATTGACACGAACTTCTGTCTGATTCTCTTGCCCATAGCCCGCATTGTACGTACCTCACAGCCAAGGTTTTGCCACAAGTACAAAAATCTCGAGATCTTGTGCCCAAGTACATAGTTGATTGTAACAAGGGATATAAAGCCAATAAATGCTTCTAGTATGCCTTGTGAAGGTGAAAGTGAGAGGAAATTGTATCAACATGATATTTAGCAGTGGTATGGGTGTCTTGCAAGAAGCTATGCATTTTTCAAAAATGTTTTTAAAAAATATTCTCTCTGCCATTAGCCTGAAAAAAAGCCCTTTTCCTTTAAAGTAGGGGAGACAGGTCATGTTCAGAGGTACTTTTCTTTATTAAACCACACTTATTTGGGGTCTGTCCCATTTCACTCAGCATAATTGTGCATTGACTCGTGATGCACATTATTGTTTATGATCAATAACAGATATCCACAAATCTCTTTATCTGAGCAGAATCCATTCAGATTTGTCAAAAACAATGTTTATACAAAAAGTATGATTTTTCCTTGGATTAATGATGCTGATAAGCAAAACTTGAATTTAAAAGACGGGTAGGAGAGTTTTGCATTCATGATGACGGCCCTTTTGGAATTCCAGAGCTGTTTCTTGGTATGCTAAGTAGAAACATGGGTTTGAATACTGTGGTTATCTTTCAGACATCACTAGCTGAGCATCACAAAATGTACTCACCCTTGGTCACCATCCCCAGAGAGAGGCATAGTTTTGTTAGCTCTTTGTAGCAAAAATAGCGGTCTTGTTGATCGTCTAAATAGCTAGGAGCAGTCAGACTTGGAAACAGTGGAGTTTGAAAATCTCTTAACAGAATTGAGAATTGTTCATCAAAAGTGAACTGTGGAGTTGAAGATGACCTGAAAGTTAGCAGTGTTCAGCAGAGGAACTTTGGAGGACTCCAATGTGAGAAAGCCAAGATTACGATGTATAAATGAGAATACTGTACTATTGACAGTATTCAGGAGGAGAGCTGGTCTTGTGGTAAAGGTAAAGTGTGCCGTTGAGTCAGTGTCGGCTCCTGGCAACCACAGAGCCCTGTGGTTTTCTTTGGTAGAATACAGCAGGGGTTCACCACTGCCACCATCTGCGCAGTATGAGATGATGCCTTTCAGCATCTTCCAATATCGCTGCTGCCCAATATAGTTGTTTCCCATAGTCTGGGAAACATACCAGTGGGGATTCGAACCGGCAACCTCTGGCTTGCTAGTCAAGTCATTTTCCCGCTGTGCTGGTAGCAAGCATGAATTGTCCCCTTTGCTAAGCAGGGTCCACCCTGGTTTGAATTTGAATGGGAGACTACTGTGTGAGCACTGTAAGATATTCCCCTTAGGGGATGGGGGTGCTCTCTGAAGAACACTTGCATGCAGAAGGTTCCAAGTTCTCACCCTGGCATCTCCAAGATAGGGCTGAGAGGGACTCTTGCCTGCAACCTTAGGAAGCCGTTGCCAGTCTGTGTAGACAATACTGAGCTAGATATAGACCTATCGACTGACTCAGTATATGGCAGCTTCCTATGTTCTCCCAGGTTTGTCATGGACTGCCAGTGTTTTTTGCATTTGTCTCCAGTGTTTTTTCAGACTTGATCTGCAGTAATTTTTACATAGGAAGGAACCTGCCTTATACTGAGTCAGACCATAGGTCCATGGGTCCATCTAGCTCAGCACTGACTGGCAATGGATCTCCAAGGTTTAGGCAGAGTCCCAGCCCTACCTGGAGATCCTACCAGGGCTTGAACCTGGGATCACCTGCATGCAAGCAAAGACTGAGCTACGCCCCATCCAGTGTTCCCTCTAACAGGGATGTTGTTGACTACAATTCCCAGAATCCCCAAGCAAAGCCATCATAGCTGGGGATTCTGGGAGTTGTAGTCAACAACCATCTGGGAATCCATTAGAGGGAACACTGCCCCCATCCCATAAGAAGAATCTCTGACAGCAGACAGCACTCACATGTCACCCATCCAAATGCAAACTAGGGCAGACCCTGCTGAGCAAAGGGCTCAATTCATGCCCGCTACTGCAAGACCAGCTCTTCTCCCCTAAAATAGGTACAGGAAGCTTCCTTATACCAAGCCTGGTCCATCTAGCTCATTTTTGTCTACACAGACTGGCAGCAGCTCTCCAAGGTTTTCCCCCAGGAGTTTCCCCCCAGCCCCCTCTGGGGATGCTGCTAGGGAGTGAACCTGGGATCTTCTGTATGCAAAGCAGGGGCTCTACCACTGAGCTGCTGCAGTCCTAGCCAGCCCAGGATGCACAAAGCACGATGAATCAGAGCTCCTGTGTGTGCAGTGTTTCCTCTAAGAGGGATTCCCAGAGGATGTTGACTATAATTCCCAGAACCCACAGCTGCAAGGGCTTTTGCTTGGGGATTCTGGGAGTTGTAGTCAACAACATCTGGGAGTCCCTCTTAGAGGGAAGACTGCTCCTGTGCCTTTTCAGTTAAACCAGGAGCTCTCAACTCCCTGATGCTGCTGGACTACAATTCCCATCAACCCCAACCACCTAGCCGGATTTACAACTTTCATTAATCCAGGTTGGGGGATTGGTGAGTCAATGCCCCACGTCAATTTATGTCCCCATTGGGTGGCAGAGGTGTGAACTATTCAATTATTAATTTCCTCTATCTTGCTTTTTTTTAAAAAATAACAAAATAACACTTGTCCCCAGGTAACTGAGCAAAGAGGCACCTTTTAAAAGTGGCGATTCTCTTTATTTAGCTGGGGGAGACGGGAGAGCAACTGGCCTTATCCACCCCCAGCACAGCATGTGGCTGTTGCTGGTGTCTACCTTATGTTTCATTTTTCAGATTGTGAGCCCTTTGGGGGACAGGGAGTCTGTTTATTTGTTTATTTATATCTATGCAAACCGCACGTATGTAAAAATGGGTCATCGAGGAAAGCAAGCAACAAAGCTAAAACAATTGCTATGAGTAGGTTTAAAGCTAATCTTAAAGGACAGTCAAATCCATGATTATATCATTTATTTAAAAGCAGTCAAATCCATCTTTATATCAGAGATTGCTTCATAGTTGTGTCTCTTTAAATAATTGTCATGGCCACAGAAGGAGGGGGTGGTGCTATATTAAAGGGGCGGGTTTACAAAGCAAAAGTGCAAGATTGGCAGATTTGTTTTTGTCTACACTGCTCACAAGAGTTCTCAAACTTGAAACCCAGATATTGTTGGACTACGACTCCCATGATCCCTAGCTAGAGTGGCTGAATTGTGGCAGGGGGTGATGCGTGTTGTAGTCCAACAACATCTGGGGACCCAAGTTTGAATGAATTGAGTGCAGGTGAAGCTTCTTTGAGGAAGAACTGCATCCTGAAGTGCGAAATGAGGAAGGAATTGAGTTGCAATATATCAGGAGGGACCCGCAACAGCATTTCCTGGAGATGGCGGGAAGGGTTGCTAGCGGAGCAGGAGAAAAAGGAGTTTGGTCTGCGCATGTGCATTTTAGGGGCCTCTCCATCTGCAGAGATCAGTAAGGAAAGTTGTTTAGAGAATGAAGACAAAAATGCTAGTTCATTAACGCCAGACGATCAAGCTGTTTTTAAAGACACCAAAGCAGGAGCTGGTGAAAAAAGCCGACAGCCCATTTCACTCCCCGCTCGCTCTACTTTTGTGCAGCCCTGCCGTAGCAAGCCATAGCACAATCTCATGGGCGTGCTTACTCAGAAGTAACTCCCACAGTGTCGAGTGGTTCTGACATCCTAGGAAAGTGTGCAGAATTAAGAACATAGGAAGCTGCTGCCTTCTACCGAGTCAGAACCTTGACCCATCTCTAACTCTGCATTGTCTACACTGACTGGCAGCAGCTGAGCTCTCCAAAGTTTCGGGCAGGACAGTCTTTCCCAGCCCTACCTGGAGAAATGCCTTCATTTCTGTACGGCAGCCCTGCAGCTCGATCCGGGCGGTAGCGGGTCTACTCACAAGCAAGTCCCACAGTGTGCGATGACGGGAGTTCCGACCTAGGCTAGGGAAGAGAGGGTGTGCGGGATTGCAGCATTGCCGTGCGTGCAGCCCCACGAGTGCGTTAATTCCGCACCAAGCCGGGGCTCACTCCCAGCTCCAAGAAATGCGTGCAAGACAGACTGAAGCCTCACCCCACGGGCGCGCTCCCCACAAACTAACTGGCACGCTATGCAGCGAGGTTTACTCTCAGGTCGGTGCAGAACCGAAGACCGCAGGATCCGGAGTCCAGACACCCCTCCGCTCCACTGCCCCGTGCGTAAAGTTGGGCCAGGCCGTTGCTGCCCGGACATGCGCCCCCGGCCCTCTCCATGCGCAATTGCGCACGGGCGGGCTCCCGGAGTCGCGGCGGCGCTGGAGCCAGTTTGAAGTTCGCTCGCTCGCCGCCAGCCTGCCGAGCCGCACCAGATTGGCTCTCGCCCTTCATTTGCATTGACGCCAGTAAAAGCTAGAGGTCAGCGCTGGCGGGGCTCCGATTGGCTCCGCCGCCGCTGCTGCGCCTGCCGGGGCTGTCAAACTCCGGGGCAGATGTGCCTTTCCCCCTTCTCTTCTTCTTCTTCTTTCTTCTTCTTGGGTTCCCGTTTCGCTTTTTGGGAAGGCGGCGAGCGCGCGAGCCGTGATCGTGGAGGCAAGGCAAGAGCTAACGGAGGAAGGCAAGGCGGGCAAGGAGAAGCGGCGGGAGCCGGGAGAGGGCTGGCTGGCGGCGTTGCTGCGGAACAGCCGTCGCCAGAATTGAGCCAGAAGCGCCGGGGAAGGCGCCTTCTCCGCCGCGGAAAAGGAGCACCGCCGCCGCCGGCACCGCGCCTGCGATCGCCACCCAGCGCCTGGGAATTTAACAGCCTCCCTCGCCATTTTAATTCATTCCACGCCGATCGGACCCTCCAGGATTTCTCCCGCTCTCTTTTCCGCCCCCACCCCCGCCGCGTTTCTCATTTGTCTGAAATGTTGGCACCGTTTTGGTGCAAAAAAAAATCACGCCTCTAGAAATATGGAGCTGGAGGAAGAGGCGGCCACGGGCAGGGAGGTCTCCGGCTCTTGCCCCGGATTCCCTTAAACTTCTCTTCGTCTGGGCTGCTGACCCTTTCAGGCGTGTTGGGCTCTGACTCCTGCGGGGCTTCTTTGCAACCTCGCCTTGCTGGTGGTTTCGCGTGATGATGATGCGCTGAGTTGGAAAGGTCCTACCGCTTTGGGTGGCTAGGTAGGGGAGGTGCGGGAATCGTTGCCCACTGAATGAAAGGCTTTTGGGGGGGGGGGGTGTCTGGAGAAAGGAGCCTCTTTGTGGGGACTAGGAAGGGAAAAAAATCGCATTTCCGCAGCTTCGGTTAAAAGGAGAGGAAGTAACGTGTGAAGCAGGAAGTAACGTGTGAATGCCTATAAGCAGCGAGTCCCAGATTTTTCAACTGCAGCGGCTGAGCAGGAGAAGGAAGAGGAGCGGAGGGGTCTGGCCCGGAATATGAATTGGACAGGCGCTTCAGGAGGGCTGCGCTGTAAGGTTCCTCTCTGCTCCCCCTCCCCTCAGTTGGCATCTGCTTGAATCTTAGCTGGAAGGAAGGATCTATCCACTTGAAGCAGGGAGGAGGAGGTGTGGGGTGAGCCGTGGTGGGGGAAGGAAGACACCCCCTTAATTACTAATGGACTACAGTCACACATGCAGAAAGTAATATTTCCAGTCTGGAGTTGGACTGCAAGCTGAGAAGAAATGGTACCATCAGTAAAGTGTGGGGGTCCAGTCTCCTCTTAAGCCAAAAGGACCGTGGTGGGGCTCCTGGATTCCACCCCTTTCTGCCCCTGCTCTTTTGACTATCAGCCCTTTTTGTTACATCGATGAAGGCCTTGGACTCCTGATTCCAAATCTGCACCCCATTCCAGTCCCTCCTGCCTTGCCTCACTCACTGTTTTTCAACCCACAGTGTGAGGTTGAGAGCAAAGAAACCGGTTCTCTTGGAGGGCCGAAAGAAGAAGAGGTGGAAGAACAGCCCCCACCACACAACCTACACCATGTTTCTCTGGATGTGCGGGGTTTGGCTTTGGCACAGCTGACAATGTGGACCAGGGCAGCAGCTCAAGAAGGAGATACAAACTATTAGCAACAAAAGACGCCGAGGGGCCGATTTCCCCCCAGTGGAAAGTGGGGGGAAAGAAGTTCTCTTGAGGACTAGTGGCTTAAAACCATCACCATGGGCTGCGCTCCTAGCATCCACATCTCGGACAGCAGGGTGGTTTATCACAGTAACAAGGAGCCGGAGGACTCGAACTCACCGCACCAGTCCCAGCAACAGCAAGGCAACCCTGTCCCTGGATTATTCATTAAATCTTCCAACACGTCTGCATACAAATTGAGGGCTAATCCTTCCAAGAAAGGCAAACGGGACAACCTAGAGGTGGAGACTCAGACCAGCAGATCCAGTGTGAAGGTAACGGTGGGAAAGGCCTTCAGAGGCGGGTGGCAAGGGCTGGTGGAATCAAATAGGTGTGGGCTGACATTTAACTTCTTGATACGCAAAGCAGGATGCTAGTCCCTGGTGAGTTTGAGGCTGCCTGCTTGGCGATCTGTTTGTTAGGAGATTGTGACTTACATGGAAGTTTCTCTCTGTGTTTCTAGCCTATTTTCCTTAAGGAAAGTAAGTTTATTTTCCTGTTGCAAACAAGAATATTTAGGTTTTGTAGATGCCCTTCCCAGCACTTTTCTCTCCTCTTGCTTGGGCCTTGTGTAGTTGGGGAAGAGAGAATATCGGTGAGCCTGTCTGTCAATTCATATTTATTGGAGATCTGGTTGGAAGTTCTTGGGCCTATACATTTCAGTCAGTCAGGACATGCTGGGATACGGATCTGTCTCAACTCCCACTGACCTAGCGAGAAGCAGCTCTGATTTCCAGCACCCTCTTTCCCAGTCACTAAGTCCTTGTCTGTCTGCCCAAACAAAAGTTTATTTTAATCCCCCTCTTCTAATCAGGAGCAGAACAGACAGAAACATTGGCAGGAGGAGGCACCAATGTTCACACATCAGGATTCTCTGGCCTTGGGAACTCCAGCAAGGATTTGTGGGTGGTCACATCCAGAGAACAAAATTCGCATGAAGATTAATCGTGGAGAGGGAAGAGAATACTCTGGTCGTTTAAAAGTAAAACTAACAGAGTGGAGAAACAGGAAAAAAAGCCCCACCATTGGCGTCATCTGTAGAGTGTCTCTCTGAGAAAAATCTGGTTGGGTTCAAACAGATTAATATGCACACATACCTAGTGTTAAGCTGCTCCAGGTAAAAGGGCGTGTGTAATTTCGAAGCCAGGGGGTATTTGGCATTAAAGTAAAGTTGTGCCGTTGAGTCCGTGTCGACTCCTGGCGCCCACAGAGCCCTGTGGTTGTCTTTGGTAGAATACAGGAGGGGTTTACCATTGCCTTCTCCCGCGCAGTATGAGATTATGCCTTTCAGCATCTTCCTATATTGTTGCTGCCCGATAAAGGTATTTCCCATCGTCTTGGAAACATACCAGCGGGGATTCGAACCGGCAACCTCATGCTTACTAGGCAAGTTACTTCCCCGCTGTGCCATTCTGACTAAGTGTGTTTGGCATTAGGCGAAACAAGATGAGGGGAGAAGCTATCCTGCCAAGAGCCAAGAAGCAAAAGGTGAACCATTCATGGTGGCTGGATTGATTATAGATCCATTCGACTACAGAGCTGTTATAGAGAAAGGGTTAAAATGTACAGTAGTGCCACAGTCCAGCGAAATTGCGGGGTAAAAGTTAAACCACCCAGTTCCAGATTTTGGGCTGGAACTGGGTTACAGATAACTTACTCCTCTTTTGTTTCCTGCATTTGCCACCTTTTCTCCAAGACGTTTGTGGGGGGGGTGTGTGTGGGGGGTGTGTGTGAGTGTGAGCCACTTTAATCTTATATCCGGTTCTGTAATTAGGGGCAGATGACCTGGGCAGCCGCTAGGGACACCAGGCTTGGGGGTAAAGGTAAGGGGGGGCCTTGGGCTAATTCAGCATTCTCCATTATAAGACCTGGAGGCCCATCAACCCTAAGTGCTTCTCCTTGACTAATTGTTTATTGGGCCTGGGTAGAGCTTTGGGGGAGGCTGAGCTCTCTGCATGGGTCCCCTAGGCACCATGGGGAGGTGACTGTTCCCACCATACAGTGCTGTGCTTTCCCCAGCCTTGATGGGGCTCTTTGAAGGGAATGGAGACCTCCTGAGCTCCCCAGCCCCATCCTGGAATGCATAGATGGCGTGCTGGGAAGCATAGCCCTTCCCAGCGCTTCGCTTCTGAAGCTCAAGAGGGCTCCCTCTCTCTCAAAGGGCCCTCCCAGCAATGAGAAAAGCACAGTGCTGTGCAGGAAGCAGCACAGTGGGAAATGACACTCACATTTAGGAACATAGGAAGCTGCCATATACTGAGTCAGACCATTGGTCCATCTAGCTCAGTATTGACTACACAGACCGGCAGCGGCTTCTCCCAGGTTGCAGGCAAGAGTCTCTCTCAGCCCTGTCTTGGAGATGCTGCCAGGGATGGAACTTGGAACCTTCTGCTCTTCCCAGAGCGGCTCCATCCCCTGAGGGGAATCTCTTGCAGTACCCACACATCTAGTCTCCCATTCAAATGCAACCAGGGTGGACCCTGCTTAGCTAAGGGGACAAGTCGTGCTTGCTACCACAAGACCGGCTCTCCTCTCTCCAGACCATTTAAGGCTCCCCGCGCCCCCGCCCCGTCCTTGGAAAAATAGTGAAGATCACTGGGCTAATCCTTCAAACTAAAGAAATTCTTCAAACTAGAAAGTTTCTACTAGACTAGAGGGGACCAGTTTTTGTTTGCTTTATATAGGGCATGAATAAATATTTATAGATCTGTGCACGCAAATGGATCAACTTCTATGATGGGCTAAACCGTGGGATTGGACTAGACCTCTAAGGTTCCTTTCAACTCAGATTCCTGGGATTCTAAAAGCCATTTTTAAAAGGCCTTGAAAAGTTGGAATGAATGAATGATTGGGGAGGGGTACTAAAGATGCTCTTTTCTGTGGACTGTTTGGTGTAGGGCCCGCCTTCCTTAGAGCAAACTAGCAAGAGAGGTTAGGATGAGACAAAGAAACAGGCCCAAGGTTGCTCTGGGGGATTTTAATCCAGGTTTCCCTGGTCCCAGTTCAGCACTCTTCCTACAGCACCAGACAGGTTCTCCCACAGGGGTGGGGTGAACCTGGCCCTCCCACTGTTGTTGAACTACAACTCCCATCACCCCCAGCTGGAGATGATGGGTGTTGTAGTTCAGCAACAGCTGGAGGGCCAGGTTTGCCGACCCTTGCTCTAATGTGTGGATGGTGAAAGGATAGACCAACTCTCAAGAGTCCCAGCAGAACAATGAGATGTAATTGTTTCATGATCTCATGTTATTGGGGTCAGGAGGGTGCTTTCCCTCCACCTTCCTCATGGCTTCATAGCTGCTTCAGGGTGTGTTATTTTTATTTTTTTACATTTATATTCTGCTTTTCCTCCGAGCAGCCAATGACATGGCTGTTTGTCTTCACAACAACCCTGTGTGGTAGGTTAGGCTGAGAGAGAAGTGACTAGCCCAGAGTCAACCAGTGTGTTTTGTGGCTGAATGGGGATTTGAACTCAGGTGTGCTGGAATAAAGATCTCCTCCTATTGTTGGACTACAACTCCCATCATCGCCTGCCACAATGCTGGGCATTGAAGTTCAATGACTTCAGTCATTGAACTTTTTGCTGGAATCGTTGAAAGAGCATCTTCTTGGCAAGTGGAAGGACCCAGATTCACTCCCTGGCAGCATCTCCAGGTAGGGCTGGGAGAGACTCCTGCCTGAAGCCTTGGAGAGCTGCTGCCAGTCAGTGTAGACAATCCTGAGTTAGATGGACCAATGGTCTGACTCAGTAGAGGACAGCTTCCTGTGTTCCTATTATGCTTTATTTTAGGCTGTGATCCTAAAGTAGAAAGGAAGCTTGGATTAACACTGTCTCGTTTTTAAATACAATCCAACATTTCAGGAGATCCACGTATGTATTTCCCATTGTTTGTGTAATTTGGGCCTAAGCATGCTAACTTGGAAGTAAATTCTAATGAAATCAGAGAATGTTTTGTAAGTTAATTTCAATTAAGGCTGTAAAATCCTATGCACATTTTCCTTGGGAGTAAACTCCATTAAATACAGTTGGACTTGCTTTTGAGTAGGCATGCATAGGATTGAGCTGTGTGTGTTTAGCACGAAGGTGGGAACCAGGTTGAGACTCTCTGAGCTGCAGACGTGGCAGGTGTGAAATAGTGAAGAGGATGAGAAAATAGCTCTCAGCTTGGAATTTCTGTCACATTCTGCCCTGTTACAGGGCAATTAACATGTATTTCAAAAATATTTCTTAAGTCACTTTTTCCATAAATGGTGGAAGATTTTGTGGGTGACTTAAAAATTAAGTCTCTTAAATTTTGCTAAATTATTTAATAAGCTCACATATATGTGAAGATATAAGAAAAAGGTGGCTTATCGAAAGGAGAGATGAATGATATATTCTGGTGTATACAATAAGTACATACCGTATTTACCCAAATTTAAGATGATCCTGAATTTAAAATGACCTCCTTACAAATAGTGGTTAAATTTAGGTTATACCTGTATTTACCCAAAAGAAAACAAAGCAAATAAGTTATGTTAAAACTCTTATACATGTTTAGGTAGGTGGTGTTTTTAAAAATTCCCATAGTGTACTCAAAATTTTGTAAATTTCATCTTTAAACTGTGTAAAGATCAGTCTAAAATATGACTTGTCATTGCCCTAGGAATTAAAGACTATATCTAAACCCTACAGTAGAATTAGGAGGAAATTACAAAATTAACTGCAGTCTGGTTTCAGGACCCCTGAAAATAGTGCCATTGCATCCAAACTAAGACATGACTAATTTGCGTAGATGTTAATAGGGTTTAATTTACCAGTGAGACAAGTTAGTCATGACTTTCACACAGATTGTGTAGCATCTGATTTATTTTATGTCCATAGCATCTTTGGTTATCCCTTTTGAAATGCAGAAATGATGAAGGCTGTTGTCTAGTGCAAGCATTGCGAGTTGGTTTATGGTGTGGGTATTAATTAATTACATTTGCATATGACTAAAATAGTTTGGAATAAAAGTGGTTTTTTCCACAGAGCTTTAAATGTAGTGTTATATTATTCAGTAATTCAGGGATTCTCAAAGTTGGTCCAAAGTTGATAACCCCTGATCTAAAGTGTTTGGGACCCAATTGTTTGATGCAGGGTTTCTTAACCTTGGGCCCCCAGATGTTGTTGGACTACAACTCCCATCATCCTCAGCCACAAAGGCCATGTCTGGGGATGATGGGAGTTGTAGTCCAACGACATCTGGGGGCCCAAGATTAAGAAATACTGGTTTGATGTATTTGGGGGCCTTTAACGCTTGGCATTCAAAGCTGACCCACGGCTGCAAAAACTCTAGCCATAAAATGGGATGAATACATAAATAGCACATTGTGAGCCAGGCATGGAGACTTATTCCATCTCTGTTAATTTATTACATGTCTGTTGTTTGAGAATTCATCCTTGGACAGATGGTAGATATTGTAGTGGGGTGTGTGTTGTGTGTGTGTGTTGTGTGTGTATGAATGGATGATGTCATGGCCATCACACTGTATTTCATGTATTCTCATAACATTTTGAGTGTGTGTTTGTGTATGCTCAAAATGTTATATATTATATTAAATGTTATATACATTCTAACATTTGTTATATAAATTATAGAATGCCTGTCTAGAGAGATAAAAAGGGGCTCTCCATTTCTCTTAAAAGGGGCTCTGCATTTCTCTTAAAAGGGGCTCTCCGTTTTCTATGTGTATTGTTGGGAGGGGTGGTGGGACCCACACAGGCACTGCGAGGAGTGGGGTGGTAAATGAGCTGCAGGGGCTGCTTGTCCCCACTCCACTCCAGCCTCCTTGCTGTGCTTTGTTTTGCACCCCCTGCCGTGTTAACCCCAGATATTCGGGCTGGTTATTCCGGTTTCCCCAACCGGGTGGATAACCAACATACACACCTGGGGCTAATGTGGCCATGGGCAAAACGAGGCACAGCCAGGTGGGCAGGGAGAGGCAAGCCGGGACGGAAAAACTCCTGTGGTTCATTTCTCGCCTCCTCCCCGTCCACAGGTCCCGATCCTGGGTTTGGTGGACAGAAGCCCATTTGGATAATGCCTGTCAGTTGAGCTGATTAAGGCACCAGAAGAGTGTCCTGGGGCGGAGATGCCGGAGGGTGCAAGGGGCCCCTGGACCTGTGCTGCTCTGCTTCCGGGGCCACCTTGCTCATTCCTGGGGCTGCTGTGCCCGCAGCCGGCAGGGGAGGCTGCCTTGCCCTTGCCACTCAGCTGGCTTCTGTGCATGTGCAGAGGACAGTTGAGGAGTGAGGACAGGGCAACCCCCCCCCCTCGACTGCTGGGTGAGGGAGCGTGTCACCATCAACATGAGGGGGGGCTGCCCATGAGAACACGGGTTGCCCTTTAGGAAAGGATTAGAGAAATTAATGGGGACAGGTCTAGCAGCAGCTGTTTACCATGGCAGCGACCGTCGCTAAATGGAGCCTCCTCATTCAGAGGCAGTATACCTTTGAGTGTCTGATGCTGGGAACAGGCCTGTTGTGATCACCTTTGTGCATTGCTTGTGGGCTTCCTGAAGGCCTCTGACTGGTTGCTGTTGAGGACAGATGGCTCTTTTGCTCCAGTGCAGCAGGCCTCGTCTTACAAGCCAAAGGCAGTGTTCCCTCTAACAGGGGTTCCCAGGGCGTTGTTGGGAACAACAACATAATCCCCAGCCAAAGGGCACTGCAGCTGGGGATGCTGGGAATTGTAGTCAACAACATCTGGGAATCCCTGTAGGAGGGGACAGTGGCCGAAGGTCATGGCATCTTAAAGAAAACTTGATATTTTATGGGCCTGCAAACAATACATGCATTTTAAAATAAGACATGCATAGAACACAATATCCAGAGGGAATACAGTAAATTCATGGGTTTGTTTGTTTGTTTGTTTGTTTGTTTTTGCGCTTATATCCTGTTCTTCCTCCAAAGAGCTCAGAGCTGTGTACATGGTTATTTTTATCCTCACAACAACTCTGTGAGGGAGGTTAGGCTGAGAGATGCATGACTGGCCCAGAGTCACCTAGTGACTTTCATGGCTGAATGGGGATTTGAACTCGGGTCTCCCCATTCTAGTCCAATACTCGAACCACTCCGCTATGGTTCTGAAGTTGCAGGGCTGTATACAAATGAAACATGTCTTGAACAATGGAGCTGTTTTACAAATGTGCTTGCTTTGATCTGTGCGAACGAACAACTTCTTCTCCAGAGCTGAGCTCAGGAAAAACTGATGGTCTGATTTTTGCAGCAGAAACCGGCTATGCACAGTACTGATTGGCTGGCACCTTGACTACAAAGCCTACCTCCCTACCTAGAGCAGTGCTGCAGGTTTCCCAGAAATTGATTAAAGTGACACATTGATGCTTAATTGCTTAATCATAAAGGTAGGCAGCCCACCTGAAACATGGAGGGAGGGGGCAGTGTGAGTGACTGAATCAGCATTCAAATTGCTGTTAAGTACATCTGTCAGTTGCATTGCAAAAGGAGATAACTTGTAGAATAACACCTGTGTGTGCACCTTATAGCTAGAAAACTAAATAAATACTGGTTGAGTATCCCTTATCCGAACTTCTTGGGATCAGAAGTGTTCCGGATTTCGGACTTTTCCGGATTTTGGAATATTTGCATACTGTAAAGAGATATCTTGGGCATGGGATCCAAGTCTATACACGAAAGGTTACTGTACACTGCATTTTATTTTATTTTTAGGTTTTTAAAAAAACAAGCATTGAATTTACAATAACTACAGGTAGCTGTAAATGTAATGAAAACTAATTGCGAGAAAATTTTCAATGCAATAATGTTGCTGGTCATGTTAGACTCAAACATGGCATTTTAGGTGGAGATGAAATTCAGATTTCATGTGAAAATAATGTTTTGTACTTACTAAAAAAACCTTGTTGGTTTCCGGATTTTGGAGCATTCCAGATTTCGGATTGGAGATACTCAACCTGTATGTGGTTTTAAATTTGGTTTTAACTGAGTACTGTTTTTAGTTAGTTTCTATTAATTGTATTAGTTTTATATTGAATAAATTAATGGATGCAGTTTATTTCAATATATGACCAGTAATCACAACAGACAACAACAATGCAGTCTAATTAACCAAACAAAACCCAATTCATATCAATATTGATAACCTCTCATTAGACACATCCATTAATCCACACGAGTCTAATCCATGCTGTTATCAACCCTTAAATTCTTCCTATTCGTAGCTCATAAGTTAATAGAGACTGCCTGATCGAACAGGCAACTGCACAGAATTTAGCTGTCATGTAAAGTTTCGTTTTATGTTCATCGTGTATTGGCTTGACTGATTTTTGTGAGCAGTAGTGTACTGGAAGGGCAGGGGTATAAATATTTCAAATACAGTAAAATAAATAGGGACATAGGGAGCTGCCATATACTGAGTCAGACCCTTGGTCCATCTAGCTCAGTATTGTCTGCACAGACTGGCAGCGGCGTCTCCAAGGTTGCAGGCAGGAATCTCTCTCAAGGTTCAATAAAAAAATCTTGTCCTATAAATTTTTTTTAAAAAATCTTGTCCTATCTTGGAGATCCTGCCAGGGAGGGAACTTGGAACCTTCTGCATGTAGAGGCTCTCCCCAGGGCAGCTCCATTCCCTAAGGGGACTATCTTACAGTGCTCACATACGTAGTCCCCCGTTCAAATGCAAGCAGGGCGGAACCTGCTTAGCAAAGGGGACAAGTCATGCTTGCTACCACAAGACCAGCTCTCCAGGTGGACTGATGATCTGACTCAGCACATATCCTGTACGGGCCACCAATATACACAGTGGCCAGTGCATAGTGTAGTGCTTTCAGCCTCCAGATTCACAAGGGGTATGCTATTATGAGCTAACCATTTATCACTAGGCTCCCACCTTTGAATAGATAATATTCTTCCTTTTGAAACACCTGGATTATCTTCATTAGATGCTTTTCTACATCTGTCACTTCTCTGTCCAAACGGTGCACCAGTCTTTTCTCTCTCTCTGTGTGGTGTGTGTGTGTGTGTGTGGTTTCCCCCCACTCTCTTTGCCATCTATAGTAGCTGCTCTGAACCGTCCTCACCCTGTTCCCTCCGCTCTCCAATGACGTCAATCCCCTTGGACAACGGTTTGGCTCCCGCTGGGGCTTCCCACAATGAGACATTTCTACATTTTCTTCGTCGCTGCCGCCGCCTGACTCTTAGGCCGAAGTATTTTGCTACGGGGGATGACCGCTTCTTAGTGCATTTTTGGTTGGCCGTGGTGCAGAGAGGGGTTGGTTTTTTTCCGTTTTTTTAGGGCCACCAAGTTAAACAGTCAGGCTCAGCCAAAGGATTCAGGGAGGCGCTGTGAGGCACACCTTTGTGAGCTTGTGAGTTGTGACGAGAGAGTGATTCCCCCCTCCGTTATGAGCTGTGGGAGAAGTGCTTGTGGGCGCTGAGAAAGAAAAGGAAAGAACTCTTGTTTGGGCTCAAAGGCTTCACCCAGGCAAGAGGCTGCCGTGCTGGGGTTCTGTATGATTCATGCCTTTGGCCTTGCGCCGTTCCATTCTTCCTGCAGTTGGTTTACACGTCTGGCTCCGATCTGCTTAGCTCATTCTGGCTGCAGAGATGCAGCAGAATTATCTGCCCCAAGAGGAGGCCGCATGGGCACGAGGTGGAACTCCATCCAGGTGGAAACACAGGCCTTGTTCAGGCGCCCAAGAGCACACTCTGAAGCCCCGCCCCTGTGCTGATGTGCCCCCGAAACTCCGCCCACATCTGCAGCAGCAGAAACAAACCCGGCACTCATGGACAGTCCCTTCTTGCGACTGGAACGTCTGGTGCCTGGCGAACGTCTGGTGCCTGGCGTTCTGGAAACGGGAGGAGAGCTGGTCTTGCCGTTGCGAGTATGAATTGTCCCCTTTGCTAAGCATGGTCTCTCCTGGTTTACATTTGGATGGGAGAGCACTGCCTGCTATCAGATGTTCCCCTTAGGGGGTGGGGCCAAAGCTCAATCCCTGGCAGCATCTCCAGATAGGCCTGGCTGGGAGAGATTCCTACCTGAAACCTTGGAGAGCTGCTGCCAGGATATAATAGCAATAGCACTTACATTTATATACCGCTCTATAGCTGGAGCTCTCTAAGCGGTTTACAATGGTTTAGCGTATTGCCCCCAACATTCTGGGTACTCATTTTACCAACCTCGGAAGGATGGAAGGCTGAGTCAACCTTGAGCCCCTGGTCAGGATCGAACTTGTAACCTTCTGGTTACAGGGCGGCAGTTTTACCACTGCGCCACCAGGGCAGTGGTAAAGACTGTAGATAATATAAGACTGTAGATAATATGGTACAATAATACAATAATCTATAGTAGACAATACAGAATATAAGATGAGGTATAAGGCAGCGCCGTCCTCTTTCCCCCCCTAAGAATCTGTCCACAAGTATTGCGTTTATATGTGCAGCTATGGATGTGGCGGGGCTTTTGAGCATGATGGCAAAGGGGCGGGGCTTCTGAGCATGATGGCACAGGGGCGGGGCTTCTGAGCATGATGGCACAGGGGCGGGGCTTCTGAGCATGATGGCACAGGGGCGGGGCTTCTGAGCATGATGGCACAGGGGCGGGGCTTCTGAGCATGATGGCACAGGGGCGGGGCTTCTGAGCATGATGGCACAGGGGCGGGGCTTCTGAGCATGATGGCACAGGGGCGGGGCTTCTGAGCATGATGGCACAGGGGCGGGGCTTCTGAGCATGATGGCACAGGGGCGGGGCTTCTGAGCATGATGGCACAGGGGCGGGGCTTCTGAGCATGATGGCACAGGGGCGGGGCTTCTGAGCATGTTGGCACAGGGGCGGGGCTTCAGAGCACACACTCAGGAATGCTGGCTGCAAATACATTATCTCCACTCTTCTATAACACCCGAATGGGGCTACTGGGGGGCATCCATTGCAGTCTCTACTGGGGTGATGTCACCTGTGTTTGATACCAGACTTGAATTCTGCCCTGGGGGGTTCTCCTGTCTCAGCTGCCCTTTGCAGCTGAAAACTGGGTAACTTGGACAGTTTGAATGGAGATGGTCTGACTTACGGTGCCTCTCAGTTCGAAAAGGGTGGGGGGGGCGTGAAATGGCAGCCTCAGAGCGTCATGAATTCTGCTTGATATGAAGATTGCCGAGGAGGACGTAATTAAATAGCAAAGTCTCTGAAGTATTCCTTCTTCCAGATCTTCCTTCTCTGCTGCGGGCTGAACTTTTGGCCTTAACTTAAACTCCCAGGACTTTTCTCATTCTTTTCCCTTGTAAAATCTGTAAATATGTCACTCTCCATTATGTGAAAGCTTAACGTTTTATAAACCAGAAGTTTTGGCTCCCACACGCACACCGTTCTGTTTCTAATGGGGGGAAGACCTGTTTCACCACATTTTCTTCCCCTCCGAGCTCTCTGCTTGAGGTAACCTTTAACGTTTGGTTTTAATTCTATCTATTTGAGAAAACCTGAAGCTGTCTTGCAGATAACTTCACAAATTTTATTCTCCCCCCCGCCACCTTTTGTTTTTTTTATACTACCCGGCTGGCCTGCTATATTAGTCATTTTCTGGCGTTGGCTAAAAAAGTGAAGCACCTGTCAGCAATCCTTAACTCGCCATAGGTGAATAGCTATTTTAAACCTTGAAGTAAAATGGTTCAGCTCTTGATGATGTGGTACCCATACGCTCTGAAGAAGTTAAAGTGTGCCCCTTGGAAGTACAAGCCCTTGTAGGAATGGCCAGATTCAGTGGCAGTATTTGAGATAAGATGACCAGGCATCTACAAATCTGCTTGCCAATGGTGAGTGCCCTCAGCCCTCTGACTGGCAGGCAGGACACGCAGCACCACACAGATTTCCTCCCCAGAGGTCTCATTTCCACTGCCACTTTTGAGCGGGTAAGAGACAGCAGGAATATTTTCTGAGCAGTAGGAAGGGCTTCCACTTTTTCTGACCATCTCTATATCCCATTGTCAATGACAGAAGACCCACTTCTCTCCTAAGCCCTCTGTCTGTGTAGAAAAGGATCTAGGAGGAGGAAGAGAGGGAGATTGGTGGCAACCTCAAATCATGGCTGGTTAGCGGGCTAAGCCTAAATCTGTGGACAAGAACATAAGAACGGCCCTGCTGGATCAGGCCCAAGGAAGCCCATCTAGTCCAGCATCCTGTTTCACACAGTGGCCTACCAGATGCTGCTGGAAGCCTACAGGCAGGAAACAGGGATCTCTGAAGATAGCTAATGGAAAAACCCAATTATGCTGGAAGGAACAAGGGTTGTGTTCCTTCCCAACTCTGAGATTCCGTTCTGAGAACCTCTTGGTTCCTTTGGCTGTCAGACGAGTGGCCCGTTCCGAGAGGATGTTCCTGGTGGTGGCCCCTTAAACTATGGGACCAACTGAAGTCTGTTAAATTTGATACTCTGGCCCTTTCAAAATAGGCTTTCAAGACTTGTATACTGAGGCAGGGTTTGGGTATTTAATGTACTGAGTGTTATTTGATTGGCTGCTGTTTAGACTCTGTTCGTTGCCCCTTTTGATAGTTTTACTGATGAGTCACACCATAATCCTAAATGTTTTATTCAGTGTGTAGTGATAGCCCTGTTTGGATGGGCCACCCAAAAAGTCTGCTAGATTCAGCAGGATTCCAAGAGGTTTTGGAGGGATTTCGAGTTGGTACTGCCAGTGATTCTGTCGGTGCCTTTTTGGATACCTGGAACGGGAAGCATACCAGGGCATCCTCTCTGATTTGCTTTAAAAGAGGAGAGCTGGTAGCAAGCATGACTTGTCCCCTTAGCTAAGCAGGGTCCTCCCTGGTAGCATATGAATGGGAGACTAGAAGTGTGAGCACTGGAAGAGATGCCCCTCTGGGGATGGAGCCGCTCTGGGAAGAGCAGAAGGTTCCAAGTTCCCTCCCTGGCAGCATCTCCAAGATAGGGCTGAGAGAGATGCCTGCCTGAAACCTTGAAGAAGCCGCTGCCAGCCTGTGAAGACAATACTGAGCTAGATAGGGAGGGGGCTTGGAAGCTTCTGCTCTTCCCAGAGCGTTCCATCCCCTGAGGGGAATATCTTACAGTGCTCACACTTCTAGTCTCCCATTCATATGCAACCAGGGTGGACCCTGCTTAGTTAAGGGGACAAGTCATGCTTGCTACCACCAGACTAGCTCTCCTCCACCAAGGCAACAATGAGCAGAAAGCATGCAGATTCCATTCAGGTGTAGGTCCCCCCACACCGTAGGTACCAAGTCCTCGAACCCAATTCCAAAGTCCCCTCTAAGCTCTGCCCCCCGCCCCCCATATGACAAACTTGGAGGTTGGCCACAAGACGAACTCTCCTCTCCGACACAGCATCCTGTGTGATTCAAAAGCTTGCATCCTGCATTTTAAATACTCCCAGATCCTTTTTGTCGGCTTGGATGCAGCAGGAAGGGTTGGGCAACAGGTTGTTGAGGGGAACCAACAAGCTGTGAGGGATTTCAGTTTCGCGGTTCTAAAGCCAGGAAAGAGATCCATCACTTGCAAGGCAGCAAAAGAGGGTAAAGGAGTTTAACAACCACCCAAAGGGGAGCAGATAAGGAGAGAACCCCTTTATCTGCTTCTCTTCAGCAAGTGTCTGATTTCCACAGGGAAAAGGAGACTGCACAGAAACAATACAAGCAGTCAAGGGAGGGGCCCGAGAGAAACTACAACAGGGAGAAGCAAGCAGGTGGTGACCTCTGTCTCAGTCGATGCCTGCAGAATTCTCACTTTCGTTGTATGTAAACCCTTTCATGCAGAACCAGCATTCTTCTCACAAATAACCTCGCACGTCTAGAAAGCCAAGCCATCTGCAGTCTTGTGGCATATTTGCCTTCTTGTACCAAACCGCCTTCATCAGCAAGGGAAATACAAACACACTGTGCAAGAGTTACTATTTAAAGCACTCTGACACTACAAAACTCATGAGACAGAACACTGGTTCCCAACCTGGGGGCCTCCAGATGTTGCTGAACTACAATCCCCATCATCCTCCAGCTACAATAAATTGATGGGAGTTGTAGTTCAGTAGGCCAGTACAGTCTGTATTGATCAGTTAATGGCTGTCTTGGAGCTTTCCCAGGCTTTATCGTGGGTTTTCTGTGAGGCTTTACTGCGAGTTTGAAGTTCCAAAAAATGATGCAAAAAGTGGATTTCTTTTACCCTGGATATATATCAGGCTACACTAATGCGCGAAGAAAAACCCGAATTGTGTGTGAAATGCTCCTCGATAGCTAAATTTGGCCGATATGTGAACATACCCCTTCCATTCTGGAGGAGATGCGAGCTAAAAGCCAGGCATGAAAAACTTCCTGAGATGCCAGGGATTGTCTTGTGTCACCAAAATAGGGACAATGTGTTGTTGTTTTTTAAGTTGAATAACATCCAAATAGTCCTGCTGGTGAGAATTTCTCAGCACAGTTTGTGTGTCCTGGGCAGAACACAGGCAACTTCCCTTCCTGTAGACTGTGCTAAGTGGCATTAAACATGGCTTTTTGCTTTGTATTAGGCAACTGTTTCTGACAGATTTCATAAGGATATCTTAATGAGTGTTTGCCACGCTTGTCTGTCTCTTAGGCTTACAGCCACATTGGGGGCAGTGGGATGGGGAGGGATGCCTGCTACGTAAGCGAGTCTCTTTGTCACTATATCCGTTGATGGCGGGGAAGGATGGAACGCTTACTGCAGCTTTCAACCTTCAAATGACATTTTGCAAAAGCACAGTGGATCCATAGACCCCAGTAGGTCTGATATTAAGGGCTTAAAAAACCCCCACCACGAACCTAATTCAAATTTTTTCTTTCTGTTGGGAAGACTGTGATTCACATGCTGTGAATCATGCACCTCCTGTCTGAGTTAATGAAAGTGTAGCGTAATCTGTTGCATGTGTTGGACACTCCCAACTTCCTAGAGTGGCGAGAAGTTCCCAAGGCATCATCCGCTACCCGGGATCTGTGAGGAGGGAGTGTTGAAGACGCAGGAATCCTTGTACTGATGTTTCTTTGTCAAAGTACACAAGCCAGCTGGGGTGGTCAGTACCATCTGGAGCGGGGATGAACACTCATTGTGGGTTTTGACAAGCTCCACACCCCTGGAGATGTGAAAGAGGTGATAGCATCGCCAGACTGTCCTCTTTCCATCTGTTCTCATGTTTTTCCTGTCCTGGCCATTGGGCCAACTTTGCAACGGTCTTTTAAAAGCTTCTAAAAATTTTGAGAGCACAAAAACTTTTATAAAATTCGATCAGTGTGTTGTTGGAGCAATGGAAATGCAAGCTGGCAGGAATGTCCTCGAAAGATTACTCCATGGGGAGAGGACTTGCTTGTCCTGTGCAAGCTGGTGCTTAGCAGACGACCTCGCTCCCCGGCTCCTGTCTAGGTTTTTACGTGCACGCAACCCAAAATGTCGAAAGCTTGGTAGGACACTTCCGGGGCAGAGCTGTAATTGGGCGGATGGATTCAAAGAACGCGAGCTACCTGGCTTGCCTCTTGCCCATCCCCTCAAGCTCTGGCCAGCTTCATTTCTCTGCCAGCGTAGTTGTCTGCTGGGTATTTTCTTTGTCCCCTCCAAGAGACTGAAGAAGATGCTCTGCCGATGAGAAAGCTGGCTGGGAAATGAGGTCCAGAGGGCCACACTGGCTATTCCAGGTGCTGGCTACACACCCCATGTGTGACATTGCACTCAGGGGGCATGGCTGGTGTGGGAGAGGAATGAACATGAGCCCCCTCTCCCGGAGTGACAGGCCTGGGGTGCCTGTCTCATCCAGTTAATGGCCATATGAACGGGCCTGCTCTTTGCCTGCAGGGAGAGCAGAAGACACCAAAGCTTAATATGTGCATTTGGATGGACAAAGAGGAGAGCTCTAGATCAAATCTCATGATCCAGCACCGCTCATTGTGGAGCCAATGGAGTGAGTTGAGTATTTCAGTGATGCTCTGGGGCATTTTCTGTTCCTTTCCAAAGTTCTCTGGGAATTGTGTTTTACGTCTGTAGAAACATTTTGTCCCTCGAAAAGATGATGTTCTCATTAGTTCGCTGTGGTTCAGCTGTGCTTGGGAAAATCACAGTATATCTTTCTTTTTAGACTGTGAGCCCTTTGGGGACAGGGAGCCATCTTATTTATTTATTATTTCTCTGTGTAAACTGCCCTGAGACATTTTTGGAAGGGCGCTATAGAAATTGAATTAATAATAATAACAACAACAACACTGACAATAAAATTCAGCCATCCCAGGTCCTAGGGAAGGACTCGATGTCTGGATAAAACAAACCAGTTAATAACACTTGTCTGACTGTGTAAATAAGTAAATAATAAATACTAAATACAAGAATGTTGACTCTTGATATTATAGTAGCGAAGGCCAGTACATGAGTTGTCTACTTGGCGAAAGATAACAAGGACCTTTGTTTGCAAATCCAAAGCTCGTTTATTCTAAGACAGAGATTCTCAGCGTTGGATCCCCAGATGTTGTTGGACTACAGCTCCCACCATCTCCAGCCACTGTGGCCATCTTGTGGCCGGGGGTGATGGGAATTGTAGTTCAAGAACATCTGGAGAGCCAAGGTTGAGGACTCCTGGTCTAAGTGAAAGGAGACCCTTTCCTTGGGTATAACTTCTACTGAGCTGATGTAGTGTAGTAACTATGAGTGTGAGTGATCAGTGGGAAATCCTGGGTTTCCAATTCCACCCTCAGCCATGAACTCCACTTGATCTTAGGCAAGCTTTGTTGTCTTCCTTTCTTATCTGCAGTATGGGTCCAATAATAATAATGGTTCTCGCACCATGAATGAACTGACTTCAGCATTGCATGGACTACTCAAACAAACTAGAACAGCAATCCTTACTATTTATCAAGCGGGGGCCATTTTGCCCAAGAAACCTTCAACGCGAGAGCCATTTCCCACTGTGCTGCTCTCTGCTTTTCTCAGTGCTGGGAAGTGTCTCTTTAGGGGATCAATTTTGGCTCAAATGCTTGTTTTGAAAGGTCTGTGTGACTATCGGCCTTTGCCTCCAGTGGTGAAGTCTTCTTTGGATCAATAGGCGCTTACGCAAAATAACTCGAGGAAGATACTGCCCGTTTTGAATTTTGCTTTCACCCTTCTCTAGGGGCCTTTGTGGTTCCCGGGTTCAAACTGTGAAAGGGGAGTGTCTACTGATGCTGTGACTTCCTAGCCAATCGTAAATGTGCAAATCCTCCTTAGAGGCAATCTGGCAATCTCAGGAATGCTTGGTCAAAGTGAAAGGTTTTCTGTGATCTCCCAAACAGTTCTAGTTTTCTTTCTTATCAAACTTTTGAGGGGAAACTCCATTTTTAGAGACAAGAAAGTTTGACGAAACTTCCCTACTTTTCTTTTGGGGTCGCATCTGTCCAGAGGCCAGGGTTAGAAGTCTCCCAAGTGGATACTGTATTCTTCTTTAAAAACCGAAAACAACCACCAAGTGCAGTGCAGATTTTGTAGCGAACAGGCTGACTTTTTATCATCTGGTTGTCATGCTCACAAGTGACTTCTTCCAGGATCCATTTGCTCTGTTCCAGGAGTCATCAACCTGTGGGTTGAGAGATGATTCTGAGTGGTGCTAGAACACTCCTAGGAAGACCACCTGCTATGATGCCTGCTGCCTTCCTTCGGCTGGCATGTTACTGCTTGCTCTAGCAGACAGAGGACCAGGACCAATGGCTGAGATCTCTCTGGCTGTGCCTGCTGACTGACTCTCTCCCTTTCTCTCATAAATGAATCAATGGGAACATGAATGTGTGTGTGGAAGAGAGAGCCAGCCGCCTGTCACGTCCAGAGACACCTCCGGTAGGGGTGTGCATGGATCTGGGTTTGGCAGTTCGGTTCGACTGTGGTTCAGCCAGCTGGTCCTTTCAGTTGAACTGGGTCAACCCATTTCACCCAGTTTGAGGGGCTTCACTTGTAAAGGGGAACCCTGCCTTTAAAAGAGTTCTAAGGGCAGCCATAGGGATATGCAGTGGTGAGAGGGCACCTTACGGGATTTGGCAGTGACAGTAGTGGCACGGTGACGACAGCTCCTCTGATCCTGCCACTGCTCCCCTCCCCAGCAGTGCAGGCTGGCGGCAGCCCAGTTCCGGCCTCCATGGATGTGCCCTCTTACTGCTGCCCCGCCCAGCCGCCCTTAGAACCCTTTTAAAGGCAGGATTCACCTTCGCTTGCAAAGGGCAGTCCCCACCGGTTTTCCCTTTACAAGCAGAGCCTCTCGAACCAGTCCGTATCAGACCAAACTCGGACCGGCGTTGTTTTTTTTTAATTTTTAGGCCAGTCTGGTTTGAGTTCGAACCGGTTGAACTCGGCTGGTTCGAATCGAACCCAGTTCACTGGTTCTGGACACCGCTAACCTCCACCACCAATCCTAGATATCCGCTTCCTGCTACAATAAGTAGCAACAGGAATAATAGCGGCTGATCTTCCTTATGTATAAGCTCTGTCGCCTACAGCAATTAACTTCTGTGCTTTGTCAGCTCCCAGAATGGAGGAAACAAAGCACAAAAGTTTGTTGAAGGATACAGAAACAGACCAGCCAGTGATGTTTAATGCCGGCTGGAGAAGAGCACTGAATGCCACTGGGAAGAAGAGAATTGCTGATCAGCCTAGGGCAGGGGTGCACAACCCAAATAACCCAGGGGGCCGGAACCACCCATGACTTAGTTGGGGGGGGGGCAGGGGCAGTATTCAGCACATTAATGATTACATTAACATTAATAACATTAATCTCTGTAGCCGCTCCTGGTCTGTGGAATGCGCTCCCTGCAGAAATCCGTAACTTGAACTCTTTATCGGCTTTTAGGAGAGCCCTTAAGACCTATCTGTTTGGCCCGGCCTTCCAGGGTTTTTAAATTGTTTTAAATGGTTATAATTGTACCTTGGTTTTTTAGGATTTTTCAACTGTTTTATTGTTTGATGGTTGTTTTATGGTATCTTATAATTTTTAATTGTTGATTGATTTTAACTGTCTTTGTTTTATTGTAAACTGCCCTGATTCAATTTTGGAAGGGCGGTATAAAAACTGAATGAATGAATGAATAAAATAAATAAATAATCAGATATAAAGGAATGCATTGGAAATACTAATGAACAGAATTATTGGTTACCCACAGTATGAGAGGAGAGGAGGTTGCTCGCTTTTCTGCCTGCTTTTCATGCACTTTCAAAGGCTGCAAAGGTTAACTTTGAAAGGGGGCTCACCTCCACCAGGGCCATGGGGCAAAGCAGCATTTTGCATCTCACCTTGGGCACCACAAAACTTTGGGCCAGCCCTGGGGCCAGGAAAAAAGTCCCCGCGGGCCGGATCTGGTCCCTGGGCCTTCTGTTGTGCAGGCCTGGCCTAGGGCTCCCAGCCTGGTGGTGAGTTGACACAGCCGGTATTGGGGGGCGGGCAACATCACAGCCTGGCTGACGCAGGGGTCGGGGATGCCGGCTTTGCGTCAAGTAGCAGGCCTCCTCAGACCTGACATGCTACTTCTGAAAGGTTGCTGACCCTGCTCTATTCAACCGGCAAGCATTCCTAGTAGGGAAGATGCAAGGGAAATAGAAGAGGGCAGAGCTGGATTAAATGGTATGCTAAGCAATAGCACTGTGTCAGTGAGGTCAGTGAAGTGGGGTTTCCGATGTTGGGAATCCCTGCCCCCACCCCCAGGAGGCATCAGAATGTGGGGCACGTGATTTTTATGTATGTATTTCTTCCAAGTGAGCATGGAGTCAATTCATCCCATAATGCACTGGCTGGTGGCAGTGAGTGGATAATGAATGGAAATACTGAATAATCCATGAATGTTTTTAAAATTGTTTTAACAGTGTGTCTTGTTTTGTTTTTGTCGTGTTTCTTATTTTTGTGAACTGTCTAAAGCCTTTGGAGTCAGGCAGTATATACATGAAATAGAGAAACACGAATAGTAGTAGTAATAGTAATAAATAATAAAATGTGGGCAAATTGCCTGAATGTTTTGGGGAGAGGAAAATGGCATGAGGATGCCATTTTCGGTGGCCGTCCCATGTTGAAGTGCGCATCTCGTTCCTCCCTAGGAAGGTGTGAACACATTTTCAGACGATCCCCTCGGGTCAAAAACAGCAACTCCAGCGTTGTTTGACATCTAATTAGAAAGCTACGTTGCCCCAGAGAGTTAAGTTGTCCTCGCTCAAACAGAGATGGCCACGAGGCATTTGAAGAAGTTGGTTTTAGTTAACTGAAAGCTTCCTTCATGTTCTGAGGCAGGGATTGAAGCGGGCCTCCCGATTCCTTTCACAAAGGTGATATAACGGCTGCTCCTGGAAAGTCAACAGCCCTGACATGAAAAGCGAGGTTTCTGCCCCTTGCGAGCTGACTAAAATGTCTGCGGGTTGAATGTGTTTGTTTGTTCATGTGGCTGATATTAGTAGGGAGCCTTCTACCTCAAGATTGTGTGTTCTGTGTCAATCTCGTGCAGATCTAACAAAAAATGACATTCTGTAGCCAGACCCTGGTTTCTGATGAGTCATTTGGCTGGGTGGAAAGCCAAGATATGTACCCTGCAGCGACACAGAAAAGCCACAGATATTTTATGGCAAAAAAAGAGAAGAGGGATATTTTCCCTCGATGTACAGTAAGTGTTGCAATTTGGGAGAGCTTGTAAATATACCGTGCAATCCTGATTTCTTGATCTTTAAAGAAGGGGTTCTCAGACTTGGGTCCCCAGATGGTGTGAGACTACAGCCCCCCTTATGATGATGGGAGTTGTAGTCCCAACAACGTCTGAGGACTCAAGTCTGAGAACCCCTGATTTACATAGAGTAAGGTTGATGCTAATAGGAGACCTCCCCCAAATGAGTCAGTCACTCTTCAAAACCGATGCAAGAAGGGTGTGTGTACATGCATGTGTGCGTGCATACACACACACACACACACACACTTGAGTGTGGATACTTCTACTTCTAAAGATACGTTGCTCCACAGATGGCTCCTTCAAGTTTGTAATAAAACCAGCCACTCATCTGTGTGTTGAATGATAATTTAAAAAAATTAACACAGTGGCAACGAAAAACACAAGACCACTGTGTTAATTTAAGCCAGGGACTTGGACCATTAGAAATGTGGTTTCATTACTAGTTTCGCTTTCGTCAATTTCGTTTAATCCTTCGATTCAGTTCCAGCTTTTCAGGCACTTAAAAAAAACAAAAAAGGTGATTTGGTAACCGGTTCAGAGACACTTTGAGCCAGTCTAGATACATTCATGAAGGATACTATCGAACTCCCTAAGACAGGGAGTTGCTAGACTTGGGTTCCGAGAGGCTGTACTAAAACTCGCATCATCCATTGCAGCTGTGGGTGATGGGAGTTGTAGTCCAACAATATGTGGGGACCCACACTCGAGAAGCCCTACTCCAAAACTAATTCCATTTTAACATGAGAAACAAAACAAAACAATTTTATCTTTGAAGCCAAAAGTCAAATTACACTCCCTCCCTGCTCACCTGCATCTGGACGTGAGCTCATTTTAAAAACATGGCATGCAGCAATGAAAGGTGGAGGCCACAAAATGTCACCACTCGGGAGTTTATTTCCTGAATCAGAAGGCTCTCTGTTGGCTAAACTGGGCTGGCCCTATCCACCCCCAGCACAGTGTCCCTTCAGGGGCTGTTGCTGGTGTCTATCTTATGTTTCTTTTTTTCAGAGGGCGAGCCCTTTGGGGAGAGGGAGCCATTTTGTTTGTTTATATCTCTGTAAACTGCTTTGGGGACTTGTATTGAAAAGCGGTATATAAATATCCATCGTATATGCCCCGTGCGAGTGTGCGGGGCATCCTGGAGAGACCTCTGAACCTGGGAGGTTGCTTGCAGCCTCCCAGAGGGGGTCTCCTTGTGTGGAGCCATGTTGCTGCACTGGACTCAGAAAGCTGGTCCGCCACCTCCTCCCGCCTACCCACTCCATGCAGCGTCCGCCTCCTCTCGGCTTCCAGGCCAGCCCACTGCCACCGTCTCCTCTTCCTCCTTGTGGCCGGGCCAGCCTGCTGCCGCCTCGTCCTCGTCCTCCTCCTCCCAGCAGCTGGGCTCTGACCTGCTGCCGCCTCCTGCTCCCAACAGCCGAGCCAGCCCAGCCTGCCACCACCTCCTTCTCTTCTTCCTCCTGGTGGCCACCACCTCCTGCTCCCACTGTTTTCTCCCCTGTCCCGTCCCTGTTGCTATCCAGGCAGCTGCTCGCAAACCCTCATGAGAGCTGCCATGCATGAGATTAGCGACAGGTACGTTGAAGAGAATTAAATATATAGATAGATAACCAGCACCTTGTGTTTTGCCCAGTGTACATGGTTTTCTGTTTATCCTCACAACAAGCCTGTAAAGTAGGTTAGGCTGAGAGATAAGTGACTGGTCCAGAGTCACCTAGTGAGTTTCACGGCTAAGTGGGGATTTGAACTTGGTTCTTCACAGTTGTCGTCGGACGCTCCTACAACTGTGCCACGCTGGCTCTCATTTCCCTGCCTATTTATATTTTCTTTTTTGTTTTTGTTTTGCTGTTGTAATGACACACCATAACCAAAGCAGCCTGAGCAAGTGAACATATGAACTCTTCATCCCAGCCCAGTGACTTTAAAATGCGATCAGATCTGGGTACCGTAAAATGCAGTTTCAACTCAATAGACTGGAAAGTGTCACCAATGCGTTGAGACTTGATTTCTAGGCTTGTTGAGCAACATAACCAAATTTAAAAGTCAATTCTTGAAGAAATGTTGACTCCAGCATTTTAATAATTTGCAAGGAGGCTGGCTAGATAAACACAGGGCTTATTATCAAGCATGGCTCTCTGTAAATGCCAGGCTGTGGAAGCAGAGAGCGTCCGCTTTCAGATGAATAGAGCTCTTGCTTTGGGTTATGTCCAGCAAAAAATAGTTGAGGTTTTGAAACCGATCCGAGTCCTGGAAGGGTTTTCGATCTTAGTTCACTTGCAGCTTGACCTATGCTGGGACCGGATGGGAAGCAACAGGGAGAGTGGAAGAGCATGACCCAGTCCTTCACATAATCTGTCTCTTTGCATTTATGTCTGGATGCCTTTTAAATGTTGTTTAATCAGCAATGTACTTTCCCTAAAATGCTTCTGTTGTGCTTGGGAACCCATGCACTGTGGAACGGTGCAATCTGTGTAGATTATTTAGATGAAGCAAATGTTGCATCTTCTCATTTTGCACAATTTTGGAATGTTTACTCTTTTGCATAATTGGTCATTAATTACATTTCTGTCCTGCCCTTCCTCTTTTACTCTGCTTCTGCTAGTCAGTGTGTGGTGTGTGTGTGTGGTGGGAAGAAGGCAAGCAACTCTGTAGACTACCCATGTCCTGGGCTCTGGAAACCTTAGCAATCTTATTATTTAATAAATCTCCTTTGCTGTAGAGGATTTCACTAGATATGTATATAAATATTGTTAGACTTGTATACTGCAAGTATACTGCAAGACTTGTATACTACAGTTTGGAAACAATGAAATTAAATTCAAAATAGCTTTATTATTAATAGGGTTGTGTAAATCTAAACATATGTGATCAGTAGTCAAAAGACTGAACAGCTCTTCTAGGCTTTTAGCTTCGAGCCCCAGGCACCAGCCGTTACAAAAGATGTTTCAAATAAAATTAACAAAATAAAAGACTCATCGCAACGGTAAAAGGCACAAGATGGCTTGAAAAAGCAGTTATGTGGCTCTAGCGTATGAAAGAGCTGGCTTGATCGCCAGTGAAACTCAGAGGGGTTGGGGTGTTGCTCAGGTCTGAGCATCTGCTTTGCATGCAGAAGGCCTCCAGTTCAATCCTTGGCATTTCCAGGTAGGGCTGGAATATTCTCCTGCCTAACACCTTGGAAAGCTGTTGTGAGTCAGTGCAGACAATACTGAACTAGATGGATCCAAGGGTCTGACTTGGTAGAAGGCAGCTTCCTATGTACCTGTGAATGGGAGCACCTTGATTTCCTTTGGGCCTGGGGAGCATGGAGAGAAGAGCCATGGTCTAGCTAGTTTTGCATCTGACCAATCGATGCTTCCAGGATGCCCACAAAAAGGGCATGGGAATTAACAGCCCATCTCCACTGGTGCTCCTGGATGCATCTGATTCCACAATGGCCAGTCAGATGCTTCCAGGACACCCACAAAAAGGGCATGGGAATTAACAGCCTTTCTCCACTGGTGCTGTGCAGCAGCAACTGGTTTTCAGAGACATACTGCTGAACCTGGAGGTGGCAGATAACCATTATGACTCCTAGCCATTGACTAGTAGCCCTCCTTCCTGCTCTTGCATTAAATAATCCGATGGGTTTTAGAGTACTTCGGGGCATCTTGGTGTTGCTTGAAAGCTAGCGAAGAGCTCCACAATGGGAACGCCAATAATGATGAGCAAGCTGGCCTGAAAGATGTCCACTATTTCCAGTCTGGCTTTATAATATGCAACCATTTGGCTTAGTGTGCTCTAGGGCAGGAATGGGCTGGATCTAGTTTTCACGTGCTCTGCATTTCAAGAATGAGAATCTCCATGGTCCATTGATTTGTGTGTTAAGATTCCAAAGCAAGAGTGCATACTCAGGATTTCTTCGCAGTTAAAGCATAACTAATCTGTGTTAATTGATCTTAAGTATGCACTCGGTGCCTTGTCAGATTAGACCTCAGTCCAGAGGTTCCCAACCTTGGATCTCCAGATGTTGGACTACAGTTCTCATCAACCCCAGCCACAGTGGTCTTTGCCATTTGAGCTGGGGATGGGGGGAGCTGTAGTCCACAACATCTGGAGAGCCAAGGCTGGGAGCCCTTGATCTAGTCCAGCATTCTTTGCAAAAATCTCAGCAACTATCAGATGCATGGTAGGCCAAAGGGCCACAGTGTATCTTCCGAGTGTTGAGAATGCATCACAAAAATTTATCTCAGTGGTACTTTGTACATCAACCCTGTAAGGCATGTACTTTGTAATGTACTGTAATGTACTTTGTACATCAACCCTGTATGGCAGGGGGGAGTCCACAGCTTGAGTTCCTTCCACCAGACTGGAAATTTCTGATATTTTCTTGGTGTCCTGCCCTGGTCTCCCGCAGGGACCTGCAAGGTGAGGCTGGCCTGCAGGACCTTGGAGAGCTCAGAGAGAACAAGTTGCTCTGATTGAGTGCCAGCCCCAACTGAGCCTTTCTATGTCTCTTGGCCATGACCACCTCCCTCAGACCACCTCCCTTGTGGTGCTGAATGTGGATCCTTAAAGGGGCAATCCCCAGGCATGGAACCAAGCACAGCCGTCTGATGCATTCTTTGGCAAGCAGGCACTGAAGTGCAAGACTTTTCTGATGCATCCGGGACCAACCCCTTGGATGAGTCCAGATCAGGAGGACCATTTTGGGCTGTGTGGGTATGTCTGGGCTCAGGCTTCTGGCGTTGCTCAGTTAATCCTTGCTGCCAGGGCCTGGATCCTGCACCTTGGCGTCTGGTGGTGTTAATGGGGATTTATTTATTTAGGCATTTATATACCGCTTTTCAAGCAAACCTCCCCAAACGGTTTATAGAAAAGCTTCAGTACAGAGCTGAACAGTGAGTGACATGCTTCGATCTTTACATGCGGAGCTCTTTAGGCTCTCTTCTTTCTTCTCTGCCTCCCAAAGAGCAAGAGGCTCCCTGGCTCCTCTGTGGTGGCAGTTGGGAAGGGAGCATTTGCCGGGCTTTTGCCCCTCGGGATCTGAGTCCTGGCTGTCCCTCAAGGTTAGGGCACTTTGCCGCATGAGACAGAGCAGCACCACAGCAGCTGGCCAGCCACCAAGGTCATCTGGGAAGGGACGCCTAGCATGCAGGGCCACAGACCTCACAGCTGTTGACCACTCAGCTAGTGCAGTTCTGAACTCTGTTGAAATTCCCCTTTCGTCCTTGATAAACCCATCAGTGATAATTGAAATAATTAATCTCAGAGTGAGCGTGCTACATTGGATTAAGTGTTCCGAAGTGTGCAGGGCAATGCAACAGCAACTGGCCCAGGATGGATGCCAGTTGTGAACCTCAGGTGCCTTTTGCGGTTTGGACATCTTTCTTCATTTCTCCAGGGGGCTGGAGGCAAACCATTTGGGCAAACTGGTCTCCTCCCAAGCAGAGGAGAGACTTGCCAGCCTCGCTCTGCCTTACCAAGCAGGAGCTCTACAGCCTTCCCAAGGCTTTTTTTATAGGAAGAAAAAGAACCATGTCCCTGTTTGACATGGGAAAGGAGAGCTCGTCCTGTAGTAAAGTGTGCCATTGGGTTGGTGTCAACTCCTGGTGCCCACAGAGCCCAGTGGTTTTCTTTGGTAGAATACAGGAGGGGATGACCATTGCCTCCTCCCACGCAGTCTGAGATGATGCCTTTCAGCACCTTCCTATATCACCGCTGCCTGAAACAGGTGACCTGCGGGGATTTGAACCGGCAACCTCTGGCTTGCAAATCAAGTCATTGCCCCGCTGCGCCATTAGGTGGAGCGTGAATTGTCCTCTTTGCCAAGCAGGGCTCACTTTGGTTTGCATTTGGATGGGAGACTATGAGGCTGTTCTCACGTGAAGACAAGCCCGGTCTTGGCTGCGCCTGAGAACTGCTGGCCGCTGTGCGGCTGCTGGCAGTGCCTCGGTGGCAAACCTGCCAAAGAAGCCCCTCCTGTTAACCAAAGTTAAGGGTGTGAGTGCACCCTTAATCCGGGCTAAATGCTCATGGCGCTGACACAGGAGCAGCCTCCTGGCTAGCACTAGGGAAATCACCAAAATGCACCACAGACTTGTGCGGTGCATTATGGGATCTCTGTGGGCCGGGATGATGTGAGCCTCCATGCTGCTGGTGGCAACCAGGGTCCGTCTGGGACACATGCCCAGCACGGACCCAACAATTGTCTGCAGGTGAGGTAGGTTTCAGCAGCCTTCCTCCCTGCGTTCCCTCCCAGTAGCCCTTCTCACTGATCATGAGAAAGGGCCCTAATGTGAGTGCTTTTGTAGCTCTTTAAGGGATGGGGCCGTAGCTCAGTGGCAGAGTATCTGCCTTGCATGCAGAAGGTCCCAGGTTCAATCTCCCTAAGAGCACAAAAACAACTATAAAAAGGTTATCGAGGTTGTCCGAAGAATGCAAATGAGAGTTGGCAGGAACGTCCTCCCAAGAATCCTTCCTGGAGAGAGTCCAACCATTTGTTCATTGTGACCCTCATCCTGAGCTTGCCTTTTCCTTACCCTGACTCCCTCCCCCCATGCTAATATGACTACAATTTTACCCTAATCATTGGGGGGGGCAGGGATAGAGCAGAGGTGAGAACAAGCAGAAAACTGCAAGTGCAGCAAATCAACTGCCTGTTTTCCATCTGGGGTTGGGGTAGATGTTGCCAAAAATTACTGTGAGCATTCGTCCCCCTGAGATAGTTCAGTTGGCTAAAACTTGTGGGCCCAGCTCATGGACTATTTCTGCAAGATGAAGAGGGCCTTCAGTTGAATGCCACGACTGGAGGGGTTTTCACTTTCTGGCGTCTGCCTGATTGTTACTCAGCATTTTAAATGGCAGGAATCAAAGCAGGGATTTTTCTTTCATCCTAAACGGTCTGTTTTCCCCTTGACTTCCTTTATTCTTGGAAGTCACATCCTGACAAATACAACTGTGTGAAAAAAAAATGTGAGGATCCTGCTTCCTGTGTAAAGGAAACTCCAGCTCCACTAACTTTTCCTTTTGGATAGTTGTTTGAGGTAGGAGGAGGAGTGTGTGGTGTGTGTGTGTGTGTGTGACTGTCTGTCTGTCTGTCTGTTTTGCGACTTCTGCCAGCCCCCGAAAGGGGATTGGAAGCACTGTGATACCACTGCAGAGGCCTAGTAACCCTCTAAGTCAGTGGTTCCCAACCTGGATTCCTCCAGCTGTTGTTGAACTACAACTCCCAGCATCCCCAGCCAAAATAAATAGTAGCTGGGGATGATGGGAGCCATAGTTCAGCAACATCTGGAGGAGCCAGGTTGAGAACCCCTGCTCAGAATGCTGTCTAGTAGCCCCCAGATGTCACTTGAGTGGGACTTCTGAATTCATTAAGTGGTAATACGTCAGTTGGCTCATACCCTACTCCAGGGACCTTCTCTGGTTTTCAAGTGGGGGCCACTTTGGCAAAAACCCTTCAGTGGGAGAGCCCTTCCTCACTGTGCTGACCTCTGCACGGTACTGCACTTTTCTCGGTGCTGGGAGGGCCCTTTAAGAGACACAGAGCTCTAGGAGGAAAGCCCTGGGAAGGGCTCCATTTCTCAGGACTTCACGTATGCCTTCCAAGATGGTGCAGGGGCTCAAGAGAGCTCCACTTCCCTTCAAGGAGCCACTCAGCGCAGGGCAAGAGTCACCGGGGACTGCGCAGAATATCTGGCTTTGGCTGAAGCCCCACACAGGCCCAATAAACCATGAAAAAACAGAGAGATGCACTTAGGGCTGATGAAGGTCACCACATGCCTTACAACAAAGAACACCACTCAACTCCCTTCTGCAGGGCCCCTGTCCTTTTTCCTCTACTTAAACACCTGAATATCCTTCCTACCTAAATTCTCGTTGCGACACTAGTTTTCTTTTGGATGACTTGGAGAAGGGAAAGTGTGTCTGGTGTGTGAGAATATATTCTGTTGCATCCGTGGGGGCTTGACAGATCCTAGGCGCCAGGGCGCCACGGTGCCTAGAAATCTGACCATGGAGTCTAGATTAGGCTATCATTCAGAGGCAGAGTTATTCAGGAAATCTTTATTTGTCCCAGGCAGCCCTGTTTTGTTCCAAATATGTTACTTATAAAGGGGATAAAGAGAAGCCCGTTTACTTTTGCTTCAAGAATATCTGCCTCAACATCTGGTAATGTCCATTGTCTGATTCCTAGATCCAAAGAAAATTTGTCAAGACCTGATGCTTCCAAAAGGTTAGCCATGCCAGTCTAGTATGTATGTGTGTACAGTTGCCAGTACATACTGACTTGCTTTTGTACGAATGATTGTACCTGTGTTCATTTTAAACATGAGTATGGGTGCAGGCCCCCTCAAATGCAGGGTACTGGTAGGCAGAGTCCTGCTGTTTATGCGTTGAACTTAATGTGTGAATAGCTGTGAAAGTAGTGTGTAGAACAAAGGAAGCTGCCCAACTGAGTCAGACCATTAGTCCATCTAACTTAGTATTGTCTACACAGACTGACAGTGGCTTCTCCAAGGTTGTAGACAGGAGTCTCTTTCAACCCTATCTTGGAGATGCCAGGGAGGGAACTTGGCACCGCAGATGCTCTTCCCAGAATGGCCCCATCCCCTATGGGGAATATCTTACAGTGCTCACACATGTAGTCTCCCATTCAAATGCAAACCAGGGCAGAGCCTGCTTAGCAAAGGGGACAATTCATGCTTGCTCCCATAAGACCAGCAATCTCTTCTTCCTGTTCTTTGAACTCCTGATTGCCCTGTCCTGAGAACTGGGACCTTTTCAAATATTTTCTGTCAGTTTTCTACCAAATAATCTCATAAAGATAACAGAAGCAGAGCTTTTCTTGTGAAAACCACACAGTCAGTTGAGTATTCATTTCCTCTCAAGTCTTGCATTATAAGGGCAACCTGTTGCCTGATAAAGAGTTGGATGTCGCTTGTTGAACAGGTTGGCCTTGTTTGGCAGTAAAGAAAGGCAGAGAAAAACCTTCATCAGATTTATGTAATTTGGTAATGGCTTCTATTTCCCTTGTTTTGTATGAGGATCAGCTGCACAAATATCTACTGTAGCTGAAAAATCTTTTGTATGCACACAGTAAACTGATCTGTTGACATTTTCTAGGAATTCTAATGTAGCTATAATAAAAATAAAAAAAATAAAATAAAATAAATAAATAAAATGAAATAAATAAAATATAATCAAATTTCCTCTCTCGTGTATGTATATATTTATTTATTGTTCGACTTATTTGCTGGTCGAATGACCGTAACAATAAAGATGTATGATATATTGTTTGATTAATATGCTGCTTTTCATTAAAATAATCTCAAAGCGGTTTACAATATAGTTAACAATGCACAATTAAAATACAAAAGTACCAATAAGATAAATATAAAATAATATCTCTATTTAAAAATTTAAGAACTTATAAAAACAATAATATTTAAAACACAAAGCAGCAACAATAAAAAAAAATACTTTCGTTTAAAAGCCTGGTTTAAATTTTAATTTAAAGCCACTTCTATTCTTGTTTCCTAAAAATTGTCATAAAGGCTGAGGAGCAGATGCCAGCCAGGAAAACATTCCAAAATTATCTCACTTACAAATAGCTGAGCACACATGGTATGGTGTATGAATATTGCATATTGCATGAATATGTTCTGCTCACTTTTGGTTTCACTTTCTATTCCCCTCCCCTCCCCATCTCACCCATTTATATCCACACTCCTCCTCAGTTGCTCAGATCTGTTCCATCTCCCCAAACCCTCTCTTTATTCATTGACCTTCTTTGTCTTTGCACATTGGGGGGGAGGCAAGGGCTTGAGTCTGTGTGTTGTGTGTGAGTGGCAGAATAGGACTGATCAGGTCTGTTATCTCTCATCCCCATAAACTGCTGTTAAAAAGTTGATATAATATAATTAGAAGTAGAGTTGCCATGCACCCCCAGAATTGTTAGCTTTCTCAATGGTTCAGATGTCAGATAAAATGTTTGTTTGTTTGTTTGTTTTCTTATATACCGCCTCCTCCAATGACTCTAGGCGGTGAACAACAACACCAATAACAATAAATTAAAATAATAATAAATAACTACAACTACTAGCTGGGCCGGGCTCAGAACATCTGCGCCTCCGCTGGCCTGGCCAGCCCACTTCTCCACCCCCCACATGCCTGCCCGCGGTTGGCTGGCAGGCGAACTGGAAAGCCGGCCCGCCACCAGCTCCTGCCCACCCGCCAATTCTCGGTGGCCAGGCCGGCCCTCCGCCGCCTGCTGTTCCCGGCTGACGGGCTAGGCCGGGCCGCTGCCGCCTGCTCCCTCCAGCCAGCCACCTACTGGAGGGAGCAGCCCACTTCTCCCCCCACCACCTACCTGCGGTTTCTGGCTGGCAAGCTGGCTGGAAAACTGGCCCGCCGCCTCCTCCCACCACCCGCCCACCCATTCCCGCCGCCACCTGCTCCAGTGGCCGGCATCCCTATTTCTCCCGTCCCCATTGCTAACCGGTAGCTGCTTGCGAACTCTCGCGAGAGCTGCCACGCATGGGATTAGCGACGGGTACGACTAGGATAAAAAAGTTTCTAGATGATGATGATGATAAATGATTAAAGGGCAAACGCCTGGCGAAATATGTGGGTCTTAAGAACCCACCTTAAGAAAAGCAGCCAAGGAGGGGGCTGAATGAATCGGGGGGCGGCGAGTGTTCCAAAGAAGAGGGGCAGCCACAGAGAAGGCCCTCCTACATTAAATAATAAAATTTATGCAGCCCCATAACAAATTGTTATGGGGCAGATCACAACATAGCATTAAAACATCAAGTAAAAACACGTTAACACATGAAATCACAACACACAGAGAGAGAATACAAAATACAATACAAAACAAAGCAATTAAAAAAAAAATTTTTTTTAAGTCAAGATTTAAAAGGCCTGAGTGAACAAAAAGCCTTTTACCTGGCATCTAAAAGAACAAAGAGATGAAACCAGGCAAGCCACACTGGGTTCACCAAAGCCTGGATTTTTGCTACATCAGGGGTTCCCAAGCTGTGGTACTACAATTGGTGCCAAACTACAACTCCCATCATCCCCAGCTACAATCTGTTGTGACTAGGGATGATGAGAGTTGTAGTTCAGCAACATTTGCAATGCCACCGGTCGGGAACCCTGGCGCGACATGAATGGAATTCTGTGGGCTTGCACACTTTCTCCTCCTGCTCTTATCACATGTCCTCTCCAAACGAACATTTGATGGCTAGCCTGGGTTTGTCGCTGTGCAGAGCATGAACTGGCCCTGTGACTCTTTCCTTGTGGGAGAAAAATGGGTTTTCATTAGTGTAAGGGAAAGTTCCCCTTTTGCGTGGTGTCTTGCAAATGAGACATTTCCTAATGAGAAATTTCCTAATGACCATTCGGGGAAAAGCTAACCCACAACTGGAAAGCATTCTCTTGAAAGAATCTGTTCTAGGCCAGCAATGATGTCTAGTCCAAAAATGAGTGTTCAGTTACTCTTAACGCCAGTGCTATTAAGCTGTTTTAGTAGTATATCACTGTAAGTATTTACATTGTTTATAAGTGGTGCCTTGCTCCCCCCAAAATGCTTGAAGCAAGACATAAGTAGTAATCAAAATGTGACTAGAATGCAAATATCATCCACCATTTCAGCAATAATCTGAGGGTACTTGATGCAGTTAATCTGTTGAAGCTAAGCAGGCCATGGGAGAAGAATGGGTTTTGTGGCAGGGAGCATGAATTGTCCCTTTTGCTAAGCAGGGTCTGCCCTGGTTTGCATTTGGATGGGAGACCACAAATGAACACTGCTAGATGGTCCCAGGTTCACTCCCTGGCATGTCCAGGTAGGGCTGGGAGAGACTCATGCCTGTAGCTTTAGAGAGCTGCTGCCAGTCAGTGTAGACTATACTGAGTTAGACGGACCAATGGTCTGCCTTGGTATAAGGCAGCTTCCTATATAAGTCTATGGTCAGTGCTGGGATGTGAGACTAGCTGAGAACGCCGTTGCACCACCTTGAGTTATACAATGGAAGAAAGGTTTGAGAGTATGAACTTTAAAGGATCGTGTGAGATGTATTTGCCCCATTTGAGAGGAAAGAAAGGACACTGGCTGGGAATGGGTGGGGTAGTTTTTCATCTACCCATGAAAGGGGCTACGTTTGTGGACTCTTGCCCTTCGGAATAATGATATGTGATATAATTTTTATTTTATTTTATTTTATTTATGTATTTATGTATTTATTTATCAGATTTGTACACCACCCCAAACTTTTGTCTCTGGGCGGTTAACAATAGCATAAAACTGGTTAAAAACATATACAAAAAACCTTTAAAAATAATTTAACAATTTAAAAATAAACCAGAGATTAAAACCCCAAAATGTTAGGAAGCTGAGAAAGCTTGGGCGAAAAGATGGATTTTCAGGTGTTTTTTGAAAATTGCCAGAGATGGGGAGGATCGTGAGACCAGCCCTAATCCCAACTGGCTAAATAAAGGAAGCTGCCTTATATTGAGTTTGACCCTTGGTCCATCTAGCTCAATATCGTCTACACCAGGCCTGCTCAACTTAGGCCCCCCAGCTGTTTTTGGACTACGGCTCCCATAATCCCCAGCCACAGTGGCCAATAGCCAGGGATGATGGGAGTTGTAGGCCAACATCTGTAGGAGGGCAGAAGCTGAGCAGCCCTGGTCTACTCTGACTGGCAGTGGCTCTCCCGAGTTTCAGGCAATAGTCTTTCCCAGACCTGCCTGGGGTAGGTTCAGTCCCTGGCCTTTCCAAAAAGGGCTGGGAAAGACTCCTGACTGAAATCCTGGAGGGCTACGGCCAATCAGCGTAGTAGACAATACTGAGCTGGATAGACCAATGTTCGGACTCAACATAAGGCAGCTTTCTGTGTTCATATAGGTGCCCTCTATCCAAGTGGGTGAGGAATAAGTTTCTCCCTCTTCTACAACAGGGCTCTAAGCACTAGGTGGACCTGTGAAAAACCAATTTCTTCCTTAAATATAACAAATGGGCTCAAAAAAATCATCTCTTCTGCTTTAGTGCTGCTTAGACATTTTCCTGGTGGACATGTGATCCATTGTAATTTCAGTGAATTTATTGTGTTGGGTATGCTGTTGTGTTGGGTAATGAGAATAATTTATGTGCAGATCATCAAGTAATGAACCTGTCTATCAAACAGAAACCAAAACACTTTTTGTTTGTCCTTTGGTCCCCAGGTGGTGTTGGACTACAGTTCCCATAATCCCAGGCCCTTGTGGCTGGGGGAGTTGGGAGTTGTAATCCAACATCTGGGGATCCAGGAATTGTCCAGGGTTGTACAACTTCAGCCATCCTGCAGATGTTGGACTACAACTCCCATAATCCCTGACTATTGGCCATTATCACTGGGGATGATGGGAGGTGTAGTCCAAAATCAGTGGGAGAGCTGAAGTTGTATAGCCCGGCTCTAGGTAAACAGATGTTGGTTTTCCAAATTCCGACTTTAACTATTGCATCAAATTTTGCAGTCTTTCTACTCTCTTGTCTTTGCTAGGATTGCAGCCCATTTAATATATTTATTAACAGCTTTATTTTTCTAGTATTCATGCAGGTTTCACCATGGTATAACGTCCTTCATAGTTTCATGACTTTTATCCCTAACAGTCTTACTTGAAGGCTCTGAGGAGTGTTTCTATGGTTCCCAAGAAGGGGAAAAGCCAGATAACGGTGATTATGTAGCATCTCCGTAGTCTGTCGTTACAGAAATATAGAAGCTTTTAAAGATCAGATTGTAAATTATTAATATTAGCAACAGGAGATTGATATGGTAATGGATTTCTCACATCTCAGTTAATAATGAAATGCAGCATGAGCCTGTGCTAAGTAGCATTATGAATATCGAATGTGTGCCGGGAATATTTCCAAGAATTGTCTGTTTCTTGGCATAGGTTTGTTTCTCATTAAAAGAGCTAGCGCCTGAGATGGCAATGAATGCGGACTGCATGTTGTTTTTCCAGAACTGTAAGGGCTGTGCATAAGCCTGGATGATAGTCTGTACTTGTCTGTCCGCAATCAATTTCTCCGTGGAAATCGGAGCATCTGCCTCTTGTAGTTTGCCCTTGTATTGCCTTGGATTAGGGCAAAGTTGGTCTGAAGGTGGGATTTCAGCTTGCTAGGTTGGTCAAAGAAAAGCTTCAATTGCTTCTACCCAACTTTGGGCTGACTTGGACAATACCTTACTGGGCACGTGAAGTGGTGTGGCCACTATAGCATGTGGGAGACAAATCTCCATGGGCTGCAGGGTTTGTATGTGTGGGTGCCCCCTCAGCCCCCCGGTGTCATAGGGCTGATGAGAGGAGTGTTGGTGGTCTTCTTAGTGCCACCCAGGAGCCTGGGGCTGTGTGTCCCCTTGGAGATGCTGTGTTCTCACCGCCCACCGCCCCTCGGCTGAATTGCTAGAATTGTCATTTTTCAGGATTTAATCTCTAAAACCAAAATGTATTTATTTATTTGATTTCTATATCGCCCTTCCAAATACAGCTCAGGTGTCAAAAACGGCTCAATCTCCAAGGTGAGTGGAGTCATCCTGTCTCTAGTGCCACCTGCATGTCCATGGGTGCAGAGGACTAAGGTGCTATGCAGTGCCTAGGATCTAGTAGGTGGGATCCAGTCTTCAGCAAAATTGAACAGTGGGGAGTGGGGGCTTCGGCAGCTCCAAGGCTGACCAAAGAGGCAGCTTCAAAAAGAGGTTATGCTCTTTATTGAGCGGGTGGGGAGAACAAGTGGCCCTGCTGATCTCCAGCACTGTTAGACGGGACAGTGCTGAGAAGCCCACAGGCAAGGAGTGAGGGCATGCCCCATCTCCTGCTGTTGCTTCCGTGCAACTGGTGTTTAGAGGCATCTTGTCTCTGAGGCTGGAGGTGGCCTTTTGATAAGCCTGTCTGTGAATTTGTCGAAGCCCCTTTTAAAGCCATCCAAGCTGGTGGCTATCATCACCACATCCCATGGCAGAGAATTCCATAGATTAATTAGGTGCTGTGTGAAAAAGGTACTTCCTCTTGTCGGTCCTAAATTTCCCAACCTTCGGTTTCATGGGATGCTCCCTGGTTCTAGTGTTGTGAGAGAGGGAGAAAAATCTCTCTGTCCACTCTCTCTATTCCATGCATAATTTTATACGCCTCTGGCATCTCTCCCCGTAGTCACCTCTTTTTCCAATCTAAAGACCCCCAGATTCTACCATCACTACGCCACAGCACAGGGTTCTGTTTTTTTTAAACAAACAAACAAACAAACAAACAAACAAACAAACCATACGCCTGCCCAGCCATCCTACAATATGCTCGGAGAGAGACTCCGAGTGGTGGGCAAGGGGTATCTCAGAAAAGCTTACTGTATCTGCCATTAGTGAGCTTTCTCCAAGAAGAACTCCTGAGAAGCTTCCTGGGAAACCCCAGCATTCAGTCTCCGTTGGAACATTTACTACTGTTCTCTTCTGCTCCAGCCCTCAGTTTTATTCTGTTTCACTTGGAAAAGTCTCCCAGAAATGGTTCAGTAAAGCGGAAAGGGAAGAATTGCAGTGGAAGCTTAAAATTGAATTACAAAGAGATTGTTTCGTGAGTCCACCCCCCCCCCATATTTGGCTAACTGATTAAGAGAGCTTCATAAGGGATGTTATAATCGCTAATAGCCTATTTTGCAGAGGAGAAGGCTGCATAAAATGATTTCCTTCCGAATGGGAAGTTCTGCAATTAGAGGTGACCTTGGGGTGATTAGCACTCCTTGTCGAATGCTGAGGAGAACATTGCCTGAGTGTTTCTGGTTAGCACGTGAGTAAGATTTTTTTTAATATGGGTTTCACAGCAACATTTGGCTGATCTCTGCAACTTACTTATTATACCAAGAAGCACAGCAACTTTCATGGAACTTTAGTGTGAATGTGAGAATTTGAGAGCTAGTTTACTGGTAGCAAGTATGAAACCAGGATCCACCTTGATTCGCATTTGGATGGGTGACTACATGTGAACACAGTAAGATATTCCCCTTCGGAGGATGGGGCCATAGCTCAGTGGAAGAACACCTGCAGGCTTGCATGCTGAAGGTCCCAGGTTCATTTCCTAGCATCTCCAGGTAGGGCTGATAAGAAATCTTGGAGTTCCGCTGCCAGGGATTCTCAACGTTGGGTCCTCAGATGTTATTGGACTTCAACTCCCATAATTCCTAGCCCCAGTGGCCGTTGAGTGGGGATTATTGGAGTTGAGGTCCAAAAACGTCTGGGGACCCAACGTTGAGAATCCCTGGAATACTGAGTTAGATGAACCAGTGGCCTGACTCGGTATATGGCAATGTCCGATGTTCCTAAGTATTATCTTCATGTTTGTGTTGAAATATTCTTGAATATTATTCAAGAATATTCTCCCTCTTTTCCTGCTAAATGATAAAAAGGAAGTGTTTTTCAAACCGAGAATGGAGGATTTCCAACTGGTTGTGAAAGTTCTGGCTTTGTTCCCATCAGACACTAATAACATCATAATGCTGCTTCTTACAATCAAGCCCTATACATGTTGTTACCCTGACAGTAATTCCCAATGCCTTCAGTGGATTTGACTCCCAGGTGAACGTATGTATGTGTATTTGGATGGAGGTCTTGCTGCAGAGGTTCTCAAACTTGGCTCCCCAAATGACGTTGGACTATTAACTCCCGTCAACCGTGGCCTTTGGCCATTATAGCTGGAAACAATTTCTGGGGACCCGTGTTAGAAAACCCCTGTCCTGCTAAGTTCAGAGGGACTTGCTCCTTATTAAGTGTACTTGATCCTGGTACCTTTTCTAAGCACTCTCAATGAGGTCACTCACACACTCAACAACTGCGTTCTACCTGGGTTTGGGAGCTGTGTGTGCTCCCAATTTTCAGTTGTGTGGAAGCAAGGTAGGAGGAAAACCTGGGCAGAAGTGATTGTGTGGAAGCGAGGTAGGAGGAAAAGCTACCCAGGTTTTCTTTCTACTTTGCTTCCACACAATCACTTCTACACAGGCTTTCCTCCTACCTCACTTCCACACAACCAAAAATTAGGAGCGCACAGCTTCCAAACTCAGGTAGAACACCATTTTTTGATTTGGTGAATGACGTCAAGGCCTTCCCTAAACAAGCTGAAATGATTTTCATGGGCATTATCGCAATCATATTTACAGCCTTGTAAGATGGTGAGGTGTAGTGGTTAGACTGGGACTTGGTAGATTTGGGTTCAAATTCTGGGCCATTTTAGGAAGGATGGTATATAAATCGAATGAATTCATAAATAAATATAAAATCCCCACTTGGCCTCCCTTTCCTTCCTCATGCTTCCTGCAGACTTTGCAAGGGGCAACACATGGAATGCTCTGGTACATTCCTCATAGCAGAGGAGTGATGGCTGCATAGCAAAGTATAAGCCTCAGACTCTTAATCTGATTTTAACCTTATTTTAATCTCCACAACAGCCATATAATACCAATATTTTTTTCAAGCTGAAAACCTTGCCCCAAATTTTGCTATATCACATGATGTCAAATAGTATAATACTACTAATATCTTGATGTGTTTATCTGCCATCTTATGATTCGTGGATCACCGCAGGCAAACGCCGAATGAAGGTTGTCACATTTTCTTAAATATTTGTGGCTTGCTGATTCATATGCTTGACAGAAGATGTTTGTTGAGTTGCAGTGAACTTCATTGGTAGCCAGACTAAGTTAATCATCCATAAAACACTCCTTTCATCTTTGAAGTATGATAACTTGCTTTTTAGGACAAGAGTTGTATTTTATTTTGTGCTAATGGTCATTGGAAAATAATGTTTCAGCTAGGAAATAGAAAAGACAAATATGGACCCGCAACAAAATGATGGTCTGCATGAGTTACGTGAGTCTGTATCTGAGCATGGTTTTAGTCTAATTCCTTTCCCCCTCAGGAGAAGGGGTCTGGCTCTCTTGATGGAGTATTCTTCAAGCTGAGAAATTTCCCACTCTTCTTGTTCAAGTCCCCTGCCCCCACACCTTGCCACTGAGTTCCATTAACTCTGCTGACCAAGTTGTTTGTTAACTGCCCTTTGAGTCTGGGAACATTCTGTTCCGTTGTGCTACATCGAGGCAGTTTGACTTAGATTTTCCCCCTTCAGATTTTTGTGAAACCAGCATATCTGTGGGTTACCTTGAGTCTGCTGGTACCTCCCTCTTGCCCTCAGATGCTCCAGTTATGTGTCTATAAGGTTCATAACATTTCCAGCTTTTTTGGAAATAGATATATTTAGATTAGATTTGTCCCTGAAGTAAAAGTTACTAGCTGCACTTCCATTTTCTTTGTGCTAAGATGATGGTGTGACAAAGGAGGGAACCAGAAGATAATTCCTGTTGTAAGTGCTCATTTTGCTTATTGTGACTAGGTTTAAGCCTACCTTACTGCCTTCTAGGAAAAGCACAACTAAATGTTGCTGTTATTATAGATATCGTCGCAGAATATAGGCTGTTCCCAGTAAAATTCCCTTTTGTAATTGGCTGATGGTGATTTCTGTGGCCCCTATGGTGTTGAGGTGCTCTTCAAGGTCTTTTGGAACTGCACCCAGGGCGCCAATTACCACTGGGATTATTTTGGTCTTTTTCTGCCACAGCCTTTCAATTTCAGTTTGTAGATCTTTGTATTTTGTTATTTTTTCTATTTCTTTTTCTTCTATTCTGCTATCCCCTGGTATTGCTATGTCGATTATTTTAACTTGTTTTTCTTTCTTTTCGACTACAGTTATATCTGGTGTATTGTGTGGCAGATGTTTGTCTGTTTGTAGTAATAATAGTAATAGTAGTAATAGTAATAGTAGTAATAATAGTAATAAGTTGTAATAATAGTAATAATAATAATAATAATTATTATTTTATGTAAACTGCTTTGAGAACATTTTGTTGAAGAGTGATATATAAGTAATAGTCTGAAGAGGAGGAGGAGGTGGAGAATGAGTGAAGTAATTAGGCTGGCCATGGAAGATATATGTTAATTGCTATTGTTAAACAGCTGGAAGTGAGAAGTCCTTGCTGATCGCCTGCATATCACCTTGAGATCTACCAGCAGGTCCCAACCTACCCGGGCTAATCTATATACCATATTTTTGTGTATATACCCTGCACATGGGTATAACCTGCACCTGAGTATAACGTATGGGAAATTAGCATTTATAGGGGAGGAAAGCAGTATAGCCCGCACACCTGTGTATTCCCTACACAGGTATATAACCAGTGGGGTATATATGCAAAAATACACATAGCTTCTTATGGTTTTTCCTGTGACACTCTATGGATGCGAAAGCTGGACTTTGAAGAAGCAAGATAGAAAAAGCATTGGCGCTTTTGAACTTTGGTGCTGGAGAAGACTTTTGAGGATACCATGACAGCCAGGAAAACAAACAAGTGGATCATAGAACAAATCAATCCAGAATTCTAACTCGAAGTACAAATGGCCAGGCTCAAACTATCATAATTCTGACACATTATGCAAAGACCCAGCTCCCTTGAGAAGTCTTTAATGCTGGGAAAAGTTGAAGGAAAGAGGAGAAGAAGACGTCCAGCAGCAAGGTGGATGGACTCAATTACGACAGCAATGAATGCACCACTGAGAGACTTTAAAGGTTAAGTGGAAGACAGATCATTCTGGAGAGAATCTATCTGTGTGGTCGTTAAGAGTCGACACCGACTTGACGGCACTTAATCAATCAATCAATCAATCTTATGTTGTGGTTCAGATAGCTTTGCAAGGACATACAGATTCCTACTCCACCACCCCCCATCTCAATTTCTATCCTAGGCAATCGGCAAATAGAACACAGCATGAAGTGAAGTGATCTGGTCTTGTGGTAGCAAGCATGACTTGTCTCCTTAGCTAAGCAGGGTCTGCCCTGGTTGTGTGTGAGCACTGCAAGATATTCCCCTCAGGGGATGGAGCTGCTCTGGGAAGAGCAGAAGGTTCCAAGTTCCCTCCCTGGCTTCTCAAAGATAGGGCTGAGAGAGATTCCTGCCTGCAACCTTGGAGAAGCCACTGCCAGTCTGTAAAGGCAACACTGAGCTAGATAGACCAATGGTCTGACTCAGTATATGGCAGCTTCCTATGTTCCTATGATATTTTAAAACAAATGGCCTATATACAAATAATTTTGTATGACCTACACTCACTTAGATCCCTGCATTACCTCTCATGGGATGATGATGATGATGATGATGAAGAAGAAGAAGAAGAAGAAGAAGAAGAAGAAGAAGAAGAAGGAAAAAAGTATAACCTGCAGGATATATACGGTAATCCCATGGGATATACATGGTAATGCAAATACAGTAATCCAAGTCAGTCCCAGAATATTGTCGTTTTTAGAGTTCCGAAATTCTGAAATTAAATCACCATAGCAGTCTACCAGTAGATCCCATAGCAAAGCTCTGGCTTCTCTAAAGAGGATCTGACATGATGCTGGAGCCTCAATTCACATGTTACAATTGATCTTTCTGTTTCTTCAGCTGAGGCATGTGCTCTGTTCATGGGAGCTAAGAACTGGATGGCTATTGTGGCAGCAACTTCTATGATTAAGGGAATTCTCCAAAGTATTTTTCTTGATCAGCTTACCAGTTACAGTTTATAGCCTCTGATATTTTTTGCCTGAAACTCACTAGCTAAAACAGAATAAAAATTCTTTGACGGATAGGAAAGCCACTTCCAAACAAACAAAATAAAATTTCCCTTCCATATTCATACATTTTTTGGCAACCATTTTTGCTTAAAAGCCTCAGTATTTCACAGTTTTATTCTCTGCCCTGCTCTTTAACATCGAGAATTGTTTTTCCATACATCATGGAAAGGATTCCTTTTTTGTTTTGTTTTTTGTTAAATGGATGATGTTTTTGTCGAGACAATTGGGCAATGTTCTTGTGGCAGTGCCAGCTGCAACACCACAGGAAGAGCTGTGTCCGCTGGAAATATCACCAGAAAGACAGAAGCCGCAGTCTTTTCTAAAAACATAAAATCTTAAAACAGAGTTGAATATTGCCTGCTCTGCTCAAGTGACTTATTTTGGGGGGCCCTGCTGTTTTTTCACTTTGTGGGGTGCTCCAATACTGCGTTAAATGAAAAATTGTCAGCACTTTCTGCTTCCCGTGGCCTGCCACAGGTTTCCCCCCAAAATGTATGATGATTTCGATAGTGGGGAAAAGGTTTTACCTGGTTAGTGCAAATTCTATATATATTCAGTAGGACGAGAGTTTCCTGTGTAGCACATGACAAGTACAACTGCATGGAACTAGGAAAACCACAGCTAATAAACTGCAGTTTGCCTCAAGTTTAGGAATCTCAGGCAATACCTCGTTGGTGGTTGTCACATACAACTGGAGTCATCAACAGAAATAAGTGAGAATTTGAAATCTGAGCTTTGGAGGCTTAGGATCCAGTTGGCACTCTTACCCAGCGGAGGAAAGATCCTACAAATCCAAGTCCATAGCTTCTCAAACTTGGGTCCTCAGAAATTGTTGGACAACAACTCCAATCATCATAAATTTGATAGAGGTAATCATAAAGGTAAAGTTGTGCGATTGAGTCGGTGTCAACTCCTGGCAACCACAGAGCCATGTGGTTTTCTTTGGTAGAATACAGGAGGGGTTTACCATGGCCATCTCCCATGCAATATGAGATGATGCCTTTCGGCATCTTCCTATATTGCTGCTGCCCGATATAGGTGTTTCCCATAGTCTGGGAAACATACCAGTGAGGATTTGAACCAGCAACCTTTTGTTCCCTAGGCAAATTACTTCCCCACTGCACCATTAGGTGGCCTCAGAGGTAATAACAGAGGTAACAATAATAGATGGACCAATGGTCTGACTCAGTATAAGGCAGCCTCCTATCTCCCTCCCTCCCTCCCTTCCTTCATATCCACAGTGTCTGCCACTAAGTCTGGTAATTTTGTCAAGTGTCCATCTGTCCTCTAAATGCTTAAGCTGACTCCTAGATCCCAAGAAAATTTGTCACAGCCCGAGTTAGAGAACCAGCAGGAGGGCTCTGAAAGCCTCACCCCATGATAATGTATGGAAAGCGGGGGGGTGTGCTTAAGGAGCACATTGGGGTGTGAGTGGAGCTTGCTGGCACGCTCCTGTTGGTGCTGTGTCCACACACAGCCTTATGTGAGGCCTGAAGACGGATCAGATCTGCCCTTCTTGTATGCACCAACACAACTAAGAGATCGGCCGTACAGATACATAGGAAGCTGCCATGTGCTAAGTCAGACCCTTGGTCCATCTAGCTCAGTATTGTCTGCACTGACTGGCAGTGGCTCTCCGTGATTTCAGGCAGGAGTCTCTCCCAGTTTTACCTGGAGAGGCTGAGGATTGAACCTGGGACCTTCTGAAGGCAAAGCAGATACTCTACCGCTGAGCTACAGAACATATTGAAAAGATATTTGACTATCCCATTTGGGTTAGCCTTATACTGAGTCCGACCCATGGTCCATCTAGCTCAGTATCATCTGCACTGACTGGCAGCGGCTCTCCAAGGTTTCAGGCAGGACACGAGTCTTTCCCAGGAGTCTTTCCTACCTGGCGATGCTGCCCGGGATTGAACTGCCCAGGATTGAACCTGGGACCTTCTGCATGCAAAGCAGATGCTCTGCCACTGAGCTACAGGCCCCCCCCCCCACACCCATCCCCATCACTTCTGCATTGGACCAATGAGTTGCTCCAGCTTTGAGTCTGTGTTTGCAAAAGGAAGGCTTATGGAGGCAGCAAAGAGCTTCAGCAAGCACGCCACTCACCCAAGCAACTCATCGGAGCCAGTGTTCTGCAGACGGATAATTCATAGCGACGTTATTTTGTCCACTCTGAAATTGCTAGGTAGGCTAATAAGGGACTATTAATGGCCATTAGCTTCTGTTGACCTTCTTCTGCACTCCCTGTTTTATAACTAAAACAATGTGACTACCTGTGATTATGCCCTGCTTACAGTAAACTTCTCGATGCCTGTCCATTCCCCCCCCCACACACTTCCTGCTGGAGAGAACGGCTACCTGTCCGTCAGGTGCCAGACTCCAAGGTATCGAGCATAATAAGTGTCAGGTTTCTTCCCAGTGACAATTGTTGTAGTAGTTATTAATTACATAATTTCCCTCCAACGAGGAGTTCACAATGTTTATTGCACTGAGGAGCGCAGAGGGTCTCTGGGGAAGATGCACGCCAGGGTCCCAGCTGATGCTAGAGGCCTTCAGAGTGCAAATGAAATGGTTTCTAAACAGCATCTTGTAGGTACATGGACTCTCCAGGGTCCACTTTTGTTATTGGTAACAGAGAGGCACAACTGAACTCTCAGTTGTCAACCTTCAATGTCTGTCGTTAAAACGATTCATTTTCCTTGGTCAGAGATATCTATGAAAACGCTCATGCTGCTGTGATCCCAAGTAACTCTTGGTTGCGTCTGTAGAGAAGGGATCTGCAACGGAAGTAGACATCTGGACCAGGCCCCTAACCCTTCCTTCCTTCCTTCCTTCCTTCCTTCCTTCCTTCCTTCCTCTTTCCATTTATATACCGCCTGACTCCAAAGGCTCTAGGCAGTTCACAAAAATAAACACAATAAAGAGAATCACCACATTAAAAGGTGCCTCTTAGCCAAGTTAGCAAGGGTATGCACCACACAAGTGCACAGTGTGTTGTGGGGAGCTCCCTGACACGTGCCGGGAGGCGACTTGTGTGTAGGTGCCACGCGAAGCTGCACGGCACTGGCACTGGCACACCATCATTTAGCCTGCTTTCTGGGCACCCTCATGCCCAAACTCGGGCTAAGCAGCGGGCTCCCTATGTGGGTTTTGCCGCCACGCCACCACCAGTAGCCATGCAGTGCCTTCCAGTGGTACACATGCACAACCCAGCGTGGTGTGGTGGTTAAAGTGCTGGACTAGGGCCGGGGAGACCCGACTTCAAATCCCCATTTAGCCCTGAGACTTGCTGGGTGACTCTGGGCCAGTCACTTCTCTCTCAGCCTAACCTACTTCACAGGGTTGTTGTGAAGAGAAACTGAACTATGTACGCCACTCTGGGCTCCTTGGAGGAAGAGCAAAATATAAATGTAAAAAAAAACCCAAACTGGGCTGGGCTTCCTTAGCCCACTTTTGGTTGCACATGTGAATAGCTTCATGGAGCTGCCTGGGACAAACAGAGATGTTATTAAATAACTCTACTGAATCTCCTAGTCTAGACACCATAGTTAAATATTTAGGCACTGTGGCTCCTTGGCGCCTGGGATTTATGAAGCCCTGGCTTGCTTTCGATTTCTTTTTAAATTGTCAGCCCTTTTGGGACAGGGAACCATCTAAATGGTTGTTTCCGTGTAACCTGCTCTGAGAACCTTTTGCTGAAAAGCAGTATATGCATATTTAATAATGTAACTGTAAATTCTGCTTTAAAAATCTAAAGATTCTGCAAAGAGGAGCTGGATTCTGGGGCAGTCAGCAGTGATCTGTATATATTCATATTTAGCTCCTCTCTTCGCTGTCCTGCTTCCCTCCTGGAATTGGATTCAGCGATATTGGTTTTTCTGGAGCTGTGGTTTAGGCATGGAAGAAAGAGGAACTCGGAAACATTTCTCTCTGACTTTAATCCGCTCCACTGGATCACACTGACTTTTCTTACCCCCTGCTTTTTCCTTACTCCATATTGTTAATGTGACTAAGCTGTGTTTGTAATGCTGCTGAGAAATAGGCTGGCTATGATGAAATGCCTGCCAAGCCGATGGCTTCATTTTCGTAGTCATTTGTAATTGGGATAATGAGCCCTCTTAACAATACAAGCAAATCATGTTAATGGTGAACAGCAGCGGCGTTTTCATAACTAGGATAAATCAACAACGTAAGCCGTTGCCTAAAACCAGTGTAGGCTGCATGTTGAAAAAGCTTTGGGGTGTTTAGAAGAGCTGGCAATCCATTCTTCGTTTTTCTGGAGGCTGAGATTTAAAAGTTTAGCACGGACCTAACGATGGCCCTGTTCAGATGATCCAGCAAATCAAAGTGTGGTTTGGATTGTGAATGCAGGCGCAGCCCTTCCGTGAGGTGGGGTGGGCTTGTGATCTGCTGCCACATGGCACACAAGCCCCAAGGCATGGACTTGTCCACAGAAGGCGGACAATCTGGTGGAGGCCAGATTTAAAGTGGCAATGCCTTATTTCGAAGGCGTTGGCTCTGGTGGGGTTGTGGAGTGTCCACCTTGGCCAGTTGGGCCTCAGCAGACTCTGAGGATGCAGGCGAGGGAGCATCCCCTAGCTGTAATGGGGAGTGTGGAACCAATGAGGCTGCCCATCTCGTGTTTTCTCTAATTTTTTCCATCTGAGGGCGGATGCGGAATGAGTTTTGTTCTGGGTGGCAGTATCAAGACAGTGTGTGCGCATGTGCATTCAGAGTGGGGCCTTCCGGATTCAACCTGAACAGGATCTAAAATTAATGGAGCAGACATCAAAAAATGTGTGAGTGCGTGCACACACACACGCGCGCGCACACACACACACACACACACACACACACTCCTTAGAGGGAACATTGTTCCCATCGGGACTTGTCCCTCAAACTGTCCATGTCCTCTGCCATCTAAGGGTCTGTAAGACTGAAGCCTATGATAGGCGGTTGCCCCAGACAGCAGATTATGGGGGCACCTGTCCTTGCTTTTTAAAGGGGGGGGGAGTAGGAAGGTGTGCACATAGGAGAATGAAGAAGGAATGAGAGCCTGTGTGTGCCGCCTTCCCTTCAGTTAAATGAAAATCTTCCTGATTGATTAAATCACCGTTTCTTGTGACATCCAAACCAGAAAACTGTGGTTTTGGGGCGCCCCACAAAGCAGGATATCAAACCAGAATTGAACCACCCTGCAAGCAGAAAACTAGCACAATAAATAAGGGCCAGGAAGCAGCTGCTTATCCTGAGCTGCTAGTTCACTACTTGCAGTAATTATGTTTTTTTAAAAACACAACATTCAAATATAGTATCCCATGGTCTAAATTATCTATTATTCTTATTAGTGTGTGCATGGGGCTTTGCAATTAATGGGAGGATTCAAAGGGTTCTTAGGAACATAGGAACCTGTCGTATATTGAGTCAGACCCTTGGTCCATCTTGCTCAGTATTGTCTACACTGACCGGCAGCTGCTCTCCAAGGTTTCAGGCAGGACTCAGGAGTCTTTCCCAATCCTACCTGGAGTTACTGGGACTTGAACCTGACTCTTTCTGCACGTAAAGCAGGTACTCTACCACTGGTCTTTGGCCCTCTTTCCAAAATTGGTGCCAGATAAACAATAGAGGAAGGGGAGGGAAGTGGACACAGGGATCACCTGAGGAAAACTATATGATGATTTTATGCCCTTTTTATTTGTTTATTTTAAATTTTATGTCTACTGCCTCCTCCAAAGACACTAGGCGGCGAACAATAACAATAGCAATATTTTTTTTAAAAAAAATTAAAGGCAAAAGTGTGGCGGAAAATGTAGGTCTTGAGAAGGGCCTTAAAAGCCACTAAGGAGGGGGCTGAATGAATCTGGTGGGGGGAGGGTGTTCCAAAGAAGAGGGGCGGCCACAGAGAAGGCCCTCCTATGGGCCCCTGCTACACCCGGGCCCGGGACACTAAGGAGGGCCAACTGAGAAGACCTCACAGGACGGGATACAACTGGCCGTGAGAAGTGATCCCAGAGATATACAGGTGCTAAGCCCATAAGGGATTTGTAAGTGAGAACCAGCACTTTAAATTGTACCCGGAAGCAAACATTTAGGTTGTTACTGTGCAGCAGTTGATCCTTGGTGAAAGCAAAGCCCTTGACTGGGTATTTATTTTATTTTTACATCTATACCTCGCTCTTCCTCTGGGGAGCTCAAAGTAGTGCAAAGTGTGCCTTCGAGTCGGTGTCGACTCCTGGTGACCCCAGAGGCCTGTGGTTGTCTTTGGTAGAATACAGGAGGGGGTTACCATGGCCTCCTCCCACACAGTATGAGATGATGCCTTTCAGCATCTTCCTATATCGCTGCTGCCTGATATAGGCGTTTCCCATAGTCTGGGGAACATACCAGCGGGGATTCGAACTGGCAACCTCTGGCTTGGTAGTCAAGCCATTTGCCTGCTGCGCCATTAGGTGGCTCAGAGCAGGTACATTCTGTTTATCCTCACAACAACCCTGTGAGGTAGGTTAGGCTGAGAGAGATGTGACTGGTGCAGAGTCACCCAGTGAGTTTCATGGCGGAAGGGGAATTTGAACTCCCCAGTCCTAGTCCAGCACTCTAACCACTACACCACACTAACTCTCGAATATATTTTGAAGGATGTTTGGTGAGAAATGGTCCTGAGAGATATGTGTACTAGAGTTGCTTATGTTACTGACTACCCGTGGTAGATTAGATCCAGTGTACACACTTCCTACCAATACTCCTCCAACCCATTGTTCTCGCCAGAAGCTTTTTCAGACAGCAGGTTTTACTGCGAGTTTGGGGCAAAATGGATACGCAGATACAAAAAGAGGATTTTTAAATCCTGTGTGCTTTCCAGATTAGACCCTGCAATGGGGTCACGTCGTATCCCAGAAGTGTGCTTCCACACTCCCTATGATGTGACACCGGAGTCCCTACGCTGACAGCAAGGTGCGGTTCATATTTCCAATGCCTTGTTTTGGATTTAGTTGCTGCGATTTATTGATAAAACGTATGTCCGGCGTAAAAAGGTTGCTGTTTTTTCGGGTTGTTAGTTTTTGCGAGACTGCTTCCCCTGCTGGGTGCTTTGCTATTTATGTTTTGAATGCGGTTTGCCTGAACGGAAGCATTTTGCTGCTGTTGAGTGGCTAAGCTGGAAAGCGTCTTGGACATAAAATCGGGCTAGGTTCCAATACAGAGGGAAGAACCTGAATCGTGTGTGAAGTGCTCTTTGAAATATCTCATGGACCTTGGGGTAGATCTGGCTGATATGTGAATGCACACTCAGCCTCCCAAAGTACGGCTGCCATCTGTAAAAGATCCAGGTATTATCTACTGTCTATCCTGGTCCCCTGCCCCAATGAGTCCTGCTTTTAAACTTAACCATTCAGGAGGGGCTGGTGCCCTTTTCTTTGTGCTGCCGAGGTTGGGTAAACTCTACCATTTCAGGATGCTACGATCTCATTTTTCTCCCTGTTTCCTCCTCTGTTTTGTTGTTGTTCGGTGGTGTTTCTTCCTCTGCTTTCTTTTTCAGGATTCAGAACTCACTCACTGACATTCCAAATGGCTTTCTCAGTCAGGGCTGAGTTTGAGGGCTCTCTCGCTCTCTCTTTTATGTACTGCAAGAAGTAAAGAGCCAAAGTCAATAATGTTTATGACCTGTTAAATGCCAAACGTCAGCCCAAGAGGCCTGATCCCCAGTCACTCTCCGGAGCTGTGGGCTTACGTCATGACTGTGCCGCTTCAAATTCAGCACATTGGCCTCCATGCTTTGGCATGAAGATGCATTTTGTGCTAATTCTTCTTAGCTGGTTTTATTTTATTTTCCTTTTCCATGAAGCCCTCCAAGGCCATGCTTTCTGGCAATTGTGACAAAAAATAATAAGATGCATACACTAACTCTTTGTGGTCATAGGGTTCCCATATTCTGGCATTCCAAATCTGGGCACCTAATTTGCATATTATGTAAATTGGCTTGAAAATAATTTTGGAGCAGAAGAGTGACTGCAGGTTTTGCTCCATAACTCCGCTTCTACAAGAGCTTAGAGCTTAGCTCTTTTTTAAAAAAATGGAAGTTGAAATCCGAGTGAATATAAGCAAGCAATCTGGGGGAGATGCTTATAAGCCGGGTGAAACCCAAAATTTCGGGGGGGGGGGCATGGCAACTCTATTTATGGAACATGGGCACACAGATGGTGTGATGTAAATAATAATGACCTGTATTTAAAAACAAACAAACACCATGAACAGCAAGTACATATTTGATTTGCTTTTTGTTTTTTCTGTCTTGTATGTTTGTGCATAATCCGGCAGCCAGAGACAGGCATACTTGAATTAATTCCAGATTCTTGTGAGCCTGAAGTATTCACTCCACAAAGGAGGCTGTTCCGTCTGTGTCTCTGTGCTTGACTGTCCTGGCCTTACCTCCTTTCAAGCAATCTCTCCTCTGCATTAGGTGTGACTGAATCACTCCTGGGGCAGAAGACTCCCCAGAACTTGCCCACATCTCTGCTTGAGTCTCTGAGCGTTTAATGCTTAGAGTGCCCAGATCATGCAGGTAATCAAGGCAGAGCATCTCTGAGAATCGAGAATTATTATTTATAATGACTAGGAATATTTATAGTCTGCCTCTCAACAAAAACAGTTCTCAGAGTGGTTTACACAAACAAAAGGGTGAGAAAATGCTTCCCTGTCCTAAAGAGGTCCACAGCCTAAAAACAAGCGCAAAGGAGATGCCAGCAACAGCCACTGGAGCTTTCCCAGACAGCAGGCTGCAAGTTCAAAGTTGTCCCCCCCCCCCAAAAAAAAACCCCGACACAAAAAGTTGATTTTTTTTACCTGGATATAAATTGGACTACACTCTAACGCGTGATGAAAAACCTGAAGTGTGTGTGAAGTGCTCCCAGATAGATCGCAGGGACTTGGGGGGTAAGTTTGCGATAAGTGAACGCACACCTCCATTCCGGCAGAGATACGAAATAAAAGGCCGGTGTGAAAATTTTCCTGGAGGGAAAGATGTCTCTTTGCCCAGCTAGCAGGAGTTCAGATCAGCTTGTATCTTGGTACTTGGAACTTTTTACTTAATTCTAGTAGAAACTGCATCCAAAGAAAGATGCTTCTTCTAAAAGTGAATATTTTAAAACTAAAATTGTACCCTTTTTTGGAACCAGGTAGACTATAATTAGGTTGACAAACAGAGAAAATGTGAGGGCTTAGATCTTTCTCATGGTTCATCCTCTCTCCCCCGCCCCCCGCCAACTGGAAACACCTAAAGGAGCTGGGGGAGTTAGTGAAGTCTTCTCAATATGAATATATATCATCATAATAAATTTTGGTGAATAATTTGATTCAAAACTTTATTTGGTTTTGCTTAATATTTGTTTCTTATTCCCCACCCCCCACCCCCAAGTTAGATAAATACTGGAGAAAGCAAACCCTGAGGGAGTTCTTGGCATGGAAATCCAACTTCTTTCTGTATCTTACACAATTAATGGACTACAAGAATATTTTCCAAAAATCCCTTCAGCTGAGATTATTCCACACGGTTTAATTTTTTGCCATATCAACTTTTGTTGAAAAGTGGTATATAAATATTCATTGTATATTCATCGTATGCATTCCTGTAGCCAACTTCCTTTGAATTATTTCACTTTACAGTTACTAGTAAAAAAACTTCCCCACTCCTTCCCCATCCCCAAGTTTCCAATTATGCTTAGACTGCTTTTCGCCATATACTATATTCATGGATTTATTTCAAGCTACTTTTCACTGTCTGCCTTGTTACTATGGCAGTTACAAAATATAAACAGTGCAGGCCCGTGAGTAATAGCGATAAGGAATTGTGAAACGGCAGAAGAAAAAGATGCATTTGATTCTTTAAAAAGATTTGTGTATGCGCACACAAGGGTCAGAATAAAAGAAACACATTTTTAAAAAACAAACCAACCACCATCTATTTCTTCCTTCAAGTCCCTCTTTGACGTTAACTTCTTACATGAAACTTTCAGTTTAAAACCTTAAAACGCAGCCTAGGTTCATATAGCTGCATTTATTTTCTTACTTCAACACTTCCCTCCCCTCTGTTTCCGAGGATCTAAAATCTGATGGTAAACTTTTTTTTTTTTTTTTACATTTTGTATCCCACTCTTCCTCCAAGGAGCCCAGAGCGGTGTACTACATACTTAAGTTTCTCCTCACAACAACCCTGTGAAGTAGGTTAGGCTGAGAGAGAAGTGACTGGCCCAGAGTCACCCAGCTAGTATCATGGCTGAATGGGGATTTGAACTCAGGTCTCCCCAGTCCTAGTCCAGCACTCTAACCACTACACCACACTGGCTATTTGAGACAGGAACCTAATTTTTGTCTGTAAAATGCCCCTTATGTCTGGGGCATTTGTACTGCTGTACACTACATATTCTCGCAAGCAGCCAAGAAAGGGCTAAGGCAGGTAAACCCAGGCTTGACTGCCTGTGAGAACCACCAGGAGCTGCAAGGCAGACCCAGCTATGATGCCCAGCATTTAAACAAGGTTAAGGGAGGGAGTGCTCCCTTAACCCTGTTTAACTGACCATGTGTCAGCACCAGTTGCTTTCCTCCAGTGCTGGGACACTGAAGGGTGCCTGCCCATTGCTGGGGGGATACATTTTGGGATTTCCAGGGGGGTGATGTGTCCTGCCCCCCACAACTTCGCACTGCCTGGAGCAGTAGCAGATCGTCTGGGCACACAAACGCGCGCCCGGGAATTGGGACCCAGACATCTGCGGGGGGGGGGGGTAAGCTTCTGTAGCGTTCCTGTCCGCACATCCTCCCACCCGGGTCCCTGACCGTGAGAAAGGGCCCTACTTCTAATACACCAAATATTCATTTTTATCAGAATGCTTTGAAGGAGACTTCAGCCCAGTTCAGACAATAGTCCAAGGCACCATAGTTTCATGCCCTAGTTTGCGGACAATTAGAACAAACTACAGTTTCCCTTTTCTACAGGAAACCTTTTCATTCTCCTGTCCTCCTCCTCCTCCTTTCTGCATGCTCATTCAAGATAATAAAAATCATGGTTTAGATCAGGGGTTCCCAACCAGTGGTACTCCCAGATGTTGCTGAACTACAATTCCCATAACCCACAATTTAGCAACATCTGGAGTACTACTGGTTGGGAACCCCTGAACTAAACTACGGTTTTGATTATCTTGATCTACAACTCCCATCATGCCCAGAAACAATAAATTGTAGCTGGGAGTGATGGGAGTTGTAGTTTAGCAACATCTGGAGTACCACTGATTGGGAGACTCCGGTTTAGATTATCATCTGAACTGGACTAGGCCTTTACCTCTAGTGAACACACATTTGATCAGTATCAAAGCTATTCTTTTTGACTTCAATTAATTTGTGCCGCTCTCTGCAAACTTCCTTTTTCTCTGAAAAACTTTTTTTTTGCCCAAGATTGTTGTGGCTGGGGATAATGGGAGTTGTAGTCCAACATAATCTGGGAACCCATGGTTGAGAATCCCTGCTATAAACTGTTCCGTAATAAGGATGTGGGGCCTTGCAGGCTGTGGACTTGGCACTTAGAGGGGGGCTTACAGAGTTAGAAACATAGGAAGCTGCCATATACCATTGGTCTATCTAGCTCAGTATTGTCTTCACAGACTGGCAGCAGCTTCTCCAAGGTTGCAGGCAGGAATCTCTCTCAGCCTTGTCTTGGAGATGCTGCCAGAGAGGGAACATGAAACCTTCTGCTCTTCCCTGAGTGGCTCCATCCCCTGAGGGGAATATCTTACAGTGATCACACTTCTAGTCTCCCATTCAAATGCACACTTCTAGTCTCCCATTCAAATGCAACCCTGCTTAGCTAAGGAGACAAGTCATGCTTGCTACCACAAGACCAGCTCTTAAGAGTCTAGTGCCAGGGTCATGTAAATTGTGCTAGCTGGTTCTTGTGCAAGCATAACAAGAGCCGGAATTTTGTTTGCTGCTGTCAGGGTTGCTTTGTCTTTGCCTTTTAATCCCATTGAGATGCACACTTGGACTCCCTTGACTTGCTGGCAAGTAAACAGGGTTAACGCTCACTGCTAATTATTCCTGGGCTGTTGTGGTAAACCCATAGCTTTCTGCCAGGTAAAGAACCGTCCATCCAAAAAGATATAAAGCAGGGCCTTCCAAACCTCAGAGGGCTAGGGCACAATCGTTCTGGGTTAAACACTGCTGTGCATGTCACCTTCAATATATACCTGTAATGAACCTGAGTCCTAAGGAGAGGAGAACTGGTCTTGTGGTTGCAAGCATGACTTGTCCCCTTAGCTAAGGGTAGACCGGGCCTCCGGCGATTGGCGTGCTTTGCGGCGCGCGCATGTGCGTGCACAAAGCCTGCCTCCTTCACTCGCCTGCAGGATTTCAAAGCGAGAGGAGCTCTGTTCATGAGCTCCTCTCTTTGGTTAAAGCAGCCATCGGGTGAGGACTCGGGCGGGCGGGCGGGGGGGCAGCTGGGAGGGAGGGCTGGCGGGCGGGCGACAGTGGCGGCAGTGGTAGTTCCTCTAATCCGCTCAGGGCGGGGGGGGCGGCGGGGGCGGCTGGTTTCCAGCGCCCCCGTTACTCTGTTAAATACGGCCTCTGGCGGGGGCAAAGAGGCGGGAGGGGTAAGCAAGCCCTCCCGCCCTTAAAGAAATACCCCCCCCACCCGGACCCGAACCAGCCCGGTCCCGAACCGGTCCGACAGTTCGGCCATTCTTTAGAATGGCCTCCGGACCGGTTTGGACACACCCCTAGTCCAGTGCTCCCTCTAACAGGGATCCCCAGATGTGGTGGACTACAACTCCCATAATCCCCAAGCAAAAGCCATTGCAGCTGGGGATTCTGGGAGTTGTAGTCAACAACAGCTCGGCATCCCTGTTAGAGGGAACACTGCTAGGGTCCCCAGATGTTGTTGGATTGGAGGAGCAAATAAATAGAGCTGCAAGTAGTTTTCTAGGAGATACTTGAAACTGACAGTTGTAGGCCAGCAACAGCTGGGGACCCACAGTTGGAAACTCCCAGCCTGGATTTCATGTTGAGTAAAACCAGACATGAGAAGAAAGGAGAGCTGCTACTTCCATGTTGTGTGAGATCTAGAGGGAGGAGAGCTGGTCTTGTGGTAGCAAGCAGGGATTTCCCCCTTTGGTAAGCAGGGTCCATCCTGGTTTGCATTTGAATGGGAGACTACATGTGAGTACTGTAAGATATTCACCTTATGGGATGGGACTGCTCTGGGAAGAGTATCTGCATGCTTGCATGCAGAAGGTTCCAAGTTCCCTTCCTGGCAGCATCCAAGATAGAGCTGAGAGAGATTCCTACTTGCAACCTTGGAGAAGCTGCTGCCAGTCTGTGTAGACAATATTGAGCTAGATGGACCAGTGGTCATAAGGCAGCTTCCTATGTCCCTAGCTTTGCCTTAAGATTGTCTTGTTGTGGGGTCAGCAGCTCGATTCCCCATGAGGACCCCAATAAAGCCAACTTTATTTTATGAACCACAGCCTTTGAATGTTTGCCCAACCAAAATCCCACTTAGCTATTTCCACTCAGTTCTGCAATGCCCTTGAGATTTGTCTCCTTTACAAAGAAATTCCGGCATGGAGTTGAGTGCATTTTTGGTATAAGAGCTTTTATCACACAATGACGTCAATTTAGAAGAAATAAATTAGCCTCCAAATCTGCTATAAAAAGATTATGTGAATAGAGCCCTAATAATCTTTCTATTATGGTAGCGCTGGGGAGAAACGCAACATTTTAAGTTGTGAAGGGTGGCACCGTGGCACAGAAGCCTTGACAATCCATTTTGCAGTGAAATGTATTTTCTTAATTTAGAATTGTTAATTTTAGGTGCTGTGCTAATGTTAGGGCTTAATTACGTCATCAGGAATGTTCAAGGTTATTGGTTTTTATCCTGAGTGAACAACCCTGGATCTCACATGGGCTTTTGTTTTTTAAAGGTGCACAGCATTCCCTGCTATCTCACGTCTTGGAGTTCCTTCATCTTATACAGTTTTTCATTTGGGAATCAAAATGCACCTGTGTACCGTAATCATCTAAAAACAAACCAACCTCAAAGTTAGGGGTGTGCATGAACTGGTCCGCTGCAAACTGGGAGTTGAAATCAACTTGACAGCACACTTTACCTTACTGTATATAAACTGAACAATAAATAAATAAACTTCTGACGGTATTGTGGCAGTATTGACTAAGCTATCTTGCTCTTGCAAGCTCTCATTATTCTGAGAGCTAATAAAGAACATGCATACATGTATTTTCAAATGTAAAATGTACCTCCCATTTTAATCCAGAAGAACTGTGCCCCAAATATCAAAAGCGTGGGGAATAATGTTTGATTGATTGTATGTTTATTTAGCATATTTATATACCATCCAAAATTCACATATCTGGGTGGTTTACAATAAGAACAATTTATTTACCTCATTGTCTAGGCTTCTCTTCCACTTTCTAATAGAAAGAGCTTCGTTTGTAGTAAAATACAAACCCAGACCCCAAACAAATTGGTTCCCAACTTTAAATTTAGCAGAGAGGTTTTTTTTTCCTAAGGCACACATTCTGACTGGATGACCTTGTTGCTTATTAATATAAGACAGAAGTAACAAAAGGAAATGACATCGATAGATAAAAAATGGACAGGACCATAACAGGAGCTTTCTTCAGACTGAATACACTATTCATTTCCACGAAAAGATCACGACCGAATTCAGAGAGGAGTCTTCTAATTTAAGGCCTGGCTTCGGCCATTTGCCACCATCTCTGAAGAAACAAAGATTGCCACTGTGACGAAGCTGCAAGTGTAACACACTCCTCCTTTGTGGAGGACCAAATGTTAGGTGCAGCTAATCCTTGGAGTTTGAGTGTGTGCTTCTTACATTGGAAAAAAATATTTCTCTGCAATGTCCATCTGCTTCTGAAGCCAAAGGTCCAGAATCTGCTCTAAAGCAGGGACGAGCAGATTGGGATCTACTGGTAGATCGCTGGGTGATTTGTTGTAGATCAGCAAGGGTTTCAAACTACTCAAATAGTCACACACACACACCCCCACAGTTGGCAATCTGGCTGCTGCATTCTAGACCAACACAAACTTCTAGGCACTTAGGCAGTCTTCAAGGGCAGGCTCATGTAGAATGCCTTGCAGTAATCCACTATGATGTCACCAGTTCTTATTATGATGAATATTCATACAGTATATCACATCGGAACAAAAAAGTTCTCTGAGTGGTTTATGTAGCAAAAGAAATAAGATGGTTCCCACCCTGACCCATAACGTCTCACAATATGAAATAATAATAACAGTAATTAATAAAAATGTAAGTAAAACTTTATTTGGATAGCCACTCCATTACAATTGTTCTCTGGGCAGAACAATAAAGTAAAACAGTAAAACAATTAAAAATAATTAAAAACACATTAGAATAATGTTGAAGACCATTAAAACACACACACACAAACACAAGGGAGACACCAGTGACCACTACTGGAGGGCTACTGTGCTGGGCTGGATAGGGCCAGTTGCTCTCCTCCTTCTAGAAATGTGAGGGATTGAACCTGGGACCTTCTGCATGCAAAGCAGATGTGCTACAGTACAGCCCCATCCTTTAGAAACAGACCTGCTGAATTAACATGATTTTAGGTTGATGGCGGATATATAGCCTTGGATACAGACCGCTGGCACGTAGAACAGGTTGGTTTTCATGGTCTTTTAGCTAATCTGTACTGCCTCTGAGTGCTAGGAAGGTCTGGAAGGAGAGCTGGTCTTGTGGTAAGGTAGAGTGTGCCGTCGAGTCGGTGTCGATTCCTGGCGGCCACAGAGCCCCGTGGTTATCTTTGGTAGAATACAGGAAGGGTTTGCCATTGCCTCCTCCCGTAAAAAGTGTAAATTGTCCTCTTTGCTAAGCAGAGTCTGCTCTGGTTTGCATTTGAATGGGAGATGTGTGAGCACTGTAAGATTTTCCCTCAGGGGATGGGGCCTCTCTGGGAAGATGCAGAAGATTCTGAGTCCCCTCCCTGGCACCTCCAAGATAGGGCTGAGAGAGGCTCCTGCCTGCAACCTTGGAGAAGCCGCTGCCAATCTGTGCAGACAGTATTGCGTTAGATGGAGCAATGGTCTGACTCAGTATAAGGCAGCTTCCTGTGTTCCTATGCCCATGTCAAGGTGCCTGTTCACACAAGACTCAGCGAGTGCCCCACAACTCCTGTGGTTTCGGTCCATTGGTCTGGCTGGTGTTAGGAAACGGTTTGCTCTTTGTATTACCCCCTTGCTGACGTCTGCCTACCGAACAATGTCATCAGGTTTCCTGTTTGGGGCCTTCCCCCAGCTCTTGCTCGGGCTGCCTTGCATGGCGGTCCACCGGGCCGGATACATTTAGAAGGCAGGATGTGTGGGTTAAATGTAGCGTAGCTAAGTAAATAAAGTAGGTGTTCGGCGGTGAATTGTTAGTTGTCTGCTTGCCACGAGGATTAAACTGACAGCTTTAAACATTGAATGGAGTTGTTTCTTTCTCTCTTTTTTTTTTCCAACTCTACCTTCGTGTTCAAAAACAAAACCAAATGACTCAAAGTTTGTCATCTTTTCCTGGCGTTTTTATCTTTCGTTGAGGACGTCTTTCTTGTCCTCAGTATGATGTCTGAGTCTTTGGGAAGTTTGCTCAGATAGTTGTTGTGTGCCTCTTTCAAAATTTATATATTCCTTTTGTGTGCATGTTTTTGGAGATATTTTCTGGTATCCCAAGCAAGCGACATTTTGAATAAAGGAATCAAGGCTCCTTATATGATGGGAGTCTCATCACAGAGCAGTTCGCACAGCCATAAACTGCGTCGGAGACAAGTCCTACCCAGTTTTGGGAGCTGGACATACTCCCGTATTTTGCCTGCTTGTTTGATGTATATACCGCCCTTCCTAAAAGTGGCTCAGGGCAGTTTACATTAAAATCAAAAATACATAACAATTAAAATAGAAACCATTTAAAAGCTGATTCAAATTAAAACTAGGTATTAAAAGCCAGGCTAAAAAAGAAGGGTCTTTAAGGCTCTCCCGAAGGCCTCCAAGGAAGAGAATCCTCTCATATTGGGAGCGCGTTCCACAATGCAGGGGCGACAACTGAGAAGGCCTGATCCCAGGTCGCCACCAGATGAACTGGTGGCATCCAAAGGTGCTGCAGACTACTCCTGATGATCTTAATGGGAGGTGGGGATGGCGATCTTTGCCCTTCCTAACTGAGCAAAGAAACACCTCTTTAAAGTGGTGATTCTGTTTATTTAGCAGAGGGGAGAGCGACTTTTTCTGACTTTTTCTGAAAACGCCAGAGCAAATAGGGAGAGGCACTGATGTAGAATCATTAGCTTGATAAGAGGGATACTCTCTTTAGAAATGCAGATGTAGCTCTTTAGAAAGATCCCCCACCCATTCCCTAAGAAGGAAAACACATGGGTTGTCATGCGATGAGAACTTACAACAACAAAAACAGAGAGCAGAGGGGAGGGACTGCTCCCCTCAATGCCGTGAGTGTAATTTGAAGTGACTTCACTCAGCATTTACCCTGCAGCATGAAGCCACGTGTGAATAACTCCCAGGATGGAGACGTTCGCACTGGCACCGTCAGGGAGATGTTGCTTCGCTATCAACACACAGCGTAGCTTTGCAGGATTGGGAGCAGCTCGTGTGCCATCTCAAGCAGTGTCCCCTCTAGCGGGGATTCGCAGATGTTGTGGACTACAATCCCCATAACCCCCAAGCAAAAGCCACTGCAGCGGGGGATTCTGGGAGTTGTAATCAACAACGTCTGGGAATCTGTCTTAGAGGGATCTCAAGGCAAGACCTTGTGAGACCTGTCCCAGTTGTCAGGAGCTGTGTAAGAGAGGACTGACCACGGATGAGGGGCCAGTCCAGGAGGAGGGCTTGGTGTGGAAGGAGCCCTGAGTCTCTGGCTGAGCCTTGGGGACAGCATTACTAGGGCAGGGCTGGTGAAAAGAACAAGCCCTGCCTGTAAGCCTGAAAGCTCCCTCGGCTGAAAACTCAACCTCTTTTGGTAGCAGGCAGCGGATGGTTGTACTGAGACCCTGACACGGGCATAGAATTTCAGTCATAATAGACAGTTTTTCATCCCTCCCCTGGACACATCTGTTCCTCTAGAACAGCTATACACCATACTTACGACTTCCCCTCCCTCCCAAGCCATTAGTCAAAATACGTGATCGTAGCAATGTAGCTCTGGGGAAAGGGACCAAAAGGCACCCAAGCAATCCAGCACTTGTTTGGTCTTCGAACGGGAGGGCAGAACAGGCAGGAGCAAAACAGCTAACCACAGAAACATGAATGTGGGAAGAACTTTTGTCCTGGCTGAGCGAGGCGTACAGACTCTCATCACAGAACAAAAGAAATTTCCCATGACTGATAAAAGCTTTCTCAACCAAAACACCATTGCTCTCCTCCCACCCACCCCGGCTCTGGGGTAGCTATGGTAACATCTTGCATGTTGTCGTCTTTTCATGTCAAAAAAGAAAGGAAAGTAGATCCCATCTGTCAAAGTGGTAGGGAGACAGAATTCGATCAAAAGCTCCCTGGGAGCTGTAGAAGGCCTTCACCAAGGATCTCTCTGAACTGAGCAAGCTAGTGATCTTCAGTGGAAGGCCTTGCTTTTGATGCAAGAGCTTTGACAACTGGCTTGCTCAGAGTTGGCATTTGTTTCCTTCTTTCAAGATAGTAAAAAAGGATGGTTCACACGATCGCCAGCTGGATCCCTTGACAGGCAGCAGTGAGAACTCTCAAGATCAAGGTAGCAGAACGGGAGAGTGATCCTGTGGGAGGCAGGAGCAGGATAAGATGGCTTTTTGTCCATTCTTGGAAAAATGCTCGGGAAACAATCTAGGTAGGGCTTGCCTGCCTGACCTAGCTCCCACTTCCCACACACTCTCTGCCTCCCAACTTGATCTTTGGAGTTCTCAACACTGCACATCATAGGAACATAGGAAGCTGCCTTATACTGAGTCAGACCATTGGTCCATCTAGCTCAGCATTGTCTACACAGACTGGCAGCAGCTTCTCCAAGGTTGCAGGCAGGAAACTCTCTCAGCCCTATCTTGGAGGTGCCAGGGAACATGGAACCTTCTGCCTGCAAGCAGGCAGATGCTGTTCCCAGAGTGGCCCCATCCCCTGAGGGGAAGATCTTATAGTGCTCACACATGTAGTCTCCCATTCAAATGCAACCAGGGTGGAATCTGCTTAGCGAAGGGGACAAGTCATGCTTGCTACCAACCCTACGGGAGCACGCCCGGCTCTCCAACCCTACCTGGACGCTCCTCCTACCCAGATGGGGATTGTGTGAACTAGCCTAAAATTGTGCTTTGTTGCTGCCTACCAGTTTGGGATGGTGCACTATCTGAAAATTTGCAAACACGAGAACCACTTGCACTTAGGGCCTCCGCTAATATTAAAATGGCCACACTTCTGACATGCAGAACCGAACAGGTAATGTTAATATAAGAGTCTTAAAAAAAATTTAATTAAAAAGTAGCTATGCTGGGAATAGCTAAAGATTGGCCTGAAGTCTCCAGGTATTGACATCAGTCTCCAGCGGACTGACGAAAGCAGTCTGAGAGAATGAAATAGCTTGATATTGTGAAAAGTGGTGGTGGTGGAGGAGGAATCTTCCATAAAGGAACATCTAGGAATATAGGAAGTTGCCTTCTATCAAGTCAGACTATTGGTCCATCTAGCTCAGTATTGCCTACACTGATTGCCAGTGGTCTGACTCAGTACAATCCATCTTCATATGTAATGCAAAGGGGATGGGGCTTTAGCTCCTTGGCAGAACATCTGTGTTGCATGCAGAAGGTCCCAGGTTCAATCCTCACCATCTCCAGATAGGGCTGGGAAAGACTCCTGCCTGAAACCATGGAAAGCGGCTTTCCGGCAAGCTTTATCGCTTTTTCCGAGACCTCTGGCTTATCTCTCAGGCACAATCTTGGTGGATCCCCACTTTCTCACTTCCCCCAAGACCTCTGGTTAATGGGTTACCCTCGTAACCATGCTCATAACATAACTGTCCTTCCTGGCTAGGTTTAAAAAATAAATAAATTGGGACCTGGCTTCAGGGGATAAAAAAGGGACCTGGCTTCAGAACCTCATAAAATTTGGGACCTGGCTTCAGGGGAAAAAAAAAAGGGACCTGGCTTCAGAACCTAATAAACTTGTCGCTTGCAATTCAGTTCACTGGGACCTATGATGCAGTAGCATTCGGACTAGCTCAGAAAAGTGTGACTATTGAATTAATGCCTGCAGGACATATTTATGTTTAAATTTTATTAAATTATATTAGAGCGTCCCAGCTCTACCTGGAGATGCCAGGGATTGAACCTGGAACCTTCTGCTTGCAAAGCAATAGCTCTTCCACAGCCCCATCCTTGACCATTCAGGACTATTCACATTCTTCTGTTAGTCCCCAGAAAAGGTAAGGCATAGCTTAAAGGCAGAACTGTATGATAGGCCTCCAATAGTATTTGGGCCGGAGCACCACCGTTATGTTATTGATTGTGCAGAAAGGCCCTTAAAAAACAAAGCTAGGAGCATTACGATAGATGCAAATTGCAACGTGCTGTTAACACTCAGCCTTTTCTTTCGCTGGTTTAATCAACTGATTAAATCAAGAAGACAATTTGTGGTAAAGATATACTAGAAAAGCATGATTTACCCACAGGATATTATGCAGTTAACGCAGAGCTCTGGAATATAAATTCTACCCATAGTAATGAATCACTTTTAGTATATTTACAAAAAATAACAACCACAAGTTTGAATGTGGGGTTTAAATTTAAAAATTTAAATTTAAATTCCCCCAAACCTTCAGTTTATGAGAGATGGGTACAATTTTTAGTCATAGTCTAAAACGAATGGAAATTTTTAAAGTTAATGTAGTCACCTATAGTTTCCCCCTTATATAAGCACTGCAGATTTCCTAAAGTCTCCTGTCATATCCGACCTTTGAAAATTAACTTCTATGTAGCCACACTTTTCTTTCATGCTTTATTTCATAAAGGACTTAGTATAGGCATTGCTCCTGAGCAGGATTGATTGCTTCCATAGGATAAATTTTCAATTGCTCCATCTCTGCCATTTTTTCACCAATTGTCACAAGATTTGGACATGTGATAGTGTTTGTTACCTACTTCATGTATAGTAGATTTCAAGACAATAGACTGACAGTGTAGATTTTTTCAGTGATGGAACATAGAAAACTTAAGTGGAATGTACATGGAAAACTGTCTGGCTTTTGTGCTTAACTACAGAGGCATTACCATAGCACTATAACCGACAGTTCAGAATATACCTCCAGAGCTGCAGTGTGTGTAAAATGTCAACTGAGTTCTGCATGGTGTCTTTGGTATTTATGAGTACACATTGACAAGCTAGAAACAAGATAATTTCATAGGTTTAATGTCTAGAGCAGGGATTCTCAGTGTTGGGTCCCCAGATATTATTGGACTTCAACTCCCATAATCCCCAGCCCCAGTGGCCTTTGTTTGGGGATTATGGAAGTTGAAGTCCAGTAACATCTGGGGACCCAGCATTGAGAATCCCTGGTCTAGAGAATTGGGGGAAGGAGTAAGCATGGAAGAATGGCTATACCAGCCGTTGCCCAGTGGAAGAGCATCTGTTTTGCATGCAGATAGTCCCAAGTTTACTCCCTGGCAGTATCTCCAGGTAGTGCCTGGAGTGACTTCTGCCTGCAACCTTGGAGCGCCACTGCCAGCCAGTGTAGAAGATAATACTGAGCTAGATGGATCAAGGGTCTGGTCTGGTATAAGGGAGCTCCTCAAGTTCCTACCTACTACGATTTTATCAAGGCATCTCTCAGAGGCGAGAGAGAAACAATGATTTTCCCAGCAGAGGGTCTCGCAAATAGGGACGATATGCTTTTGAACATGCATTGAGGTAGTATTTGTTTGTTTTAAACCTTTGTGTTGATAGGGAAGGGAAGCATTTCTGTTGTTTTCAGGCTTCTGTGTTCCTCTAGGGAATCTCCTCAGGGAGAATACCATTAGTCTCCAGCGCCTCGCTCCAACCCTTTTCTTGCACTTGGGTTATTCCCAAGACAGAGACAAGAATGAGTTCCTAAAAGGAAGCCGTCTTTGTATCACATTCATTATGCTTAGAGAGACTCAGGTGGTTGCGGGCATCGTTGTTTATTAAACTTAGTTTCTGTGAATGTGTTGGTGAACATTTGCAGCAACGAGGCACTGGTTGACATCTTGACTAACAAAGCATTAAGGCACCGGGAGAAATACCAGGTGTTTTTTTTAAAAGTTCAACTAACTCGACTAACTCGTTAGCTCAGCAGTGGGGGTAAATGTTGATGCCTTCTCCTTCCCCAGGAAGTCCTCTGTCCCACCTGAAAATATGTCCCTGAGGGTTGTGCAGTCCTCAGGGACATATTTTCAGACTTCCTGTGGAAGAGAAGGGTGTCAAAAATGGCCACCTCCCCCATTGCACTGGTGCAGTTAGTTGGGAAATTCTGTTAGGCTGCACTCTTGCTGCACTGGTGCCTCCTTGCTCTGTATGTTAGCCACTGCCTCTGACCATGGAGGTTCTGTTTCACTGATATCCGTTGAAAGATCTATCCTCCTTGTTCTTCTCACAGTAAAGTTAAAACTGCTTTGTTGCCATCCAGGGTGTCCACTTTGCTGCCTCTGAGATATTCCGGGCTGGGGTGAGGTGGGAGTGTGTTTCTATAGTGTCCTAAGGGCCACAAATCAGCAGGTCCGTCCCAAAGGGTCCCCTCACTATTGAGGCCTGACCCACTATTTACAAGCAGCAGGAAATTGCTGCCCCAGAACCTCTAAACTCATGTGTCAATGGAATTTCTTTGTCCTGAAGAATATCTATAGTTATCAGACTTGGATTGTGGCTTTTAAGAATGTATTTCTCTATCCTCTCCCTCGTATTCTTGTCTGCCAGTTGTTTTGTTAGGGAAGACATTGGTGATGTTCTGAAGACAGTCCCCAAGGAACTGAACATGGAGATAAAAGCATCATGATGATCCAAGTGTTGCCATATTTCCAAGAGTGGAAAATCAGCGTTTTGTCTCCTGTCGTCGCTGTTAAGTGGCAATTTCTTCATAGGTTTTATGAGCAGTGGTTGACACATTTCCTGGCCACATTTCCTAGAGAAAGTCCTGTTAAAATGCAGTAGTCTTTTAGAGTAACTTCTGAGTAATGCTTACTCAGGAACTTGGTCTGTATGGCAGCCAGTATCTTTACTGTTTCTGTGTTTATTGTTTGAGTGGCTAACTCGATAGGCCAGCAAAACGTTTGCAGCAAAATCTAGCAAGTTCTTACATAAATGGTAGCATTACTTCGAGAGCCAGTGTGGGGTAGTGGTTAGCGTGTTGGACTGTGATTGAAGAGACCTAGGTTCAGATTCTCACACTGGGTAATCCTGGGCCAGACATTGTTTTTCAGCCTAGCCTACCTCACAGGGCTGAAGTAAAATGGGTGGAAAGAGAACTGTGTGTGATACCCTAAGCTCCATGAGGCAAGGTGGAATAAAAGTGTAATTACCTGTATTTACCCAAATTGAAGACAACTCTGAATATAAGACGACTCCCTTAAAAAAAAAGTTTAAAAAAAGGTTCTACCGATAATTACCCGAAAGGGAGTATAGAAAGGGACTCTCAGTTTCCATCTACAAAGAATTTGGAAAAAGTTTGGATTCAGATAAATACAGCAAATGCTCGGAAGCACCATTAATTACGCAGCTTTCTCCCTTGTGTTTAGGGTTCCTTGTGGCCTAGTTCACTGAACACCACTAATGTTTGAATCAGTGAGGGAACCTTGTGTGTGCACTCCTTAAATGCACACTGGACTTTGGAGTGGAGCCTGAGGCCCAGTGTTCGCTCCAACAGGGATTCCCAAATGTTGTTGACTACAACTCCCAGAATCCCCAGCTGCAATGGCTTTTGCTTGGGATTATGGGAGTTGTAGTCAGCCACATCTGGGAATCCTTGTTAGAGGGAAGACTGCTGAGGCCTTCTCCATATATTGTTCTTCCTTACCATGTGGCTGTGATAAGCTCTCCTTGCTATAGGGCCCAGAGCTGCTCAACCTTGGCCCTCCTGCAGAAGGAGGAGGAGAGCTGGTCTTGTGGTAGCAAGCATGATGTCCCCTTAGCTAAGCAGGGTCCACCCTGGTTGCATTTGAATGGGAGACTTGATGTGTGAGCACTGTAAGATATTCCCCTTAGGGGATGAAGCCGCTCTGGGAAGAGCAGAAGGTTCCAAGTTCCCTCCCTGGCATCTCCAAGATAGAGCTGAGAGAGATTCCTGCCTGCAACCTTGGAGAAGCCACTGCCAGTTTGTGAAGATAATACTGAGCTAGATAGAACAATGGTCTGACTCAGTATATGGCAGTTTCCTATGTTGGCCTACAACTCCCATAATCTCTGGCTATTGGCTACTGTGGCTGGGGATTATGGGAGCTGTCGTCCAAAAACAGCTGGGGGGCCTAAGTTGAGCAGGCCTGCTATAGGCACATGACCTCACTGAACACATCCTCATGAAACGAGGGATGCCTCCATTCCGGTGCCTCATGCTGCTGAAGGGGACGTGTGCTGAATCAGAGAAGCCCCACATGATAGGAAGGAGGGCATGTTTGTCGATGCCACAGATTATGATGGTGAAGTGGACAAACTATTAAAAACATTTCCCCATAAATGCCACAGATCCAAGAGACGCTTAGTGCTGATTGACTTGTATTTAAGACTCTGTCTTTTGCAGAAATTTGTTTACTAAGTAGGCGTGCTGTTAGCCGGCTTTTTGTATGAAATGTTTCCCTACTCGTGGTTTGTTTATTCAGAATGAGAACTCTCAAGAGAAAGTGGGTGAGGTGGGGGGGAATCTTCTCAGTTGCCATAGATGCCAGTCTGTGTTTAGAAGAAAGAGGAACTTGCTACTTTCCTTGCACTAACAGCTGCATCTTCAGCTTCTGATGTTGCTTTTTGAGATAATTTACTGCTTAATAATACAAACCTACCACATTTCTTAACACGTCTAATATTTTATTTTCCTTTCTCTATTACAACCTCACACTGAAACCAAGACAACCGAAACAAATAAATCAGTGCGCCCCTTTTCCCCCAGACTCACCAATTTTAAGATTTGCACCATTTTAAACAGTTAAAACTTCAGTTGAGTAATCTTCTGATTTAAACCAATTAAAGCTTATATCCTTGGCATTTTGGGTTAAGGCAGTTCTCATTCTTGAATCCCCAATCAATCAATCAATTGATTGATTGGTTAAGTCCCCAGATGTTGTTGGACTACATCTCCCATCATCCCCAACCAACAACATCTGGGGACCAAAGATTGAGAACCTCTGGGTTAAGTTGATCAGCTTCATCTGAATCCAAGGTTGGAACCTGACAAATAGGAGTCGACAGTGATGAGTATCTCTTTTAACAAGTTATTTTATTTTATTTTTAAAATAGGAGATGTATACACTGAAATTGGCAAAATGCAAGGTCCGGTTAATACAAGAAAGTGAACGACAGGGTATTTGCCACTAAATACAGTAGCAGTGTGTTTTAGAAATCAGGTTTTTGTTATTCCAAACCTCTGACCTAAAGAATGATCATGTGTAACTGACAAATGGGAAGACAGACTAAATCACTTCTTTCTGTCTTACCTCCCCTCCCTCAGCACTTTATTTGCTTTTTGTGGAGGATGAGCATAATGAATCCTAATATAAAGGGAAGAGAACAGTCTTAGCCTAAGAACAGCCGGCCAGTTTAGTTTCACCTAAGGCATGGGGATCCACATTTCCCACCCAGCACTTGCCCCAGGGATCATGTCCATAACTGTTTGCTGAAAAAGATCAGTTCCATCTGAATTTGATATCAACCAATGAATTGCTTGTGCAGCATGTGGAGGAAGCCTCTGAGAAAATTCTCCAATGTTTTGTTTCTCCTTGAGAGGAAACTGAAATTCTCTTTTGAATTGCACTTTGGAGAAATCGTAATTCCAGCTTATTTGGAAATTTCAACTTACTTGGGGTGGGGGGAATAGAACTAGCTGACTGCAACTCTTACTCGCTGCACATTGTTATGTTGTACATTTATGGATTTCTTACGATCAGCAAAAAGCAGCAGCGGCCTTCCTATGAGGCGGGGTGATCCCCTCACTTCAGGCAGCAGAGTATTGGGGTCACTGTTCCCTCTAACAGGGATTCCCAGGTGTGTTCACTACAACTCCCAGCACATCCCCAGCTGCAGTGGCCTTTGGTTGGGAATTCTGGGAGTTGTACTCAACAACATCCGGGAATCCCTGTTAGAGAGAACACTGGTTGGGGTGCCAACGAGGCAGCAACATCCCGCTGCCCCGGCACTTTTAAAAAAGGAAAGAGGGGGAGGAGGGCATGCATAAAAGAGGGACAAAATTTTATAAAATGGCAAACATGTATTTATTTTTACATTTATGTACTGCTTTTCCACCAAGGAGCCCAGAGCAGTGAAGATGGTTGTATTTATCCCCACGATAACTCTATGAGGTAGGTTTCGCTGAGAGAGAAACGGCTGGCCTAGAGTCGCCCGATGAGTTTCATGGCTCTACAGTGATTTGAACTTGGGTCTCCCCGGTCTCAGAGCAGCACTCTAACCATTACACTATGCTGCTGGCTCCTGTTTGCCCTTCAGCTGCCTGTCCTTTTGGAGTGGGCGCACAGGCAAGAATGAGAGGAGAGCTGGTCTGGTGGTAGCCAGCATGACTTGTCCCCTTAGCTAAGCAGGGTCAGCCCTGGTTCCATATGAAAGGGAGACTAGAAGTATGAGCATTGTAAGATATTCTCCTTGGGGGATGGAGCCGCTCTGGGAAGAGCAGAAGGTTCCAAGTCCCCTCCCTGGAAACATCTCCAAGATAGGGCTGAGAGAGATTCCTGCCTGCCACCTTAGAGAAGCCGCTGCCAGTCTGTGAAGACAATACTGAGCTAGATAGACCAATGGTCTGACTCCTCTGTTCCTATATAATGCTATAAGCCATGCTATTTCTTATGTACTGTACATGCTGTTGGTGCGACTCTCACATGTGCTCGGGACCTTGCGTCAGCGCTGACTTCAGAAAGTGTTACCATTATGCAGCAGCCTTGAAAACCGAGTCCTCTGTGCGTGCGCATGGGTGCATGTAAGTCACCGTTTGCTCTCCAGACAAGGACAGCTTTCTAATATAGAACAAACACCATAAGTCTCTGTCTGGCCTGCTGGGAACTTTTGGCCTACTGCAGTCTGCTGGGTTTTGTGCCAGGTTCTCTGCCTTTCCTCGTTCTGCAACAGACATGATAATTTGTGGAAATAGATGAGCTGGAGCGTGAAACATCTAACAACATGACGACTAAGCTGTTGCTGGACATCTTTCCTCAAAAGAGCCCATAATAAGAGCCCACTGCAGTCGCACATGGAGACTCCTGTTGTAAAGACTACAAATAATACTTCTTAGTATTAGAATAATCCTACTACTAATAGAATCATACTTCTTCACATTTCAAGGAATACTGGTTCATGTGACTGCTTTGTCACGTGCACCAAAAACTTGGCGTAAAAGCACCAAGTACAGTGAAGGATTTCAGTGGTAGGCAACCTTGACTCGGCAGCTGTTGCTGAACTCATATTCCCATCATCCCCTGCCACAGTAAGTTGCAGTTGGGGGTGATGGGAGTTGTAGTTCAGTAACAGTGGGAGAGCCAAGGTTGCCTACCCCTGCTGTATGTTATTCATTCTTAATTATTAAGACCATCATCATCTTTATCTGTTCGCCGCCCCATTACAAATTGTTCTCCGTTGGGGTATGCACAGAACTGTTCCAGGCAGTTCGGTTCACATTCAAACAGAATTCAAACCAAATCGCCGGTCTAGGAGGCGGTTCATTAGAATCAGCCAGCAGTTCGGTTCGTGCACTCGAAGCGGTTTGGCCTGGTTCTGCATGCTTGCAAAGGGGGATCTGGTAAGGATTCCCCTTTGCAAGCAAAGAGGGAACCCTATGGGGTTGAAAAGGATGGGTGGGGGCGGGCAGGAGATCACCTTACGCACCAGGGTGGCAGTGGGCCAGCAGCAGCTCCTCTAGACCCCGCCAGTGCTCCCATTAGTGGGGACCCAATTCGGGCCTCTGCACATGGGCTCCGTGCTGATGAGGGGGGCACTGGGAGGGCCTAGAGGAACCACCACTGCCGAGGAGATGACATGGCAGCACGTAAGGTGACTTCCCATCCCCCGCCCACCCTTTTCAACCCCATAGGGTTCCCCATTTGCTTGCAATCCAGTAAGGATTGCGAGCAAAGCTGAATTGATCGAACCAAGCCAAACTGGCTCGATCCGAACCTGGCCCAGTTCGGCTGAAACCAGGCTGGTTAAAATTGAGCCCCGTTCAGTTTGAACCAGTTGCACACATCCATAGTTGCCTGGCCATTTCACTGTTAAGGATTCACTGGGACCTGTTCATGCATGAAACTCACTGGGTGACTCTGAGCCAGGAGCTTATCCCTCCGTCTAACCTACCACACAGAGCTGTTGTGAAGATAAACATAACCATGTACACTGCTCTGGAGACACCCGGGATTGAACTTGCGACCTTGGAGGAAGATCAGGATATAAATGTATAAATAAAATGCCTGGATAGACTCCCCTCCCCTTATCATGGTGGAGTTAATGGGCTAGTATCAGCCGGGCTGGGCCCAATCCTCTCCAGAGCAGATTTTAGCAGTGGGCTCCCTGGGAGTCGTGGCCCTCAGCAGTTGCCCAAGGATGCCTTGTGCTGGTCCCACATGTCCCTGAATCATCTTTGAAAAAGAAACTAGTGCACAAATCATAGATCTCTCCCCATTGCTCCTCTGCCTGTATACAGTGTAACGGCAGAAAGAGAGCTGGAATGCTGGAAGAATAATTTCTGAAGACTAGAGTCCTCTGTTCCAAGATCCCTCCATAACAAATAACTGACAGCATTCAGTCGGAGCTATCCAAGAGCTCTTTACCTTTGTCCTTTTTGTAATCTGGCGAGCAGAAGGCAAAACAACTAGGGACTCTTTGTTCCCTGGCTGTTCCAGCTCCTGATTACCAGTGGCTCCTAATTGCCAGAGGAGTACTTGGAAGGAGCCAGTGTGTACCCTTCCTCGACACCATAGGTGGAGGGAGCTGTAAATCTGCCAGCCTTAATTGTGTGACTCTGGATTGCATGCGGTTGTAAAAGAGGTGAGAAGCCAGCCCAGGAACTGAGAGGTTTATTTGGTGCTAATGTGCAGCAGGTGGGGTTTGACAGTGGGCCAGCACCAGTTCGGTTGCTTGGAAGGAGACTTGTGTGTATGGTTATTAAGAAAGAAAGAAAGAAAGAAAGAAAGAAAGAAAGAAAGAATACCCTCAAGGACTACTGTGTGCATGATAACGGTGCCATTAAATGCGTATGAGAACAAACAACCACCCAGGTTTCGACACCTTTGAGCGTTCCTTTGGGCAGAAAGGAGAAGGGAGGGGCCGTACCACAGTGGTAGGACATATACTTTGCAAGCAAAAGGTCGCAAGTTCAATCCCAGGTGTCTCCAGTTGAAAGGATCTCAGGTACCTAGGACTCTCCAGAGCAGTGCACTTCACTGAGCAAAAAGCCTTCCATGCCAGAGCCATTTCTCGCTGTGCTGCCCTCTGCACAGTGCTACGCGTTTCTCCGTTCTGGGAGGGTCTCTCCTGAAGAGAGACCACAGAGGTCTCTCTTCAGAGCTCTGTGGGCACAGCGCTGGGAAGGACTTTGCTTCCCAACACTCCGTGCTCCCTTTCCAAGATGGTGCAGGGGCTCAAGAGGGCTCAGTCTGTTTCCCTTGAGAAGGGTACTCTCTGTCTTGGGCCGAAGCTTCACACAGGCCCAATAAACAATTAGCCAGGGAGATGCACTCAGGGCCCCAGGCCTTATAGTGAAGAACACTGCTCCAGTGGCTTGCAGTCGGTGGAAATAAGAACATAAGGAAAGCCCTGCTGGATCAGGCCCCAGTGCTGTGAGTTGTGGGGCGAGAGGGGCAAGGATGGGGCCATGGCTCAGTGGCAGAGCATCTGCTTGGCATGCAGAAGGTCCCAGGTTCAATCCCCAGCATCTGCAGGTAGGGCTGGGGGAAACGCCTGTCTGAAGCCTTGGAGACGCTGCTGCCAGTCAGTGTAGACAATACTGAGCTAGATGGAGCAAGGGTCTGACTTGATAAGAACATAAGAACAGCCCTGCTGGATCAGGCCCAAGGCCCATCTAGTTCAACATCCTGCTTCACTCAATGACCCACCAGATGCCTCTGGGAAGCCCACAGGTAAGAGCTGAAGGCATGCCCTCTCTCCTCCTGCTGCTCCCCTGCAACTGGTATTTAGAGGCACCTTGCCTCTGAGGCTGGAGCTGGCCTATAGCCACCAGACTAGTAGCCATTGATAGACCTGTCCTCCATGAATTTATCTAAACCCCTCTTAAAGCCATCCAGGATGTTGGCTGTGACCACATCTCGTACTGGCTGCATTCAGATATACAGGCGAAGACAAGAATGAGGAATATGTTCCCCGCAACCACCTTGCTAATATGTTCCCCGCAATATGTTCCCTTGCTAATATGTTCCCCGCAACCACCTACATGTAGTGACTCTTAATTTTTGCTCCCAGGTTGCAGGAAACTGTTGTTTGTGGTTGTGTCCAAACAGGAAAGTCATTGTGTCACTGGAAGCGGGTATGGGGGCTTTGCATTCTAGGTAAAGGCAGCGGCTGAAAAGCACGCCAAGGCATTGCCGCCCCCGCCCCAAAGTTAAGCACCAGTAGCAGCTGGGAGTGCATCTTCTTTCAATAGGGCCTCAGGGGTCACTCATGGGCCAAGATCAGCAGAGCATCCTAATTGTTCAAACTAGTGAGCAGGCCTGACCCAGAAGGTTTTATAGGAGGACCAGGGAGTGCCACCTGATCTGTTCTGACCTATTAGTGGAAGGGAGCTTTCTCATTGGTCAGGCTGGTTGAGCTTGACATCCTGCTGATTGCCAGTTCCAGGGTTTAATCCTGTAACCAAGAGGTGCTCTGCTTGTCGGAAGCCCCAGATTTGCTCCCTGGCACGTCTCCTCGGAAAGATTTCTGGTATGAAATGACACACACACACACCGCCTTTCTCTTTTTCCTTGCTGCTCTGCCAGTGGTTCTGATCTGTTCCGCATCCTCCCACGTCATGTACCCCCATAACGTGATGAGCTTGACTTTTCCATGCTTCCCTCGCCTCCCCTGTCCTGATTAAGTATCCTGTGAGCAAGCTCACTGAAGGCTTTTGACTCTGTGGGAAGAGAAGCCATTAAGAGGCCCCCCCACACACACACGCCCGCCCCACTGCCTTGCTCTGGCTGAATGGCACGGAATGACTCACGGGAGGGAGAAACCTGAAGGGCTTTCATGGGTTATTTCAGGTCACTGTCTCGTTTTGTTTGCCCTTTGATTCCCATCAGTCACATTCGTTTGGCCCTGTCTATTTTAGGATTCTTTCCAGTATGTGTGTCTCTGTGTGTGTTTCTTTTTAGTAAATAACTTATCTCTGGTTATTAGAAATTGGTGGAGGAGAAGGTGGAAATCTGTGCATGCGGTATATGCACACATAGGTTGCTGTGAATTTTATTGATTTATTTTTTTGGTACTTAGTTATTTGCTTACTGCATGAGTATCCCAACTTTTCCTGTCAATTCACTCCTTTTCCAATTTGAAATAATGGCACACAATCTCAAGCAGTATAAAATGACTGAAGAGGGAAGAGGAAAATAGGTACATTTAGGATATGTGACTTACACAGGGCTCATTCTCACGATCAGCAACGTAAAGATAAGAAGCAGCATATTCAGCTAGTACTGTTTGTGAGAACTCACAGGAAGCCCTCCAACTCAGCCCTCACAAACATGGGTAGCCTGACTTTTTAAACCTCGATTTTCACGGAGGCAAGACGAAAGCAGCGCCTTCCCTACCTCAGAGTTTCTGCGTTGGATTCTCTGGTCAAAGCTGTGCCCGGCAGCTGGCATGTTTTGTCATAGAGTTGTGCAGCTAGAGGGGCCAGGCAGAGGAGAATGGTTGTGGTACTGGGGGCAGCCTTTCTTCTGTGAGCACAATGCATTATGGGATACTTCCCACTATCTTGGGGAACCCAGCTCCGTTTTTTAAGAATGGGTCCTGAGGATGCCTGCATCGTTCGTGGGGAGAGCTAGCAGAGCTGTCGGAAGCTCTACTCATCTGTGGGGATCAGGGTAGGGGTTCTCCCCTCCCACAAACCACCCCCAGATGATTGTGTGAAAGGGCTCATAAATGTTATACAGCTGTTGAGGTCTGGGAAGGGAGGAACCACATGGCAGTCACTCCCAGGCATGATGGAGTGAGTCTTGCATGTCTTCATATGTCTGAACGTTTGACCTGCCTTGTATTGAGTGATTCATCGAAGGCCAGCCCAAGATTAGCCCATGCCTGAGGGTCAAGGAAGTCCCCGAGGGGGTGCTTGTGAGGGGGAAGCAGTGCTTGCTGCCCCTCCTTGCACACTCACCTGAAATGACCTCACCTTGCCTCAAGGAAGGGCTGCCCGGTGGAAGGCTGTGTCTTCTGCATTGGTTCTCTCTAAGGCCAGGCCTCCCCTGCCGAGTTCTCTCCTAGATGCACCCAATCGCGGGGTCAACTATGTGCTGGCATGCTGGCTTATTTGAAATATCTACATGCCACTGTTCTTCATAAACAAATGCATGGCTGCTTAAGCAGAGTTCATTTAAAAATATACAGTAGAAGCAGAGAAATGCAGGATAAGGCAATGGCCAGATGCCACATCCCCTTTGCTCAGTGGTGTTCAGCAACGCCTTGCCGCCTTGCCTCATCTCGTCGTATGGTGTGTCCCCACTTGCCACCCTCTCCCAGGCCAGCGGTGCAGAATACCGTGCTGACCCTCCCTGCTGCTCACCTACTCCTGTTCTTGTTCCCCCCCCCGCCCCATTCCTGCCAGGTTTCCTCCCTATTCAAAATGGGAGAGAACACAGCAGAGACTCTCTAGGCCACCACATCTATGCTTCACACTTCCTTTTTAAAACCCATGGAGGAGGAGCCATGGGAGCTACCGCAGCACTGGGTAAGGGTGACGCTACTGGCTTGGGAGGGGCCAGCAGGTAGGGGAGGACTTGCCCCTTTAGCTAAGCAGGGTCTGCCCTGTTTGCTTATGAATGAGAGACTAGAAGTGTGAGCACTGTAAGATATTCCCCTCAGGGGATGGAGCTGCTCTGGGAAGAGAAGAAAGTTTCAAGGTCCCTCCCTGGCTTCTCCAAGACAGGGCTGAGAGAGATGCCTGCCTGTAACCTTGAAGAAGCCACTGCCAGTCTGTGAAGACAATACTGAGCTAGGTAGACCAATGGTCTGACTCAGTATATGGCAGCTTCCTATGTTCCTATGTCATGTGAACAAGCCTGTAGTCTCCCATCCAAATGCAATCCAAGGCAGACCCAGCTTGGCACAGGGTACAATTCACACTAGCTACCGCAAGAGGAGCTCTCCTCCCCTGCCAAATTCTGTCCTAGGCAGCAGCCTACATGCAATACCAGAGCTAGTTGTGCACGGTAAATAATAAAAGAAACACACAAAAACGCCGGCCGATAGCACTTGAATCTAGTTGTTGGACTAAATAAAAACTCAGGTAGCTATGCGTTTTTGGTGAGGTTCTACTGCGGACAAAGGACCTTATCATTTAAAACTGAAGATGCTTGTGGCTTTGGTATTGGCAACATGAGTGTACAGAAACAAAGATTTCAGAATATGCATTTGAGAACTGTGGTTATGGTCAGAAATGTTATTGTGTATGAAATGGCATCTCTTATGCAATTCATGCCTTCCTTGACTTTTTGCTGACTCTGCAATTTGTTAACCAAGTTATTCTGGTTTTTTCCCTCCTTTCTTTAAAGTATTGCAGAGGCAACGTCATTTAGGTCAGGGCATGTTTTCTGTTCTCTGGTGTCGTGTACAAAGTTATTGGCTAACTCAGGACCGTTATGTCAGGCTGCTACAGTAAAATATCTATTTCACATTTCTAAATCAACAAGCCCATCTTCTTGCATGAATAGAAAATATTTGTCTTTCAGTGTATTTTTTTTTTAAGCATTGAGAACTGTTGCGTTATGTTGTATTGCAAAGCCTCACTGTAAAATAAGCAATAACTGTGGAAGTAGGAGGCAGGAAAGCAAAAACAAAACAGCTCTAAGCCCAATGCTAAGCCCTGCTAACTTGGCAAAGAGACACCTTTTAACGTGGTGATTCTCTTTATTTAGCAGGGGGAGAGTAACTGGCCCTCTCCACCCCTAGCACAGTACCTCCAGTGACTGTTGCTGGTGTCTATCTTACGTTTCTTTTAGATTGTGAGCCCTTTGGGGACAAGGATCCATCTTATTTATTATTTCTCTGTGTAAACAGCCCTGAACCGTTTTTGGAAGGGCGGTATTGAAACTGAATGAATGAACGAACAAACAAACATAAATTAAATAAATGCAGAGAGACTGAACAAAATTGCTAGGTGTTTTGTTTTGTTTTGTTTTGAAGGGCAGTAGCTAAAACAAAAAACAAACAAACCATAAGAACAGCTCTGCTGAATCAGGCCCAAGGCCTATCTAGTCCAGCATCCTGTTCCCCACAAGGGACGACCAGATGCCTCCGGGAAGCCCATAGGATAGAGATGAAGGCAGGCCCCCTCCCCTGCTGTTACTTCTGTGTAACTGGTATTCAGAGTCATCCCACCTCTGAACCTAGAGGGAGCCCATAGCCCTCAAGACTAGTAGCCATTGATAGTCCTGTTCTCTATGAATTTGTATAAGCCACTTTTAAAGCCATCGAAGCAGGTGGCCATCAACATGTCCTGCGGCAGAGAATTCCATAGATTAACCATGCACTATGTGGAAAAGTATTTCCTTTTGTCCGTCCTAAATTCCCTGCCAGTCTTGGGCAACTCCTGCTAACTGAGCAAAGAGGCACCTTTTAAAAGTGGCAATTCTCTTTATATAACAGGGGGAGAGTAACTAGCCCTATCCATCCCCAGCACAGCGTCCCTCCGGTGATTGTTGCTGGTGTCTATCTTAAGTTTCTTTTTTAGATTGTGAGACTTTTGGGGACAGGGAACCATTTTATTTATTTGCTTGCTTGCTTGTTTGATTGTTTATATCTAGGTAAGCTGCTCTGGCAACTTCTGTTGAAAAGCAGTATATCAATATTCGTCGTATTTGTTTGCTGCCTGACAGCTTTTTATTTCCCTTTCTCTCCCTCTAGTGAGGGAGAGAAAGGGAAATAGATGTTGCTTGCTGCCTGAAATGACAGGAGAGAACTCGCTTGGGCTCTCCAGAGCTCAAAGCCCTCTCCTTTGCACATTCCATCTTGTCGAATGATGTCCCCTCCTTGCCCAATAATGGCTGTGTCCCTGTTCCTGAAACCACCCCAAATTTCAGTCAAAGGTCTAGCTAAAACAATAGGCCTGAACTGAAGCAACTCAAAATCTCTTCGTGCGGGATGCAAGTCAAACGTCCCTGCAGAACTTTGATTTAAGTCCAGATGGTATCCTGCTCTCTCTGCTTTCCCTTCCTCCTGACTTCCACTGGCTTCTCTCCTCCCCCGTCCTGCTCTTGTTTCTGCGCTGGATTTTAGTTTAAATTTAAAATTAAATGGGTGATTTCCAAAGTAATAAATGAAAGGGCATCTGAGGAGTCTTAAGGACTGAGCTGCAAGCAAGAGAGCTGCGGAGAAACCATATAATTTTTGAAGGGCCTTCATGTGGCATGTGGGATAGGCCTGCTGGCTCTTTAAAATTACTCACTGGAAGAAATGCTGGACGGCAGAGGATTAAATTTGATCATAAAGTGCGGTTTTACTGTGAAGAATAACATTGTAAAAATGCCACTTTCATCGTCATCAGAATCTATTTGTGTGTGTGTGTCTGTGAGTCTGTTAACAGTTGCATCAAAAACATCTATTTTAAAATAGGGCGATGGGGCTGCTTTGCCATTAAAACAGCTAAAAACCAACTTTAAAACAACAACAGTGTGGTACGTTTATGTTCAGCAGCCACATCTGTCAAGGTTGTAGCCCAATCTATTAATTGATTGCAGATTGCTAATAGGGTGTGTGGGTAGGCGCAGAGCTGCCCAAAGCTCCTGGTAAGGGTGTTTCGGGGAGGCCCCAAAATGTTAATTTTGGGACAGAAGCACTGACCTCCCCACCAGAACCAAAAAAGCACACACACCCCATGCCAAAGAAGCAGAGAACACACAGCATGGAGTGTTTGAACAAAGGTTCTGAAAGGAAGGTCTTTTCCTCCTGTCAATCAACAGAGTGCAGCCAATAGCACCGGAAGGTTTTGAGGGGAGGGTGTAAGAGAGAAGTGGGAGAAGGAAGGGAAGAGGGAGGAGCACGGAAAACCATTGATGGTTGGTGATGGTGTTAACAGCCAGGGATGGTTGGTGATGGTGTTAACAGCCCTGTAGGGCATAGGTTATATAAAGAAAAATAGAGAGAGAAAATAGCAAACCCATCAACAAGGAGAGGATGCTCTGAAACCAAAACGAAACAAACTTTAACAAAAAATGTGCAGTTGGGGCGGGGTGGGGGGGTGGGAGCTGTGTGAAAGCCACAAAATATACTGTAGGAAGTAAGAAAACAAAGAAAACCATTCTGACCAGACCCTTCCAACACTCCATTTCACCTTCCTCCAGCCCATCAGTGACCCCCTATTCTGTCCGTTCCTCTCCATTGTCAGTCTTTTATTTCATGCTTATGTTCTCCCTGAATTTTTAGTTTATATTTATATTTTATTGTTAGAAATTGCTAGTTAAGTCTTTGATTGGCACTGTATGTGATTGATGTTTTAATATCTTCTAGCAACTGTTACCCTCTTGTAGGACTCCTTTTATTCTACTATTTCTAGTTGATTTGTAAGCTGACCGTGGGTTGTAAATAAATATGTCTATTTATCTACCTCACCAATGTAGCCCATGACATTTCAGATCTGAGGTGACCTCTTTGTTACAGGTCCCCCTTTAATAACTTAATAATTATTTACAAAGTATTTAGGGTGCTTCATATCAGCTGGTCTGGTGGTAGCAAGCATGACTTGTCCCCTTAGCTAAGCAGGGTCTGCCCTGGTTGCATGTGAAAGGGAAACTAGAGTGTGAGCACTGCAAGATATTCCCCTCAGGGGATGGAGTTGCTCTGGGAAGAGCAGAAGGTTCCAAGTTCCCTCCCGGGCAGCATCTCCAAGATAAGGCTGAGAGAGACTCCTGCCTGCAACCTTGGAGAAGCCACTGCCAGTCTGGGTAGACAAGACTGAGCTAGATGGACCAAGGGTCTGACTCAGTATATGGCAGCTATGCCATGCTCCTATGTTCAGGATGTTTCCATCAGCAGCCACCCAGTGGTTTGTCTCCACACGCAGTAATCAGGAGTTTCCTGCAGGGGACTAATCTATAATTGGGTAGCTTTGTTCCAAGAACATGGATGGCCTGGGGCCCTGAGGGAAAAGGAGGCTTCCTGGGGCCCTGGGAACAGGGGGAGAGCTGCCACAGGCCCCACCACTTGGGGGGCCCAGTTGCTGCCTCAGGCCCACCAGCCCTCTCTCTCCCTCCCTCCCTCCTTCCTGCCTTCCCATTGGCCAATGCCCTCCCCACGAGCCCATTCCCTGCAGCCGCTTTGGCATGGTATCATGATGTCATGGCTTGACGCTGGGTTGTGATACTGCACCAGGACAGTATGTTATAATGCACCATGGAGGCCAGCGGCAGCAGTGCTGGGAGAACATGGGAGGCAGTGAGTGAGCGCGAGGCTGGTGGTCAGTTTGAGCATGGGCTGCCCCCTACGTAGCTACTCTGGTTTATTCCCTCTGAACATGAAGCCTCCAGGTCTATAGCCACTGATGGACCTCTCCTGGCTCCCTGTCCCATCTTTCTTATTTATTTGTTTGTTTGTTTGTTTGTTTGTTTATTCTCTGTGTAAACCGCCCTGAGCCATTTTTGGAAGGGCGGTATAGAAATTGAATGAATGAATGAATGAATGAATGAATAAAATCTGTGTACACCCGGGGTTCTCAAACTTGGGTTCCTAGATGGATATATATATATTTTTGCTAATTATTAGAGAGCAGCAAATGAAACTGGGACTACAACTCCCATCATTCCCAGCCACAGTGGTACACAGGTATCTGGATGCAGATACAGTTATTCACAGGTTGAGGCTATTCACACAACCAGGTGGAGGTGTGGAAGGCTTTGCCAACTTATTTTCACCCCAGACGACCAGCAGGCTGTGCTGGGAGTGCGTCTCATGCTCCCCCAGGCATTCCACATGGCTCCAATCCGTGCTGCTCATCTCAGCCTCTGGATATCCCACAATGAACTGCACGAAGAGCAGTTCCCCTGTGAGACGATACCCACGTGGGACAGGCAATCTAGGCGGGCTGAGCACACCCATGATCCCGGCACCAGGTTTAAGGGCTCACCCATGCTCTTAACCTCTGCTAAATCCCGGGCTTCAAAGTAGGGTTAGGCGGGCAGGCAGTGCTGGGATCCACACGTATCCCAGCGCTGCACACGAGCAGCCTAACTGAGGCTCGGCTGCCATAGCCTGGGTTAGGCTGCTTGTGATAACAGCCTTATGTTTCAGCACATGGATACACTTCCCATCAGTACCCTGCATTTAAGGGGGCCATTCAGAATGAATGCATGTACAGTCATCCATCCACAAACATGTGCATGTGTACAGACATCTGTGTACACATAGTAATGTCTGAATAGGACTTGTCAATGTGTCTAATCCATTTTTTTTTAAAGCACTCTTAGCAAGTAGCCATCAACGCATCTTGCAGATCTTTGGATTGGTTGAGTTGTCCCTGTGTGTCATCACAACACTACAGAAATAAAGTGCTCACGCAGATTGTAAATCAGACACTTTGTTTACTGGGATCAGAGCTTTCCAAATACTGATTTGTGTGTGTGTGGTTTTTTTTTTTTTTTTAAAGAAGTCAATAATGCTAATGATGCAGGTAGCTGTCCTTATGACTAATACCTTTTGCTTTCAGTTAGAAATGTGAAGAATGCCTTCCAGATCAGTCTGTTGATTTGTCATCTTGTGTTGCCACACCGCGTCTAAATTCCCAAAGGCAGCCTCAAGACAGGCTGACATTGAATGATTGTCATGTATCTGCAAAGCTGGGGTAAATCACAGACCTCTTTTGCTCGAATAATAATTGTTCTTTCTTTGGAAGCCCCAGAGTCACTTAAAATTGCCCTGTTCTTTTTTTCTAGGCAGTGGGAACAGATATGCAGTTTGGCCCTATGAGACTCCACCAAGATCAACTTCAGGTAAGCCACCCTGGAAATTTACAGTTCTACAGTGTATTCATAGATAAGTATGTATGTGTGTTGTGTGTTGTTATTTATTTCAGGGTTTTTTTTAGCTGTCTTCTTTGCCAAATGGCACTCAGAGCAGTGTACAATAAAAAATGTGGGCTAGAGCAAAACGATCTTGCCCATCAGTATAATCTCAGGCTCCTCATGGGTTTTGGTGATGTCTGCTACCCTAGATATGGAAAACAGGTGATAGCATTGTTGCGCTTGCAGCTTTCTCTGTGTTCTCATCTCTTCTTTATCCTTATCCCCCCCAAACTATTAGGGTAAAATTGCAGTCATTTTTGCACAGAGGACACGGTTGGGTCGGGTTAGTGTCAAGGTTGGGACGACAGTGAACAACTAGTTGTGCTCTCTCCATGGTGAGAGAGCATTCCTGCCAATTTTTCATTTTCATTCCTCTGACATCAATACAATTTTATAGTAGTTGGGTCCCCAGATGTTATTGGACTTCAACTCCCATAATCTCCAACCAAAGGCCACTGGGGCTGGGGATTATGGGAGCTGATGTCCAATAACAACTGGGGACTCAATGTTGGGAATCCCTGGTGTAGACAATACTAAGCTAAATGAACTTATGGTCTGACTCAGTATATGGCAGCTTCCTATGTTCCTGTTCAATTGCACGATTGCCACAAGGGCAGGTTTGGTTAACCAATGGGGTCTTAGTAAAGCTCCCCTGTAGCACAGCTGATGGGAGGACATTATTTCTCTCTCTAAAAAACATCTTCCAGTGTTTGGGCAAGATTAATGCACCCCAGAGAGACTGCATTATGCCTGTTCTTAAACATCTGCACTGGCTGCTGATATGTTTCTGGGCAAAGTGCTGGTTATTACTGATATGTTTCTGGGCAAAGTGCTGGTTATTACCTTTAAAGCCCTGAATGACTTAAGTCCAGGTTAAATGAGAGAGCATCTTTCTCCACAAAATCCCCACCTTTCATTAAGATCATAAGGAGGGGTCTGTCCTCAAGTGTCATTGGTTCATCTGGTGGCAACCTGGGATCAGGCCTTCTCAGTTGTCGCCCCGAGGTTGTGGAACGCTCTCCCTGTGGACATGAGAGAATTATCTTATCTTATCTTATCTATTTTATTCAATACATTTCTATACCACCCCAAACGCAAGTTCCCTAATACAATCTTCCTTGGAGGCTTTCAGGAGAGCCTTCAAGACCCATCTTTTTAGCCTGGCTTGTAATGATATCTAGTTTTGATTTTAATCAGCTTTTAAATGGTTTTTGATTTTAATGTAAACTGCCCTGAGACACTTTAGGAAGGGCAGTATATAAATCAAATAAATACGTAAGCAAAACATAACAAAGCAAATAGCCTGCAGGCTCCCAGCTAGAGTTTGTAATTCGCCCTCTCATAGCCTCCAATACCATCTTGATTTCTTTTTGGTATTCAATGTCTAGAACCCCTTTAGTTTGTTTATAACCTAGGAACATAAGGAGTTCTTTAGACAGGCCATATGTGAAAGCTTCCTAGCTAAAGTCAGCTTCCAGAAACTTATCAGTAAACATTAAGGAGGCTAGCCCTGCTGGGAAAAATTGGACCTCAACCAATAGCTGATTATTAACCTCCATGCCCTTACTTCGATTTTCTGCATTCCTGTCTCCAGTCTTAATATTACATTAGTTAGACACCGAGTGGCCCAGAGAATTGCTCTTAGAAGCTTAGTTGCTCTAAAGGTAAAGTGTGCCATCGAGTCGGTGTTGACTCTTGGTGATCACAGAACCCTGTGGTTGTCTTTGGTAGAATACAGGAGGGGTTTACCATTGCCTCCTCCCGCGCACTATGAGATGATGCCTTTCAGCATCTTCCTATATTGCTGCTGCCTGATATAGACGTTTCCCATAGTCTGGAATGGAAACATACCAGCAGGGATTTGAACCAGCAACCTCATTTCCCTGCTGCACCATTAGTTGCTCTACTGGTTTGTAATTAGTGTACAATCCTACTTGGGAAGATGCAAGGATTACCCTCTTTCCACCTCTTGGTCTCCCCAAAATCTGAACTGAAGCTCAGCCCTGATAGAAACAAATAGAATGACATAAAACATAAATACAAACATTCCTAAACATTCCTAAAATAGTAAACCTAAAAATGACTGTTAAAAAGAAAGAAAGAAAGCCAGCTAGATTTGAAATAGCATTGGCCTAAAAACACTAAACAGCATGCTCGTCAGCCAGAGGAAAACACCCTTTCACAACAAAAAAAAGTTGGCAGCAATGGGATAACAGCCAGGAAGGAGCCAGATGGGTTTCTGAAGTGCATCCCATAGAGTGGGGGCAACCACAAAAAGCTCTGCCACCAGCAACCTCACTTGAACAAAGGATGAACCACAGAGCAGGGGGTCTACTCAGTTTTACTTTTTTTTCATCTTTGCCAAGTAAAAATAAATAATTGTTTCTATTTTTATTGCCCTATTTGTTACACACACAGACACACACACACACACACACATATATATAAAGGTAAAGTGTGCTATCAAGTCTGTGTCAACTCCTGGTGACCACAGAGCCCTGTGGTTGTTTTTGGTAGAATACAGGAGGGGTTTACCGTTGCCTCCTCCCATGCAGTATGAGATGATGTCTTTCAGCATCTTCCTATATCGTTGCTGCCCGATATAGGTGTTTTCTATAGTCTGGGAGACATACCAGTGGGGATTCGAACCGGCAACCTCTGGCTTGCTACAGTGTGGGGAGGCAGGAGTGCTCTGAGTACCCCCTGGGAGCCTGTGACAAAACGGGGGTGACTCTATGCTTTCCTGGGATCTACCCTTAGTAGAGAGCCCTTCTAGTACCCTCTGTTGGGAATAGAATTCCAAACAATTCTGTCCAAACAATTCTAGGCCTTGCAATGGCATTTATGCTTTGGCAAATTGTGTGTGTGTGTGTGTGTGTGTGTGTGTGTGTGTGTGTGTGTGTGTGTGTGTAAAATGCTATGGGGCCTTTTAAGTGTGACATAGCTTAGGGCCTCAGCATATCATAATCTGGCCCTGTGACTATTACTGCTCTAAGGAAGTGCAGAGGAACACATAGAAACAGGCACAGCTGTGGATTTCAATATTTCGACTAGAGACGAAACACCAGTTCATCTGTTGACCATGACTGGCACTCAGTTTGCAAGGTGGAAGGCACAACACAAACCTCCCCCTTCCCTTGTGCAGATAATTCCTTGTGTGAGGTTGACACTCCATGCAAATCTGGCCCTCGAAGCCATTTGACATCTGAGGCCCAAGGGCCTTGGTTATCCACTCAAACGCCATTTTAAAATGGACTCAATTGTTTAAATGGTCTTCTGGAACTTCTGAAGTTCTGTCTAGAAATGCACATCATTATATCAGTCATTCTTATAAGAAGCCCGTGGGGCAGGCAGGAAATATTATTCCCAGATGGGAAGCTGAGGCAAAATGGCTTTTATAAGGCTGCCCAATGAATTAATGACAGAGCTGAATTCATTTATTCTCTTGAGGGCTATTTCCTCACCAGCTCCGTTTGCAAATCTGGGATCATGGACCACGTTACCCACTGCAGTTTCCCAGAAAGCTTGTTGCAAAGAGGCGGCCTCCAGACTACCACGTTACTGAGTTTTTGTCATTGCTGTTTAAAAAAGAAGAAGACTGTCCTTCCTGTGTCTGATTTGTCATAAATTAACCTCACTAAATATAGCTTAAACTGCAGCAGAGGTCTTTCTCATAACAAAGAGTTTTGTCCTGGCAGCCATACGTTACTGTAAATGGAAGCCGGGCTTCTAGAAGCCCAGATCCCTCACTCTCAGAAAAACGTGCATGGAAAGTTAATGGTGCAATTTATCGAGAGAATTCCAGCAACCTAATCCAAAGCATAAGCACCATTGCAAGGCCTAGAATTGCTTGGAATTATGAGGGGTTCCCAACGGAGGGTACTAGTACCGCTAGAGGTACATGAAGGGCTCCCAGGGGTTCTCGCAGCCCTCCTGCCTCCCCACACTGCAGCTACGCTATTTGGTGCCCCTCTGAGGACCACCAGCTTGAAGCCGACCCGGCCTCAGTGATGTGCCTGCTGCAGAAGGGGAGGGAGGAGGATGAAGGCTTTGCTCCTGATTGGCTGGCTGCACGCGGAAGCTCAGCAAACCCCTCCCCTCAGCCTGACTGGCAGGCTTCAGAAAATTAACACGGAATACTGCCATTGAAATTAATAGGACAAGTAATCTTGTCCCATTAATTTAAATAAGTCTGCTTAGGAGTAACTTAGTGTGGATGTGAACCAGTGATAGTAGTAGACTGTCTCCCGAACTGTAACACTTACATTTTGTGTTTTTGTGTGTGTGTGTGTGTGTGTGTGTGTGTGTGTGTGTGTGTGTGCACAGAGACTCACATACACAAATTCCTCTCCAGTGTAACCAGATAAAATGACTACCCATGAATGTAATTCTGGAAGGGGAGGGACTAAGCCGTGGTTGGTTCCAGCTGAGCCAATGGCCTCACTGCCTCACCACTCTCTCAGATGCAACCAATTGGAACAACGTCCAGCTGCTCATGAGGGAATCAGTTTGTACAGCCAAATAGATGTTGGGTACCCAGACCACTCTAGGGATACTGAGTAGCCCCCAGGAAGTTGACCATCTGTGGTCTGATGAATGGTCCATGCCAAGTCTTCAGGAAAGGAGGTTAGGGTCACAGTGTATCATCAAAATATTGTCACATCTCGTTAACACAAACAAAAACAGTTAGCTAGCTATGGATGTTATTTGCAGCAAGAATTTTAAAAAGGTAATTACAGGTAAAAGAAGCTGAAGGAATTTTAACACTGGCAACCTTTAAAGCTCTGTATGTAATATTTCGACCTATCTTGTTTTTCAAAGTATGTTTCTTATTGTTTCACTGGCCTCTGTGACAATAATTTACGGGGGAGAAGTCATTACATTTTCATTCATAAACAAGGCTAAACGGACAGAGGAGAATGGTTTTTGTGAAAGCTTTCACCACCGCTCACACAAAGCACCCACTCTCATTTGCCACTCTCTAATAATTAGCAAAAAATTACCCACCCATTCAGAGGGAGGATTTGGCTTTGTGACTTCTTCACATGTCAAAATTGACTGGCTGGTGGCATTATAATGTAATCATATTCACAATGTTCTCCCTGATTGGCTGGGATCAGTGATCCTAGCCACTGAAAGACACTGTTTTGAAAGGCAGAGGTTTTTGGGAAGGAAAAACTGTCCACAATCAGCTATGGAAAAGAGTGTAGAAGAGACAAAAATCTTCACTTGGTGACCATTCCGTACAGCCTTATTTGTTTACTTTCTTTTTAAAAAAAATTATTTTAAACATTTATACTCTACCTTTTCACACAAGTGGCTCCCACACTCTGTAACCTTGTGTACCAAATTTAAGGGCTCATGGGGAAATACGGTAAATACAGCATATAATACAATACTGTATTATATAAAAATACTGTAAATACATGGGCATATGGGAAATACTGTAAATACAGTATATAAATACAGGGAAATACAAACTCATGGAGAAATACTGTAACCATTTCAGTAACAAACCTGCAAATTGCTGAAGCTTGAGTATCCTTATATATATATATTTTTTAAAGTTTTGCATGCTACAGTTTGTTTGTTTTCCCTTGAACTAGGTACTTTTAGTGTTTGCCAAAGAAGACAACCAGAGTAATGGATTCTGCTGGGCGTGTGAGAAAGCTGGATTTAGGTGTAACATTGCCAAGACGCCTGAATCCGCGCTTGAGTGTTTTCTGGATAAGCACCATGAAATCATTATTATTGATCACAGGCATTCAAGATACTTTGATGCAGAAGCATTATGCCGGTGAGTCCTCTTGGCTGTCAGGGATGAAAAGGTGTGGGCGGGATGTAGGTTTGAATCCTCCAGATTCAGGATAGCTTCAAATGCCCCATTAATAACCCACATGGGGGTCCCATCACACCTGGAGTGCACCAAGGGAATGGATTTGCAACAGCTTCGGGACACGGAAGGATTGCTGGTCATGTGACAGCAAGCATTAATTATCCCCCTGCTAAGCAAGGTCTGCCCTGGTTTCCATTTGGATGGGTGACTACATGTGAGCACTGGCTGCTATGAGGTATTCCCCTTAGGGAAAGGGTATTTAGCTCAGTGGTAGGGTGCGTGCCTTGCATGCTGAAGGTCCCAGGTTCAATCCTTGGCAGCATCTCCAGGTAGGGTTAGGAGAGACTCTTGCCTGAAACCTTGAAGACCTGCTGCTTGTCAGTGTAGACAATGCTGAGCTAGGTGGACCAGTGACAGCTTCCAAGTACTAACTTCAACAGAAAGGTTTTCAAAGCAGCTTACATAGAAAAATAATGAGAAGATGGTTCCCTGTCCCCAAAAGGCTCAGGGTCTATAAACACCAGAAGCAGCCACCAGCAGCAGCCAGTAGCAGCAGGGATGGTCTTGAATATAGGCCAGTTCCTATGTTTCTGTGATAGGTTAAAGAAAAAGGAGGGGAAAACAAGAAGTTCTGGTAAGAACTAAACTGACAGGTACACAGACAGAGAAAGCTGGGTGATCTCATAAGCTTACTATCCTAAAGGAAAGATGGCTAAAAATCTTTCTTGATACCATGGTATCAAGATACAGGTTGAGTATCCCTTATCCAGACTGCTTGGGACCAGAAGTGTTCCGGATTTTGGATTTTTTCAAATTTTGGAATATTTGCATGAGATATCTTGAGCATGGGATCCAGAGCGCCAAAACAGACGCCAATAGAGCAGGCACCAGACTGAGCAGGGAGTGGAGGAGGGGGACTTTTCCTTTTCTCTCTAGCGCCAAAGCAAGAACATCAAAAACATTAAAAAGCTTCACAATAAAAACAGAGCTGCAACTAGAGATAATTACAGACAAAACCCCTGTCACTAACAGCCTTCTGAAATAAGTAAGTTTTGACTGCATGTTTACAAGCAGCAAAATTGGGAATCTGCGAGTGAGCTGAGGCATTTTGTTTTTGGTTTTTGTTACTGCCTGGTGTCCGGATTTTGGAGCATGCTGGATTTCGGATGTCTGGATAAGGGATACTCGACCTGTATATGGAAATTGCAGCTGCTAACTTTGCTGGCACCCTCTTGCGGCTAAACCTAACCACCCTCTTGTGGTTGAACTTTTAAAAATTATCATCATCATGATTACTGTTACTGCTGCTATTGTTAAGTGGTATGAATATACTTCTTTTCCACAAGAGAAGTTTTCCATGCAGTTTACATAGCAAAAGGAATGAGAAGTTAATGGCTCCCTGTTCCAAAAGGACTCACAACCTAAAAAGAAACTCAAGGGAGATATCAGCAACAGCCACCAGGAAGGATGCTACTATGGTGGTGTGAACAGGGACAGTCAAGAGGTGTTGTAAAGTATATTGATGTTGATTTCTTTCTTCTTCAAGGTCCATTAGAACAACAAAACCATCCGAGAACACTGTTATTATTGGTGTGGTACGAAGGTAAGTGGAGAAATACCATGTAAAAATAACGGATGGATGCAAAGCATGTGGTTACGGACTAGCTTTGGTATTTGTGTTTTTTTTCCTGATGTCAGTGGCTTCAAAGCTACGGGGGATGTACTTCTGGGCCTTAGATTTGTGTTTGATTGGCACAAGGTCAGAACTAGATTACTGGAGATCTTAAGAAAATGCCACACTCGGTTATGCATGGTTGCAGCTTTGAGTGGACCCACCCGTGAGGCCCAGTCAGGTCCCTGTGTTCAAAGACATCATTCCTAAGCAACTGTAAAGTTGTGTGTGTGGGCGGGGTGTGTGTGTGGATTGTGGTTATGAGAGGGAGAGAGAATGTGTAAGTGTGTCAGAGAAAGCATGTAGTAGCAGCAGTAGTAGTAATAATAGGGGTGTGTGTATGTGTGTGTGTGTGTGTGTGTGAGAGAGAGAGAGAGAGAGAGAGAATGAATTTCAAGCAGAGTATGGGAGAGAGGGTGTTCCATGAATCCTCTACCACAGTTTCATGCCACCAACCCCTTTCCCAGTTTTCTTTCAACCATAACCCCATTCACATATTATGTTCAACACCCGTACGAGTGTACGGTGTACACCAGTGATTCACATGTTATGTTGAACGCAGGTAAAGCAGTACACTTCTATCTGTGCCATGCATTTGAGGGGCCAGTACCCAGGTTGAACCCAGGTACAGTCATTCACACAAAAACATGTACGAGTGTAGAGATATCTGTACACTTGTAGAACATGTCTGAACAAGGCTCATGTGTATTTCTAATCTTGGAGCCTGCCTGGGAGAAGAGCAGCTGATGGAGAGGTATTGTAGAGAAGTCATAGGTTAAAGAGTGGAGCATTAAGCTGTGACATTATTTGAGTACTACAATTGGTACTTCTCTTACTCCGTTTCTAAAACTTTTGGAAGGCTTGTGGCAAAAGCTTCTGTGGGCCAGAGCCCACTTTGTTAGATGGCTTTGACCCACAAAAGTGCCACAGATTTTCATGTATATGCATTTTTTCTTCTCTGATGCCTGACACTATTATTATTAATTATTATTAATATCCCTAAGTTTGCAAGGTGTTATACAGTAAGGTGACACAGTCCCAGGCTTACAAGCTAAAGAAAGATGTGACACATTCGGGAGGAAAGAAAAAGAAATTAGGAACATAGGAAGCTGCCTTAGACTGCATCAGACCGTTGTCCATCTAGCTTAGTATTGTCTACACTGACTGGCAGCAGTTCTCCAAGGTTTCAGGCAGAAGGCCTGAAGACCTGGAGGTGCTAAGGATTAAACCAGGGACCTTCTGTATGCAAAGCGGATGTTCTACCACTGAAGAACTACAGCCTCATCCTGTAAAAATGGGGCAGAAAAATCCATCAGGGAAAGTGAAAGTAGTGGTTTGCTGGCAGATGGGGCTCTTTCTCCCTCTGCCTTGTACAGGATAGGTGGCTACCAATGGAGTCCTAGTGAGGAGGGAGATACAGCCATAGCTTATTGATAGAGCATCTGCCTTGCATGCAGAAGGTCCCTGGTTCAATCCCTGACGTTTCCAGGTAGGACTGGAGGAGAGGAGAGCTGGTCTTGTGGTAGCAAGCATGACCTATCTCCTTAGCTAAGCAGGGTCCCCCCTGGTTGCATATGAAAGGGAGACTAGAAGTGTGAACACTAAGATATTCCATTTATGTATTTATTTATTTGATGTTTATACCGCCCTTCCAAAATGGCTCAGGGCGGTTTACAATTAAAACAAACCATTAAAACAAACCTTAGGGGATGGAGCCACTCTGGGAAGAAAATCTAGGTTCCAAGTTCCCTCCCTGGCACCTCCAAGATAGGACTGAGAGAGATTCATGTCTGCAACCTTGGTGAAACCACTGCCAGTCTGGGTAGACAGTACTGAGCTAGATGGAGCTATGGTCTGACTCAGTATATGGCAGCTTCCTATGTTCCTGTGACTGAGAAAGACTCTTTCTGCCTGAAAGCTTGGAGAGATGCTGCCTGTCAGTGTGAACAATACTGAGCAAGATGGCCTGACACAGTATAAGGCAGCTTCCTATGTATATGAGGGCCAGGTGGCAGTTGGGTCATGCAGGGCAATGGAGAAGTTCTTGTTCGCTCACAGAATGGCCGGAATGGATTGCTGATGGAATCCAAGAGAGGGACTTAATTGTTCCTAGTATGTGGATCTGATGGCTATTTTGTAATACAGTATTACAGTAATGCTGTATTTTTATTCTAATGTGAACCAGTTTGGCAGCATTGGGTAAGAAGCAGGATATGGACTTTTAAAAAGTGTGATTCCCATGGAATCTGGTTGGATTTATACTTGTGTGAAGTTGCTGGATTGCAGCCATAGTGGGCATCACAGGCACCCTATTTGGAATGTGTCCTTTAATACAAACGTCAGACCCACAGCTACCATTTTAAACCAAATATGTTGTTGCTGGGATCTGAATCCAGTCTGAAATGCCTTTTCTGACATCTTTCCATTCTCCGGTTTTTAAGGCATGCAGATCGCGAAGAATCCTCAATACTGCCCCTCATTTCTGCCGGTTTCACAAGGGTAACTATTTATGTTGATATTTTTAGCCCACCCAGTCCTAAAACCTGGGAGATATACTTTGGGAACATCGTCATTCACCCATGAATTTTGACAGGCTCAGTCTAATTTTGTGAATGTCCAAATAGACAGAGGTAATTCCCTGATTTTCCAGACATATGCAAGTGTGTAAGAACATAAGAATGTAAGAAGAGGCTTGCTGGATCAGGCCCAAGGCCTATCTAGCCCAGCATCCTGTTTCACACAGAGACCCACCAGATGTCTCTGGAACACCCACAGGCAAGATATGAGGGCATGCCCTCTCTCCTGCTGTTGCTCCCCTGCAACTGGGATTCAGAGGCATCCTGCTTCTGAGCCTAGAGATAGCCAGTAGCCATCAAGACTACCGGTAATAGCTCCTGATGGACTTGTCCTCCATGAATTTCTCTAAGCCCCTTTTAAAGCCATCCAAGCTGGTGGCCATCACCAGATCCTGCAGCAAAGAATTCCACCATCGATGAGTGATGTCCTGTGTGGGAAAGTATGCCCTTTTGTCAGTCTTAAATTTCCTGGCAGTTAGCTTCGTGGGATGACCTCATGCTGATGATTGTACTGGAATGACGAGGGTTGACATTTACGGGTCTTGTCTCTGTGTGTGGAGGGTACACACATTTCCAGTGGTGTCCCATGGCATAACCTTACATAGTCTTACTTGCATGTCTTTTTCTTTATTGTTAGATTTTTATACCGCCTTTCATTAAAACAATCTCAAGGCGGTTTACAAAACATTTAAAACAATATAAGACCATAAAACAGTTACACACTAAAAAATATTAAATTGGAATATAAAGATACAAATTGAATTAAAAGTTTAAAAAACAAACACAATATGACCATAAAATACAGAGCAGCAGCAACAACACACTCATTGAAATTCCTGGTTAAAAAGCCAAGATTTCACTCGCTGTCTAAAAAGTGAGATGGAGATTGGAGAGCATTCCAAAGTCTGGGGGCAGTAACTAAGAAGGCCCTGTCCCGCATGCTCAACAGCTGCGCCTCCCTCATTGTCAGCCCACAGAGCAGAACCCCCTCTTATGACCTCACCAAGCGGGCAGAAACCCTTGGGAACAGGCCGTCCTTCAGGTATCCAGGGCCCAAACTGTTTAGGGCTTTAAAGGTCAAAACCAGCACCTTGAGTTGGACCCGGAAACAGATTGGCCACCAATGGTAGCTCTTTCAAAGTGGGTCTCATATGTCACATGCCTAGCAGGCATGTTATGTCCAGTGCATGTACACTCTTTGTACAGTTTGTGCACGTTTTGTTATTCACACGTTATGTTAGCAGGGGTTTCTGCTAACTAAGCAGGTTTACAGCTCCTCCAGCCGTTCCTCATAGGACTTGGTTTCCAGACTTCTCACCATCTTGATCGCCCTGCATTCCAGTTTATCAGCATCCTTCTTACAATGCAGGGCCCAGACTCGGACACGATATTCCCAGTGAGGTCTAGCTGGCACAGAACGGAGTAGAAAGAGTAGACAGCTTCCCATGAGCTGGATGCCGGCGTGTAATTGCAGCTGAACGGATCCCTTTTTGGTGGGGAGAAGTGTGCTTATAAGAAAGAATGTTGGTATTTGGGGACACTTTTGTTTGTCGGTGAGCTAGCAACCGAGGTGTTGTGTCTTTTTTGCTTCACAGAGATATGTAGAAAATTCCAACATCATGGCCTGTTACAATGAACTCATTCAGCTTGAATATGGAGAAGTGCGGGCACAATTTAAACTAAGGTAATGCTAACTAGCCACCTTAAGTGGCACAGTGGGGAAAATGCTTGATTAACAAGTGGAAGGTTGCCGGTTCGAATCCCCACTGGTACTATATAGCAGGCAGCAGCGATATAGGAAGATGCTGAAAGGTATCACCTCATACTGGAGGAGGCAATGGTAAACCCCTCCTGTATTCTACCAAAGACAACCACAGGGCTCTCAGCCCTCCAGCTGTTTTTGGACTACAGCTCCCATAATCCCCAGCCACAGTAGTCTGCAGCCAGGGATTATGGGAGTTGTAGGCCAACATCTGCAGGAGGGCTGAAATTGAGCAGCCCTGCTGCAGGGTATGTCGAGTTGGTGAAGGTGGAGCTGGGGTCTGCCAGGGCAGGGATTCAGAAGGAGGGCAGCCTGTGGTCAAAGGAGTCAGAACCTCAGATAGTTCCAAGTGGGAACCTAAGAGCTGCATATGGTGAATGTACGCAGTATAGAGAGCAACTCTATAGTTAGCCCTGCTAACTGAGCAAAGAGATACCTTTTAAAGTGGTGATTCTCTTTTGTTTAGCAGGAGGAGAGCAATTGGTCCTATCCAACCCCAGCACTGTGTCCCTCCAGTGGCTGTTGCTGGTTTCTGCCTGGTGTTTTTTTTTTAAAGATTGTGAACCTTTTGGGGACAGGGGACCATTTTATTTATGTATTATTTAAGTTTCTATGTAAACCGCTTTGAGAACTTTGGTTGAAGAGTGGCATATACAGTAAATATTCATAGTAGTACTTGTCTGGGTTGGGGGTCTTCCTCCACCCCTTCGCGCTGCCCATCCTGAAACCTGTTCTCTTGTACTTTGTAAAGCATAATCAGCGCTGGTTACTTATGATAAATGCTCTCCTCCTTGCTAGAAGCTTGACTTGACAGCCCAGCCGTAGCCTATCGAACCTCCTCCTAATCTTCAGAGCAGGATTTTCTCACATGAATGTGTTGCTTTCATTGTGGTTTTGTTTCTGTATTTAAAAAATTGTTTTGACAGAGCCAGAAAAGTACAAGTTGTGCCCCTCAAATCTAATATCCTGCATTTCCCCCCTTTATTTTCAGGGCTTGTAATTCAATCTTTACAGCACTGGAGAAAAGCCAAGAAGCCATTGAGATCACTAGTGAAGACCATATAATACAGGTTTGTTCTGGTTATTTTTATGAGCATCAAATATTCTTCATTGGCCTTGCTATGATTAGCTCCAAAGGAGTGTGGTTTGGGCATCTATCTTATTTTACAAAAGGCTTGCTGAATCCGCTCTTGGCTCCACTGCGGCTTTCCTCAATTAACTTCTAGAGGAATAGATCCTCATCATAGGTTCATTCGACATAAATAAACGAGTGCTTGTTAATGCAGAATTTATGTTAATTGAGACCTGCTCTGCTACACAAGCTTCTGGTTTTTCATATCTAGCCCAAAGTCAAAAGGCAGCAGCCACATTTGCTTTAGCTTGCCTCGAAGATCAGGCACAAGCTTTTTAAAGAGGAAGTGGAGAGCACATAGGAGAGTTGTAAAAATAATATATCGGAATTGGTAATTCTTTTTTTTTTTTTAAGAGAGATGCTCATTGGACTCTGGGCTGAATACAGTGTTTGGGAGCTTCTAATACTTTTCTTAGGGAAGACATGAGCATTAGGAACTCCAGCGTGAATTAAAATCCTGACCCCACCACAGCTTGGTAATGTAGGAAGCTGCCTTATATGGAGTCAGGCCATTGGTCCATCTAGCTCAGTATTGTGTACACCAGGGATTCTCAACATCTCCAGAGGTTATTGGACTTCAACTCCCATAATCCCCAACCAAAGGCCACTGAGGCAGGGGATTATGGGAGCGGAAGTCCAATAACATCTAGAAACCCAACCCTGAGAATCCCTGGTCTACACTGACTGGCGGCAGCCAAGGTTACAGGCCTCCTACCTGGAGATGCTGCCAGGGACTGAACCTGGGACCTTCTGCATGCAAGCAGATGCTCTGCTCTGCCACTGAGCTTCAACCCTATCTCCTGAGGGGAATAGCTTAAAGCAGGCAGTGCTCACATGTAGTCACCCATCTAAATGCAAACCAGGGCAGACCCTGCATATCTTAGAGAGCTCCTTCTTCTACATGATCCCCACCGCACGTTAAGGTCATCTGAGGAGGTACACCGGTTTGTTTGGTGGCGACTCAGAGGCAGGCCTTCTCTGTGGCTGCTCCGGGGCTGTGGAAAGAATGCACTCCCAGCAGAAATCCGCAGTCTTAATTCTTTATTGACCTTCAAGAGAGCCTTTAAAACCTATCTGTTTGGCCTGGCCTTCCAGGATTTTTAATTAGTTTTAATTGTTTTAATGCTGTAACCTGGTTTTCAGGGTTTTAATTGTTCTGATTGTTTCATTGTTTTTTATGACGTTTTAATTGTTAATTGATGTTTATATTTACATTTCTGTTTTAATTGTTATTGGTTTTAATGGTTTCTATTTTAATTGTAAATAGCCCTGAGCCATTTCGGAAGGGCGGTATAAAAATAGAAACAAACAAACAAACAAACAAATAATAGCAAAGGGGACAATTGATGCTCACTATTGCTGGACCAGCTCTCCTTCCTTTTAAAAGCCCCACTTATGGCCGTGGGGGCTGCTGGAAGAAAGGAAGGCTTTCCCTCTCCCCACTTCTCAGTTCTATTGACCCAGCCAGTAAATAAGGGGGAGGGGTGTGGGGGGGGGTCATCAGGCCGGATGGGTAGCAGAGCATCATGCAGGTGGGTGACTTCTCTCCAAAGTCAGATGGGCTCAGCAATAAGCGGAGCCATTTCTCAACTTTTTGGGAAATGTCTTGGATTAGTCCCAAGCCGATGTGATGTGTGTTGGGAAAGGCTTGCCCATCACTATGTCTTAATCACCTTTGGGGGGGGACTAAGGATCTGGACCGTTTTAAAGCAAAGCTACACAAAGTTGTGATCCACCACGCCCAACTTCGGGTGCCACCGTTCATCTGATGGCAACCTGGAATTGGGCCTTTTCAGTGGTTGCCCCGAGGTTATTGAATACGCTACTCCCTGTGGGTATAAGAGATGTGTCATCTTTAGAGGCCTTGAAGACAGCCATACACATATTTTCAACCCAACTTTTCATACTATTTAAGTGGTTTTAGTGATTTTGAAATTGATTTTATGTTAATAAAACCAGGTTTATGTCCAGTGCTAACTGAGCAAAGAGGCACTTTTTTAAAGTGGTGGTTAGAGGGGGGGGGGAGAGCAACTGGCCCTGTCTGTCCCCAGCACAGCTCTCTTATGTTTCTTTCTTAGATTGTGAGTTTCTGATTGTGGTTTCTGCCTTCTGTTTCTTTTTAGATTGTGAGCCCTTTGGGGGCAGGGAGCCATTTTATTTATTTATGTATCTTGATGTAAACCGCTTTGGGAACTTTGGTTGAAAAGCGGTATATAAACATTCATCGTGTTTGTAATATTTTAATTGCTTTTTAAAAACAGTTTGGATTTTTATTGTCAACCACTCTGAGCCGCTTTAGGAGGGCAGTCTAGAAATGAAATGGAATGAGCGCTGTCTGGGCTGTCTGCAGATGTTGAACTACAACTCCCATAACCCCTGACTATTGGCTGCTGGGGATGGGAGTTGTAGTCCAAAAAAGGCCAGAGATTGTGCAGCCTTGGTCTGTATTGACTGGCCGCAGCTCTCGGAACACAGGAAGCTGCCTTCTACCAAGTCAGCCCATTGGTCCGTCTAGCTCAGTATTGTCTACACAAACTGGCAGTGGCTTCTCCAGGTTTGCAGGCAGGAGTCTCTCTCAGCCCTATCTTGGAGATGCTACCAGGAAGGGAACTTGGAACCTTCTGCTCTTCCCAGAGCGGCTTCATCCCCTGAGGGGAATATCTTGCAGTGCTCACATGTAGTCTCCCATTCAAATGCAAACCAGGGCTGACCCTGCTTAGCAAAGAGGACAATTCATGCGTGCTGCCACAAGACCTGAGTCTCCTCCCACCGGAGCAAGTTGCCACCACTTGCTCCAGATTTGGGGGTGCGATTTTGGAACTCCTGGAGTCAGCAGGAGTTCCGAAAGATGTTGTCCTTAGGGATTGAACTGGGAACCTTCTTTTTATATGGCCCTTCCCCTTTTGTGACATTGCAGAGGTGCTTGGTTTGTGACATGTCTTTCGCAGTGTACTGACTTCTCCTTTTGCTTTTGTGGAGATGGTTTGTATTTAATGTACCACAGAAATCTCTCTAACGAAGTATCTGACTTTTATGTGCTCTGAAGAAGGTTAGGTGAATATTTCCACTGATCTGTTCAATCATACTTCATTGTATTTCAACTATGTAAAAAGGGAGAGTAAGTTAACAGCTATTCTAGTAGTTGGAGAGAGACAGGACTTCTGTATGAGCATGTGGAATAGAGAGGGGGGAAATTAAAATTACATTTATGCACAGATGGATCTTAATTCCCCTCGCCTTGCATTGGTTTCACTGGAGTACCTTTTTTATTTTAATTTCACAGTATATAAATCCTGCATTTGAAACAATGATGGGCTATCAAAAGGGCGAATTAATAGGAAAGGAACTAACAGAAGTGCCTACAAATGAAAAAAAAGCAGATTTCCTTGAGGCTATTAATTCTTGCATCAAGATAGAAAAGGTAAGTATTTCTATAACTTTGTATGTACCTTAGTACCTTTGCAAGGTTGTTGTGAAGATAAAACCCTGCCCTGAGATCACTGGAGGATGGACAGGAATTGGATTCAAATGTGATAAATGTGATTTTGTATACACAAGTATGCACCTGCAATAAAATGTTGTGCTATATCCTGGTGGTCATGTGGTACATGAGCCTGTGCCTGAGGATGGCGAATGTTTTAGGCATTCCCCCCACCCCCTCAGAAGCAGAAAGGGTTGTGACTGTCTTGACTTGAATCTTGAGTATTCTTCAAGCAGAGAAATTTCAGTTTATTTTGTTCAAACTCCCCTTCCCCGCCACCAGCACCTCGCTACTGAGTTCCATTCGCTCTGCCCATCTGGTTGTCTGTTAACTGCCCTCTGAGTTGGCGAACATTCCGCTCCATTGAGTTACATAGGGGCAGTTTTGAGGGAGGTTGGCCCTTAGGGTTTTCCCTTTCAGATTTTGTGAAGTGGACATATCTGGAGGTTGCTTCAAGTCCACCAGTACCTCCTCCTTGCCCACAGTTACTCCGCTTGTGCAGCCATAAGGGTCATAACAATACCAGCTGTTTTGGAGATAGATGTAAACTTTGACTCTGCATTGAAATGTGCCAATACACTAAGCTTTGCAATTCAGGGCTGTTTGGGCCTACTGTTTAGAAACCAAATCATTTTTCTGTGCACGGCAGTCAGAATGTGAGCTACTTACTGCTTTGAATGCTGCCAAAGAAGGTTGTAGCTGTTCATGGCAGGCAGGACCGGCCTACCATAGAGGCAAACTAGGAAGCTGCCTAGGGCTCCTCAGAGGTTCAAGGGGCACCTGCATGCTCAAAGCCATGCATAATTCTGGCCTCACCTGCGGGCTTTCTGCATGGCTGGCTTTCTCTTGCAAGCAGACAGTGTTCCCAGAATCCTCTGCAACGGTACATGAGTCTGTGGTGTGTTCTCCGCTCCCAAGAGAAAATAGCCTTGCCCAGGGGCGGCTCAAGGGATGGCGGTGTCTGAGCTGGAGTGTCAAATCCTGCCTTGCCCCATGACCCTGGCGGGGGCCAGGCCCCTTTCAAAACCAGCCTTTGGAAGTGCATGGGGGGTAGGAAGGAGGGGAGATTGCCAGCAGCCTCCTCTTCTTCCTTCATACTCCTTGCAAGTTTTGGCAGTGACTCTCCAAGGTTTCAGGCAGGGGTCTCACTCAGCCCTACCTGGAGCTGCTGCTAAGGAGCAAACCTGGGACCTTCTGCATACAAAGCAGATGCTCTGCCTCTGAGCTGCAATCCCATCCCAAAATATTGTTTACACTGGCTGGCAGCAGCTTGTCCTTGGTTTCAGGGAGGAGTCTTTCCCAGCCTTACCTGGAGACAATAGGGAGTGAACCTGGGATCTTCTGCATGCAAGCATGCAGATGCTCTGCCACTGATCCATGGCCCCATCCTCTAAGACAGGGTTCCCAACCAGTGTTCCCTCTAACAGAGGTTCCCAGATGTTGTTGACTACAACTCCCAGAATCCCCAGCTGCAATGTCTTTTGCTTGGGGATTGTGGGAGTTGTAGTCAATAACATCTGGGGATCCCTGTTAGCAGGAACATTGTTCTCAACTGGTGGTACTCCAGAGGTTGATGAATGACAACTCTCATCATCCCCAGGGATGACAGGAGTTTCGGTTCAGCAACTTCTGGAGGACCACCGGTTGGGAACCCCTGCTCTAAGGGGAATATCTTACCTTGTTCATATGTAGTCTCCCGTCCAAATGCCAACCAAGCTGGACCCTGCTTAGCAAAAGGGACAATTCATGCTTGCTACCACAAGGCCAGCTCCACTCCCTGCCCTGCTGGCACCCCAGTAATCTGCCGCTTGAGGCAACCGCCTCACCCTGCCTCATGGAAAGGCCGCCCCGGTCTCGCCCCACTGAGGGCAGCAGAAAGAACAACACGGAGGCAGCCTGATGAAAGGAGAGGGTCATCCTCCTGCTGGTGCAGGAACACAGTGGCTGGGTTGCCTCTTCAAAGAGGCAGCACACGTCACAGCATGCGTGTAACCCCGTGTGAGTCAGGTGAGATAAGTGGGCGATGGTGGAGGCCACACGGAGGTGGTTGCGTTTGGCGGAGAGGCGACAGTGAATCACAGGCACGATGAACGTCTCAGCGTGAATGCATCCAGAAGTTGATGCAAGGAGGGGATGACTCATGGTGTGTGCATCAAAGCCCAGGAAATGCTCCCGTTACCATATGCATCTGGCCATGAGCATAAGTGTCAGCATGTTCCCAAGAGTGTGTTCAAACATGTCAGCAGAACAAAGGCTGAAATGTCTGTGTGCTGTGCCAGCCAAGAGTGCCTTTGATTTGATTATAGTCGGAATGAACAACAGTGCTAGAACTAATTGGGCACATAGGAAGCGGCCTTATACCGAGTCAGACCGTTGGTCCATCTCAGCTCAGTATTGTCTACACTGACTGGCAGCAGCTCTCCAAGGTTGCAGGCAGGAGTCTCTCCCAGCCCTACCTGGAGATGCTGCCAGGGATTGAACCAGGGGCCTTCTGCATGCAAAGCAGATGCTTTGCCCCGGGCTGTGACCCCATCCCCTAAACGAAACCTTCATATTCGGAGGCTGTATTCAGAACATATGAAGCTGCCTTATTCTGAGTCAGACTATTCATTCATCTAGCTCAGCATTGTATGCGCTGACTGGCAGCAGCTCTCTAAAAAGCAGGAGCCTTTCCCAGCTCTACCTGGAGATGCTGCCAGGGATTGAACGTGGAAGCTTCTGCATGAAGAGCAGGCACTCTGCCCCTGAGAGGGGTTTGTGGACCAGATTTGTGTCTTCCCACCAAGATCTCAGGGCACCATCTGTGGATTGATCTTGCTTTGTCCTCAAAACAGCCCTGTGGGGTAGCTGAGGGTGGCACAACTTTGGCCCGCCAGCTCTTTTTGGACTACAGCTCCCATAATCCTTAGCCACAAGGGCCAAGGGTCAGGGATTATGGGAGTTGTAGGCCAACATCTGCAGGAGGGCCAAAGTTGCCCCGCCCTGGTTTAGGCTCTCCCAGGTCACCCTGTGGCCTTCACGGCTGAGCGGAAAGCAACTGCAAACCTTTGCTTAAGTCACAGGGCTGCTCAACTTCGGCCCTCCTGCAAATGTTGGCCTACAACTTCCATAATCCCTGGATATTGGCTGCTGTGGCTGAGGATTATGGGAGTTGTGGTCCAAAAACAGCTGGGGGGGGCTCAGTTGAGCAGGCCTGGCTTAAGAAGGAGGACTGCATATGCATTGAGTACCTGGGCAGTGTTTCCTCTAACAGGGATCCCCAGATGTTGTTGACTACAACTCCCAGAATCCCCAACTGCAATGGCTTTTGTTTGGGGATTATGGGAGTTGTAGTCAACAAGATCTGGGGATCCCTGTTAGAGGGAACACTCATTGTACCCAGGGCATCCACCAAAGACTGTCATTACCTAGGAAAGCCTTCTTTCTATGATGCAACGGTAGCCACAGATAAAATGCTTGCCTGTATAAGTGGTCCATGCACACCCTGCCACATGTAAATGCACCAGTCACATCATCCAGCTCAAAGAGAGTGCCTTCGCGGTGGTCGCTTTCACATTGTCGCTGGCCCAGATGCAGTGTGCAAGACATACAAGGACAGGAGAGTGATGGGAAGTGGTAAAGGAGGGAGATCTGTTAAAGAGAAGAGGCAAGATTTTGCCAAGCATTTAAATACATCAACAGAATTCCAGGAAGTCAGGTGTTTTCATGGAGCGCTTCAGTGGCCATCAAGGGGCATCATGTTACATTAAAGATTCGAAATTATGCATTGAGGTAGTATTAAATTTTGTGTGTGTGTGTGTGTGTGTGTGTGTGTGTGTGTGTGTGTGTGTTTGGAACAGCCCGTGAGCTGTTAAGCTGAACATCGTTCTTTCTTGAATCCTGCCTGCAGGAGTGGCAAGGAACCTACTACACCAAAAAGAAAAACGGAGAGAGCATACAACAAACTGCGAAGATAATACCTGTCATTGGACAGGGAGGGTAAGTGCGAAGACCAGCACACCTTCATTTATGATTTATCTGATTGATGATTGATTAAGTGCCGTCAAGTCGGTGTCGACTCTTAGCGACCACATCGATAGTTTCTCTCCAGGATGATCTGTCTTCAGCTTGGCATTCATTGCTGTAGTAATCAAGTCCATCCACCTTGCTGCTGGTTGTCCTCTTCTTCTCTTTCCTTCAACCTTTCCCAGAATTATGGACTTCTCAAGGGAGCTGGGTCTTCGCATAAGGTGCCCAAAGTATGATAATTTGAGCCTGGTCATTTGTGCCGCCTTGAGTGAGAATTCTGGATTGATTTGTTCTATGATCCATTGGTTTGTTTTCCTGGCTGTCCATGGTATCCTCAAAAGTTTTCTCCAGTTCAAAAGCGTCAATGCTTTTTCTATCTTGCTTCTTCAAAGACCAGCTTTCCCATCCATAGAATGTCATGGGGGAAACCATGTTCTGAACGATTCTAATCTTTGTAGGTGTAGCCATGTCACGGCATCTCAGTATCCTTTCCAAGGCTTTCATTGCAACCCTACCTAGTGCTAGTCCAGGCCTGCTCAACTTCGGCCCCACAGCTGTTTTTGGACTACAACTCCCATAATCCCCAGCCACAGTAGCCAATAGCGAGGGATTATGGAAGTTGTAGGCCAACATCTGCAGGAGGGCCGAAGTTGAGCAGGCCTGTGCTAGTCTGTGGCGTATTTCTTGACTGCTGGATCCTTTACTGTTGATGGTCGATCCTAAAAGGCAGAAGCTATCCACCCCTTCAGTGTCTTCATCGTCAATTCCGAGGCTGGTTGCTGTGCCCGTTGTCCTTAGTTTATCTAAGTTTATCATTTATCTAAGATGTTTTATATTCCGCCTTTTCACTGCAAAATAGAAATAGAAATGCAGAGCCCAAGATGGCTTCTGATAGTTTGAAATGCGATGTGAAAAAGAGGAATAAAGCATCAATCGGCAATGAAGCACAGCAATGAAAATCTCCGCACAGTATAGCAGCTACAAATTAAAAGTGTTCTGGAATAAAAATGTGCTTGCTGCCCAGTGAAAGGCTGGTAAGGAGGGAGCTAAATTAGCCTCCCTTGGGAGGGAGTTCTAGGGCAGAGCTGCACAACTTTGGACTACAGCTCCCATCATCCCTGACTGGTGGCTGTGGATGATGGGAATTGTAGTCAAACCATAGCTGGAGGAAGGAAGTTCTGGAGCAAGGCTGCACAACTTTGGCCCTCCAGCTGTTGTTGGATTGCAATTCCCGTCATCCCTGACTAGTTGCTGTGGGTGATGGGAATTGTAGTCCAACGGTAGCTGGAGGGAGGAGGTTCTAGAGCAGGGCTGCACAACTTTGGTCCTCCAGCTGTGATTGGATTACAACTCACATCATCCCTGCGTTTTTGGCTGTGGATGATGGGAGCTGTAGTCTGGCAACAACTGGAGGGGCGAAGTGGGGCAGCCCTGTTCTAGAGCCTTGGGGCAACTTTGGAGAGGATTCTGACTCCTGGGTCCCGACCGAACTGATACTGAACATTGTTGGAACACTTAGCAGGGCCTCCTCTGTTGACCTTAACAGGTGAGCCGCTCGTATGGGAGAAAGCGGTCTTTCAGTTCCCCTGGGGTTGGAGATGGGGCGGCTCTGCCACAGCAGCTGACCCTGCCCACATGTCCTGCGGGACTTCCCCAACAAACCAGCAGGCAGTCAGGAGGGAGATACAGCCATGCTACCAAATAAGCAGCCCCTGGAGAACTGGGCTGCTGGCAATAGTTTAGTGTCGAGTGCAAGATATAATGAGGATTTCAGCCTTCAGTGTGCTTTTTGAAAAAGAAAGTTTCTGGTTCTCATGCTGAAGGCTCACATACTGTAACTAGAATGAGACTTGGGCTGTTTTCCACGGCCTTCGCTCTCGGAGGGGTCGTTGTCCAGAGATGCCAGCAGTTGAACCTGGGATTTTTGACATGTGATACACATGGAACTATGAGCTATGGGGAGCGCTGAGCTATGGCCAGAGGCCCCTTTGCCAAATCCCCCCCCCCATTGAGAGTTGCCCCCCACCCACCAGGTGTCAATCCAGAACACAGAAAGTTGTGTGAACAGACTTGTATCTCTGGCAACAGGACTAAACACAGTGGCAGACCCACCACTGAGCAGACGTGTTCCTTGAATACGGGCCACTCACAGCCAGGGGCCGCTCACCCGCTGCCTCTCCCTCCAGGCCCCCAGTCAACTGCCGCCTCCAGCCACCACGGCCTCCGTGTCTGCGGCAGCGTCTCAGCCTCCGGGAGCCGTGGCAACTTGCTAAGGTTCACCCGGCCTCTATACAGAGACATCACAGCCTGGTGACGGGCCCCGAGCCTACACTGAACTGTAGCCAGGTAGACGTTAGCAAGCCGCTGCGGCTGCTGGAAGCGGTCCCTAAGGCAGCTCTGTGGTCGGGGTCGGGGCAGTGGCAGGGTAGCTTGTGGGTGGATGTGGCAGCAGTGCCTGCGGCAGCCAAATTTTGAACATCCGCTACCACCACCACCACCACCACCAGTGTCATTATGCCACTAACCAAAAAGTAGACCGCTGTGGGGCGAACAGGGCGGCCGCTGCCCTGGCCCGCCTTCCCTGCCTTTATTTTTCATTGCGTACGCTTTCTTTCTTGCAGAAGAATTAGACACTATGTGTCCCTTAGCAGACCTTGCACCGACAACAACAAGGTAAGCAAGACGAGAGATGTCGCTTGCTGGCAGTGGTACGCTCCCTCCCAGCGTGCTCCTGGCTAACTGTCTCTTTCTCCCTCTCATTGCAGGCTGAAAGAGTATGTGAACGTGTTCAGGCCGAGTCCCAGACAGGTAAGATCCTGCAAGTTTGTCCCATGAGAACAGTTGCATTACAGTTCGGCGCACGACCAATCTGCTAGAAGAGTTGTGTAACTGTTGGAAAACATATAACCCGACATGTTTTTGAAATGTTATAATCACTTTGGCTTTAGGCAGTCCGCAGTAATGATTAATACATGTTACAGTGAGAAATGAAGGCCCCTGAAAGACCTTCATTTTAGCTATCAAGATCTGAAAGTTCTCTCTTTCTAATGGGTGCCAAATTAGGAACGTGTGAAACAGCCTTATACGTTATTGATCCATCTAGTCTAACTTACAGTGCCTCTTCAAAATATTTTGGAGATTTCCCTGTCTTATTACTTAAGATCAGTTTTATTTTTAACCAGTCAGAGATTCTGAAACTTGGGGTTCCCAGATGTTGCTGGACTACAACTCCCTGATTACTGAACCACTGGCTTTGAATTGGTTGCTACTTTTTTGTGTTCGGGGCTTCGGTTTGCATTCAAGTCAACCAAGAGAGCTTAGCTTTTTCTTCAGCTCCAGTTCACTGGGGCGGGTGGGGGGGGACAACAACACCTCTCTGAAGCAGTTTTTGGGTTTGCATTCAGGTTTCATTTAATTTCCTGGCTGCCAGGGATTGAATCTCAGGCCTGCTGCAAGCAAAGCAGGTGCCCAGCTACTGTGTAGGAACGTGCATGAATCGTGATTCGCGATTCGAAAAGCGATTCGCAGCACAGCCCTGGCACCTTTAGAAGGGAAGAGAGCAGGTCCAAACCTGCTCCTCCACCGCTCGCTGCAGCTTCCTGTATTGGTGGCGTTCCCCCCAGCTACCATTACATGCCAGTAGCGATCCCCCCAGCTGCCCTCGTGCGACGGTGGCATGCATATGGCGGAGGAGGGTGTTTGGAAGGGTGTCAGCTCCTCTTCTTCCAAAGAGACTGCAGCAGTGTAGTCTGTGACCACGCAGGCTCCTAAATCACAGAGTGAGATCTGAAGTTTCCAGCTCATCACTCAGACTTTTAGAGACTCCAGTCTCCCTCAGGGCACAAGGTGATGAAAACGAGCTCCCAGCCAAGAGACTTGAACTCGATTACACCGTGCTGGAGAAGCAATAATATTTGGATCGCCATAAAATAGTCTTCCAGGAGGAAGACTAAATAAATGGAAACTAATCTGCTCCAGGCAAATGTGTTTCAAAGAGAAATCAAGGCAACCATGACTATTTAATGGGTGCTTAGGAGAAGGCAATCCCCATTTCCCTTCCTAGTCCTAGGAAACAGCTCGGTTAAATATGTCAAGGGCAAAATCTGTGTTGTGTTGTGGCTGGGTTAGAACCCGAAGGACGTGTTTATTGGCTTCTTCTGTAATGACCGCAGGTGTTGGGTAAAGGCAAAGGGAGTTGGCTGTCACCTTTCATGCTGATGTCGATGTTGGGAACTTTTGGAGCAGAGTGAATTGTCAGCAGTTTAATATGATGTATGGATTGGTTTTAACACCAAGAATGCCATTTGGATTTTCCTCTGTCTGTGCCAAAATGTCTTGGGTCAGCTCTGTCCTGAGCAAAAAAATGGCCAGAGATAGAAAGGGGTGCAGAAACAACGATTCCTCTGGCTGCCTTATGGCCCCTGTGACATTAGTAACAGTACCAGTCAGGACTGCTTGATCAGTACCTGAGTTGAGGTTGAGCCAAGCAACTTGTTAAAAGCTTGCAGAAAATACAAACTGTTTAAACACAAAATATTTATCTTTAATTTATATCCCACTTTTCCTCTGAGGAGCCCAGTATATAGTTATGTTTATCCTCACAACAACCCTGTGATGTAGGCTGGCCTGAGAGATAGGTGACGTGCCCAGAGTCACCCAGTGAGTTTCCTGGATGAAGGGGAGTTTGAACTTGGGTCCCCCTGGTCCCAGACTAAGCCTGCTCAACTTTGGCCCACCTGCAGGTGTTGGCCTACAACTCCCATAATCCCTGGCTATTGGCTACTGTGACTGGGGATTATGGGAGTTGTAGTCCAAAAGCAACTGGGGGGGCCTAAGTTGAGCAGGCCTTTACCAACACCCTAACCACTATACCGCACTGGCTCATTTTAATATTTTGAAGATTTTAGATGTTTTTGTATTTTATTTTAGCTTTATTTTCTTTAAATGTGCTTTAAATTGTATGTTTTTATTCAGTTGCTGCTGTTCTGTTGTTTTATTTTATGAGCTGCCCAGAGAACAATTGTTATGAGGCAGCTAACAAATACTTAAACCCAATACAGCTTATATTGGTTATGTTGGTGCTCCAATAATCTGCCACCTGAGGCAACCACCTCACCTCGCCTCATGAAAGGGCCGCCCCTGACTCCTGGGCCAATGAGTCTGGCTAAAGCGCTGCTTAGGATTCAGATCTCACACTGCTTCAGTTTGACTTTCACCTTTCAAAATGGGAATTATCCACCCTCACAGTGATCGTGTCCCTTCCCTGCCTCCACAGATATCCAGACTTGCAGACACAAAGACAGAAGGAAAGGCTCTTTAGATGTCCGATCTACCACGTCTCGGGGCAGCGATGGTATGTTTTGTTGTTGTTTGCATCTTTTGAAATCTGCTTTTTCTGTCTTTGACACTCTTGAACCCCAATCAAAAGTTCTCCTTGCAGAATGTTCTCTTTGTCAGAACTTTCTCTTCAAGTTCATTGAAATTTTATCATCTTGGTTTAGAAACTGGAGCATCTATCATGTCAGCTATAAGATGGGAATGGGATCAGGCAGCTCAGACCCAATGTTCCCTCTAACAGGGATTCCCAGATGTTGTTGACTACAATTCCCAGAATCCCCAACTGCAATTTATTTAATTCAGTGGCTTTTGTTTTGGGATTCTGGGAGTTGTAGTCAACAATATATGGGAATCCCTGTTAGAGGGAACACTGCTTCAGACCCACACAAACATGTGAATACTTAATTAGACAGGGCACAGGATCCAACTATTCTTGCTGGATTATTCACCCCCATGAAAGAAGAGAAGGAAAACATCCAACAGTGTGGTCGAAAACGGATTTAAAAATAAATAAATCCTGACATGTCTCAAGCTGCCGATTCTTTTTCTTTTTCCCAGTACTAGAATATCAAAACATTTAAGAGAAACAGAGTTGAATACTGTCTGCCATGTGTCTTCATACCAAATCTAGCCCTTGGGTAGGTTTTAGCCTTATATCTGATGATGGGCATCCTAGCTGAGATGGCGGTGTGCTCACATCAGGAATGCTGACACCATTCACTCATTTTGTCCCGTTTCCCTTGCATAGGCAGTTCACAGAGAAGACACTCATCTATGGCCAGGATACATTCCATGACTATCGAAGCACCTATTACCAAGGTAAGGCGCCATGCGGGGGTGGAGCTATATTAGGGCGGATGGGTTTAAAGAACCTAAGGCGTCTTGTGTCCAGGAACCTCCGGGCATCTGGGTGGAGCCACCACCCGCCCTGCTCCCCTCTCCAGCTGGCCGGGGCTCCCGCTGGAGCTGGCCGCCTGCTGCTGCCAGCCGCCTCCTTCGGCCACTCACCTAGCTCCCAGGCTCCTCCTCCTTCCATTGGCTGGGCTCCCGGCCAATGGAAAGTGGGTGCGCCCCTGCTCCCAATGGGACAATGGAGGCAGAGGTGGCTGGCAGCCGCAGAGGGGCTGCTGGGTGGGCAGCCAGTTGGAGTGGGGGGACGAGCAGTGGGGGACTTGTTTGGGGTTGCACATGGCATGCGTGCACTGTCTTGAGGGGCACTGCTACGAGTGGGGAGGCCTCCTGTGTTCACACAGCCCCACTCTTCCCCCGCTACACCTTTGGTGCCCGGTTGAGTTTCTGGTCCTGCTAGTCTATTACCGTAAGCGTGCCTTAAACAACAACAAATATTTATATACCACTTTTCAACAAAAGGTTCCAAAGTGGTTTACATAGAGAAATAATAAATAAATAAGATGGATCCCTGTCCCCAAAGGGCTCACAATTTAAAAAATAAACATGATAGACACCAGCAGCAGTCTCTGTTAAAGACGAACCTATTTATTTTGGCATAAGCTTTTGTGGATGAGAGCCCATAGTGGGCACGAAAACTGTGGTTACAAGCCAAAAGCTAACTCTGGTTCACCTCGCCAAACTCCAGTTGGAACCTTCCGTTATCTCTTAAGTTTTGCCAACAACTGAGGTTTTGCTGCTGAAACTTTATGCCCGAATGCTGACTCAGCTATAACCACGGTTTCATGCCTATTCCAAACGCCAATCCTAGAAGTGGGAATATGCCCCAGCGGCCGTCAGCAGGGAGGGGCTCCCCTTTCCTTCAACTGGAGCTTGGCTGGCCACAGTTTGGTGAAATCTGTGATGTAATTTGGAGTTAAGAATTGAAACCACGGCCATGCTTTAGTCCAGTTAACTTGTATGTCTGAACTGGGCCACAGTATACTTTAGTAGACACAAGTGTGTGTATATATAGTGGTTATTTACTGTTTGGGATATTTCTCTGTTATTCATTGAACATCTTCATTCATATTGTCATTTATTGTATATATTTACCTATATTATATGTGTACTACTTTGAATATTTAGATTTGTTTGTACCTTGCTATCACATATTTTGTGATTATAATTTTTTTATTTCCGGTCAATAACGGTAATAAACAAGTCTGAATCTGAATCTACTTTCTTTCATCCTAGGTAATAAATATAATCAATGCTGCACAAGAGAGTAGTCCCATGCCAGTTGCTGAAGCCTTAGACCGCGTCCTCGAGATCCTGAGGACCACCGAGTTGTACTCCCCACAGCTTGGGACAAAGGATGAAGACCCCCACACAAGTGACCTTGTCGGAGGTTTGATGACGGTCAGTAGAAACTACTACTACTAATAATAATAATAATATTTAGATACCGCTTTTCAACCAAAGTTCTCAAAGTGGTTTACATAGAAAGATAATAAATAAAGATGACACTCTCTCCTCAAAGGATTCACAATCTAACAATCTAAAAAGAAACTCAAGGTAGACACCAGCAACAGCCACTGGAGGGATGCTGTGTTGGGGTTGGATACAGCCAGTTGCTCTCCCCCTGCTAAATATAAAAGAAACACCACTTTGAAAGGTGCCTCTCTGCTCAGTTAGCAGGGGGATAACTGGTTCTGGGTGCGCATTGTGGAGCCTTAATTGAGAGACCACAGGATGTGGTGCAGTGCAGTTATTTTTAAATTGAGTTCCAAACTGGGCTTCTTCGGAAGGTTATCAGCTCTTTTTTAGTAAGATGATCAGTAATGGCAGGCAAATTTCCGTGAGAGACAAATTACATGTTACACTGGTGAGGTCCAATAAGCCTTGAGAGTCCCCTGCATGAACTGATGGAATGCCCTAGTACATGTCTCAGAATCAGGGGCGTAGCCAGCCCGCCGGCGGCCCGTGTGTGGCCGCGGCGGGCGCCCCAATAGCCCCGCCCCCTGCGCCTGACGTCAGATGCGGGGGGCGTGGTCTGGCTCCCGAACGGAGCCTTGAGGCTCCGTTCGGGAGAAACAGCTTAACTGCTGAAGGGGCCACGCGGCCCCTTCGGCAGTTAGACGAAGGCTGGTGCTACGTTGGCAGCGCAGCCCAGGAGCGGCTCTTCCCTGCAGGGAAGAGCTGCTTCTGGGCTGCACTGCGAACGCAGCACCAGTCTTAGCTCCTGAAGGGACCGCGCGGCCCCTTCCGGAGCTAGTTAGGCTGGTGCTGCGAACGCAGTGCCAGCCTTTGTTTAGCTCCCGAAGGGGCTGTGCGGCCCCCACTTGGAAGCTAAACTACCGCCCCCGCATCTGACGTCAGACGCGAGGGGCGTGTCAGGGCCGCGAATGGCGGCTCCTGATTGGGCACGGCACGGTTTCTTTGAACCCGTTCGCCCAATTATAGCTCCGCCCCTGCCCAGAATCCTTTGCAGTACCTTTGCAATCCTTTGCAAATTCATGGAGGACAGGTCTATCACTGGCTACTAGTCTGAGGGTTATAGGCCACCTCCAGCCTCAAAGGCAGGATGCCTCTAAAGCCCCCATGTGGGGGAGCAACAGCAGGAGAGAGGGCATGCCCTCAGCTCTTGCCTGTGGGCTTCCGAGGGGCATCTGGTGGGCCACTGTAAGAAACAGGCTGCTGGACTAGGTGGGCCTTGGGCCTGATCCAGCAGGGCTGTTCTTAGGTTCCTATGTACTGTGGCAAACTCTTGAGGGTTCCATAGCAGATAAGTTAATATGGAAAATCTTCCATGAACACAGAGAGTTTATGTCATGTATTGGACAGAGTGGTGCACTTCAACTTAATCTAACAGATTAATCCAGGGGTTCGTAAAGTTGGGTCTCCAAATGTTGGACTACAACTCATATGAAGTCCACAATGATCAAAGCCTATTATGGCTGGGGGTGATGGGAATCCAACACCATAGGACACAGGAAGACCATAGGAAGCTGCCATATACTGAGTCAGACCATTGGTCTATCTAGCTCAGTATTGTCTTCACAGACTGGCAGCAGCTTCTCCAAGGTTGCAGACAGGAATCTCTCTCAGCCCTATATTGGAGATGGAAGGGAACTTGGAACCTTCTGCTCTTCCCAGAGCGGCTCCATCCCCTAGAGGGGACTATCTTACAGTGCTCACGCTTCAAGTCTCCCTTTCATATGCAACCAGGGCAGACTCTGCTTAGCTAAGGGGACAAGTCATGCTTGCTGCCACAAGACCAGATGTGGTTGGGTCCTCCATCTGAGGACCCAACCAATATCTGAGGACCCAAGTTTGAGAACTCTGGGATTAATCTATTAAACATTTCAGGTCTGGACACAAGGGCTTCCTTTAGGAGTGAGATGAATTTCTAAGTATTATAAAGTATATTCTCCATTGAATGCATCAAAGAAATTGTTATTATTGATTTATTTATTTATGATTTATTTATTGAACATATTAATATACCACCAAAAACTCATGTCTCTGAGTAGTTTACAATTAAAAACACACACATTAAAAACCACAAACATAAAAAAATTAGAACAATTTAAAATTTAAAAACCATCTTAAATGATAGCTTACTATTCATTTATTTATTACATTTATATCCCCCCCCCCCACTTCCTCAAAGGAGCTCAGAGCAGCATGCATGGTTATTCTTTCACCTCTTCTGTCCTTACAACAGCCCTGTGAGGTAGGCTAGGCTGAGAGGGAATGAATGGCCAGTGAGCTTCAGAGCTGAGTGGGAATTTGAACTGGGTTTCCCCAGTCCTAGCTCAACACTCTAACACCACACTGGTTCCCTTCACGTTACCCAGGCTTTGATTTTGGAAGGTGTACCTAAAAGCTTTATTTCGCAGCAGAGTTTTTGAAAGAATTGTTAAACAGCTTTAAGAGACAGGCAGCCTTCCCTTCCAAGTAGCAAAGCTCCAGTCTAATTGATTTATTGTTCTTAAAATAGAAGCCAGATGCAATAACAGGCACAGAGGAGCCATAGCCTCCTGTTTCACTTATTACGTTATACTGGACATGTTGCATTAGAAGTCTATGGCTGTAATCCTAGACAGCTGTGTGCCCAGGTGAAGGAGAGGTGTGTGCACATCTGGAGATAACATTTTTTTAAATGCAATCATTAACTTGTCTGAATTATCAAACCAGTTTTAAACAGAAAAGCAACCTGCTCATACAGCTGAGTCACATGATGCTGCGTTCAGGATGTATCTGGCTGATGAGGTTAAGCCACCTTTAAAGCTGAACAGTGGCTTGCCTCTTTGGCTTTAAGGGCAGCAAGAATGCTTTCCAAGAAAGCTTTCACTGTACGCATAGTCCAAATAAGCTTATATTTGTGTTTAGTTTATTTATTTAAAATATTTCTACCTTGTCCTTCAGGACAGGTCCTCTCAGGGCAGCTATTAACAACCAGATACATCAGATAAAAACTGCAAAAATAAATCAATTGCAATATGAAACAGTAGAAACAGAAGTACAGCAGTCAAGGAAAACACCAGCTGAAATTGGCAATTGAAAGCTTTCTGGAGGCATATAAACAGTCTGCCTTTCAGCCAAGGCTTCTGAGCACATTGACAAAAAATATATACGATAAAATGACAAGCAATCTAATCCAACTACCAATAAAAAATCAAGGCATCAGCATTTCAACAGCCATTAACATCTGGAGCATCTACTCTAGAAAGGCAAACTGTCTCTGGAACAATATTGCTTTCTCTTGCCTTCTAAATGATATGCAGAAAATTGGCCAGGCAAACCTCTCTAGTCACAGAATTCCGCCCCAAACCATTATAGCCATTGCTCAGTGGCAGAGCATCTGCTTTGCACGCAGAAGGCCCCAGGTTCAATCCCTGGCAGCATCTCCAGGAAGGGCTGGGAAAGACTCCTGCCTGAAATCCTAGAAAGCTGCTGCCAGCCAGTGTAGACAATACTGAGCTAGCTAGATCAGGGGCCTGGCTCCTTGGTATAACCTAACTTCCTATGTTTCCTGTACTAATTATTACCTCTCCCCTGCACCCCGCTCCATTGTTTCCTAAACAGGATGGTCTACGAAGATTATCAGGGAATGAGTATATCTTATCAGCAAAACGTGAGTTTTTTTCCTCATTGCCATTTCACTGTATTAGAAAGCGTAACCTTCCACTCTTCAATTTTTGGTAAAGCACAGCCAGAGGATTTCTTTTTTAAAATCTCTGTATAATTTTTGAACAGGGTGCTTCTGTCCCTAGCAATCGGGCAATTGTCATGACGTGGGAGGCAGCTCAATAAAAAGAACCTATAAAAAGAATAAAAAGAATGTATCATTTAAGAATGGTCCAAAAACTGTAATTTTCTTCTCCCTGTGTATTATTTCATAGAAACTCATCAGGTTCCAGGCAGTTTAATCTCACCTATTTCCCTTAATGACATACCACCCCGGATAGCACAAGCAATGGAAAATGAAGAATATTGGGACTTCAACATCTTCGAATTGGAAGCAGCGACCCATAAAAGGTTGGCTTATTAGCAAAAAAGCGGCAGACGGCAAAGAATTGGCTGCTGTAGCCACCCAGGCGGTGATGCTAGTTTTATGTGTAGCAAGCACTTAACACATGTTTCAGGAAGGCTTGTAAACTAGCTAGCCTTCTGGTCACCTGTGGAAATAACCATACAATTATCCAGGCGACTAGAAAGGAAGCGTTGCAAAGGTTTGTCTGTATTTTTCTTTTCAACTGCAAGTAGGGATGTCTGGCCAGGCAAGTTTGCAACTTGGGAGGAGGCAATATTTGCGGGGAGGCAAGAAACTTGGGGAGAGGTATTTACCCGACTGATTTTTGGCAATGCTCTCTCTCTATCCGTTCAGTCGTGTCCAACTCTCGGTCACTCTATGGATCAAAGCACTCCATGCCATCCTATCTCGGACAGCTTCCTTTAATTCCGCCCCGGTCATTCCAGTGTCATTTTTTATAATATCCAGCCACTGAGTACAAGGCTGTCCCCGTCGCTTTCTCCTGCTGATCATTCCCATCATTATTATTATTATTAATATTACATTTATATCCCGCTCTTCCTCCAAGGAGCCCAGAGCGGTGTACTACATACTTAAGTTTCTCCTCACAACAACCCTGTGAAGTAGGTTAGGCTGAGAGAGAAGTGACTGGCCCAGAGTCACCCAGCTAGTATCATGGCTGAATGGGGATTTGAACTCGGATCTCCCCGGTCCTAGTCCAGCACTCTAACCACTACACCATGCTGGCTAATTGTCTTTTCGAGTGAATCAGCTCACATGACATGACCAAAAGGATAATTGGCAGTGCTATATTCTGGCATTGTTTAGGTGCCCCCAAGAATTGATATCCTAGGCAACTGCCTAGGTCTGCCTAGTGGATGAGCTGAGCCCTGCCAAACGCTGCTTGTTGTGCTGCAGAATGGAAATTCTGTTTATCTGATAAATATATTTCTGAGGCGAAGGCACCAGATGCCCTTCAACCCTGACATTTTTTTGCATTTAATACCACAAGACTGCTTTGCAAGGTTTGGGGTGGTGGTTGCTTTTTCCCCTCCTCATTTTGCATCCAGTGCAGTTTCTGCCTTCTGTTTCCCTCCAGGCCTTTGGTTTATCTCGGTCTCAAAATGTTTGCTCGCTTTGGAATCTGCGAGTTCCTGAACTGCTCGGAATCGACTCTGCGGTCGTGGCTGCAAATCATTGAAGCCAATTACCACGCGACCAACTCCTATCACAACTCAACCCACTCTGCTGACGTGCTGCACGCCACGGCCTATTTCCTTTCTAAAGAAAGGGTCAAAGTAAGTCTGGCTTCTCGGGAGAGACAGAACAGGAAAGGAGCTGGGGTAGAGACGCGCCTGGTTAGGCAGCCTGTGGAGGAGGGCGTTTTTTGTTTTTAAAAAGGCAAAAGGGGCGACCCTCTTCGCCCCCCCCATCACTGCAGCTGCCACCGCCCCCCAATTTTGCCACCGTAGGCAAATGCCTACTCTGCCTCTCCTTTAATCCGTCACTGCCTACGACTCCCATAATCCCAGGCTATTGGCACCGTGACTGGGGATTATGGGAGTTGTAGTCCGGAAACAGCTGAGGGGCCAAAGTTGAGGAGGCCTGATGTAGAGCCCTTGTTCCACATGAGGCCTACAAGGTTCCTTGGGTCCCGCCCCGTGCCCTGACTTTGCTCATGGGAAGGAAGTTTTCAATACCTGGCCTCTGTTTAAAACTGTTTAAAACCAGGAGCTTTCCCAGACAGCAGGCTTTATAGCGGGTTTTCTGCGAGGCTTTACTGCAAGTTCAAAGTTGCCCCCAAAAACGACACGAAAAGTGGATTTTTTTACCCCCGATATAAATCGAGCTACAGTCCAGTGCAGAATGAAAAACCCGAATCGTGTGCGAAATGCTCCCTGATAGCTCACAGGGACTTCGGGGTAAATTTGGCCAATATGTTAACACACCCCTCCATTCAAGGAGAGGTATGAACTAAAAGCCAGGTGTGAAAAGCTTCCAGGATTTGCTGTCACATGGGAACTCAGCAAATCCCAGCTTGTAACTCAGGGGCTCTCAAATGTGGATTCCCAGATGCAGTTGGACTACAACTCCCATTAGCCTTTGGCAGGGCTGGGAAAGATTCCTGCCTAAAACTTTGAAGAACTGCTGCCAGTCAGTGTAGACGGTCCTGAGACAGATGGACCAGTGTTCTGACTCAGCAGAAGGCAGCTCTGTACCTAAAAATGGTCCAGGCCCAGGGTGGCATTTCAGGTGTCCGCCCTGGCCCCCTAAAGAAGAAATCTGTTCTCTTTTCTCTGCCCCAGCAAACTTTGGATCCCATTGATGAAGTTGCTGCTCTGATTGCTGCCACCGTGCATGACGTGGACCACCCAGGTCGAACCAACTCCTTCCTCTGCAACGCAGGAAGTGAGCTCGCCATTTTGTACAACGACACTGCGGTGCTGGAGAGCCATCATGCTGCACTGGCCTTCCAGCTCACCACCCGGGACGATAAATGCAATATTTTTAAAAACATGGAGCGGTGAGTGTTGCCACCAGTGATTTCTGCCGTGCTTTCGCTACAGAGTCTACATATCCTACAATATTATTATTGAAAGGCATCATCTCAGACTGTGCGGGAGATGGCCATGGTAAACCCCTCCTGTATTCTACCAAAGGCAACCACAGGGCTCTGTGTTGCCAGGAGTCCACACCAACTCGACCGCACAACTTTACCTTTTACCCCCCCTAGAGATGGCAAAGAGGTGATCACATTGCGAGATTTGCAACTTTCAATGTGTTGTCATGCTTTTATTGGGCTGACCGTTGGGCCTGCAGTGGCCAAATTTGCAATGGTGTTTTAAAAGCTTTGAAAAGTTTTTAAAACAGAAAATCGACTATTAAAGTGTATCAGTGTTGTCAGAGGAATGGAGATAAACATTGGCAGGAATGTCCTCCAAAGGTTACTCCATGGAGAGATTGCAACAATTTCTTCAATCTTACTCCAGTCCTGACCCTTTGTGCAAAAAGGACTGCCATTTTACCCTAATCGTTTGGAGGTGGGCATAAAGAAGGGGTGATAATACCCAGAAAGCTGTAAGTGCAAAACAGTGCTATCCCCTGTTTTGTGCACATTGCTAACAATCACGGTAAGCTTTCATCCCCTGTGATGGTACCGATCGCCAAGGTTTGTGGGCCTGCCTCATGGATTAATTGGTCAATCCACTTGAATGTATTAACTGACTTAAAGGCAGGAGGACTGAGCCACGTAAAACTGTCGGGTTGGTTAGCAGCCGTAGTAAATAATGGAGCAGTGCATTTATTTTCAAATTCTCTTTGATCCGAATGTCTCTTGGGCCAGCTGATGACTGGTGCGTCAGCTCAGACATGTGCTGTCTTTCCGCAGGAACGAATATCGAAGCCTCCGGCAAGCCATTATTGACATGGTACTGGCCACGGAGATGACCAAGCACTTTGAGCACGTCAACAAATTCGTCAACAGCATCAACAAGCCCTTGGCAGCCCTGGAGGAGAACGGGGTGAGCAGAGCCGGGGAAGCGGCCCTTCAGATAAGCAGGAAGAAACCATGCAGGTCTGAGCCAGGCTGGGGTCTCTGCCGAGGCAAGGACCCAGGAGGGGCGAGGCCTTTGGCCATCTGCGAGGGAAGGGGGGTCGTGACCAGTGTCCCCTGTAACAAGGATTCCCAGCTGTGGTCCCAGAATCCATTGCAGCCAGGGATGCTGGGAGTTGTAGTCAACAACAGCTGGGATCAAGAACAGATTCTGTTCTGTGCAGGTGCGCTGGAGCAGTTTGTGTTTTTCAAGGGCCTCTGGGCCAGATGGGCAGGCCTTCTTGGGTGCCCCCTTGACTCGTTGGGTCTAGCCGCTACTGCTAACCTGCCTCACAAGGGGAGGGCATTGTTTCCGAGGATTAGACTTTGTGAGAGAGCAGTGGCATTTCCCAGCAACTCACTTGCCAGCTTTGTCGTAGATTCACACACACACACACCCCACAGAAAGCACTTTTTGCTCCTTGTAATTAAAAGGAGAGATTTCTGCCACCGACGGAGGAGAAGAGAGTAGGAATGGCGATTCCAGCTACTCTGCTGGTCCCTTAACGTGGTGTTTATTTTGCATGGCGGATGGCCGGCTTCCTCCGAGCGAGCCCCAGCCCTTTGTCCCAGCCTATGCGGGGGGTGGCTGTTTTGGCATTCTCAACAAAGGGCTGCTTTGAGTTTCCCTTGAAATCTTTCCATGGATTCAGTGAAAAATTGGCCCCGGCCCAAGTATTTTGAACTCGCTGCCACCAGAGCTGCAGTGGCGCCCACTCCTGGGTTGCGTTGGCCCTCCCGGCAGTTGGCCGTCAGCAAACAATGGGAATCCCAGTGAGAGGCCATTTGGAAACCAGATCAAATGGCAACGCCGAAGAGAGGACGGGGCTTTGGGCTCCAGGATGGAAGTCCAGGTTCTGCCGTGGACAGGATCAAAGCTTTGACTCTGCCTTAATTAACCGAGAAGAGTACTTCCTTCCGACAAAAGGGAGTACTTTTTCACACAACGTATAATCAACCTAAGGAATTCTCTGCCACAAGATGTGGTGACAGCCAACAGCCTGGATGGTTTTAAGATGGGTTTAGGTAAATTCATGGAGTAGCCTATCAATGGCTACTAGTCTGAGGGCTATAGGCCACCTCCAGCCTCAGAGGCAAGGTGCCTCTCAATACCAGTTGCAAGGGAACGACAGCAAAAGAGAGGGCATGCCTTCAACTCTTGCCTGTGGGCTTCCCAGAGGCATCTGGTGGGTCACTGAGTGGAGCAGGATGCTGGACTAGAGGGGCCTTGGGCATGATCCAGCAGGGCTGTTCTTACGTTTTTAGAAATTTCCCCAGTCCCTTCCTCATTAGCACCATTGGAAAATTACATTTTCCCCATAAGAATAACTGGGAAAGTGCCGGGAGAAGAACCCCATCTATAATGGCTCAAAAAATGCACTTAGAACTGTATTGCTAAAGTGAGGGTTGTGGAATAATCTTGGAACATCTGTTCCAAAAGAGTGGCCATCTGGAGACCCCAGTGGAACAGTCTACTTTGTGCAGTGGTGGGCTGTCTTTGGCTGGAGGTTTTCAGACAGAGGCCCGAGGGCCATCTGTCAGGATGCTTCTGCAGATTCTTTCACTGAGCAGCGGGGGTGGACTAGAAGCCCTCCGAGGCCCCTACCAAATCTGACCTTCTAATCCAGGCCTGCTCAATTTAGGGGCCCCCCAGCTGTTTTTGAACTGCAACTCCCATAATCCACAGCCACAGAGACCAATAGCTAGGGATGATGGGAATTGTAGGCCAGCATCTGCAGGAGGGCCAAAGTTGAGCATTCCTGTTCTAATCACACGGACAGGGACTGTATCGTCCATCTAGGCCAGGCCTGCTCAACTTAGGCCCCCCAGCTGTTTGTTTTTTTTTAACTACAACTCCCACAATCCCCTGCCATAGTGGCCAGTAGCCAGGGATTATGGGAATTGTAGGCCAACATCTGCAGGAATGCCAAAGTTGAGCAGCCCTGATCTAGGCCCACGGTTATCAATTTGGGGTGTGTGTGTATGTGTGTGTGTGTGTGTGTGTGTGTGTGTGTGTGTGTGAGAGAGAGAGAGAGAGAGAGGTGTTCATACTTGGATGGTGATGATACGTTTCCCCACACCTTTTTTAATCTGAGAAGAGTTCCAACGGAGATGGAGATCCCATGAAAAACATCCTCACGTCTCCTGAAAACCGAATCCTGATCAAACGGATGCTTATTAAGTGCGCTGATGTCTGCAATCCGTGCCGGCCTCTGGAGCAGTGCATCGAGTGGGCGGGTCGCATCTCAGAGGAATATTTTGCACAGGTGGGTGAGATCCGGTGGTGTGGGGTGGATAGGCTGGCGAAATTCCAGCTGAACCCGAGTGTCCCGTTTTCCTAGGAGGGGGGGAATGTGTGTGAGTAAGGGAGAGGCAGCAGTCCCCCCTCGCCCATGTCTTAAAGATGTGAGTAAGGCAGGGCTTCTCCGAGGTGGGTCCCCCACACTGACGCTGGACTACAACACCCATCATCCCCTGCCATTGTAGCAGGAGTGATGGGAATCGTAGTACCACCACATCTAGGGACCCATGTTTGAGAAGCCCTGGAGTAGGGAATGAATGAAAAAAAGTGTATGACAGACACATTTTATGAATCCACGAAGCTATCTTCGACGGAATCAGATGACTGGTCCGTCTCTCCCAGTACTGTCTGTGCTGACTGACAGCAGCTCTCCATGGTTTCAGACAGAGGTCTTTCCCAGCCTTACCTGGAGATGCCACAGATTAAACCTAGAGCCTTCGACAGACAAAGCATGTGCTCTGACACTGAGGTCTGACCCTTCACGAGTATATGAAGCTGCCTCCTACTGAGCCAGACCATGGGTCTATCCAGCCCAGTATTGTCTGCACGGGCTGGCAGCAGCTCTGCAGAGTTTTAGGCAGGGGTCTCTCCCAACCCTATCTGGAGATGCCAGGGATTGCACTAGACCTCCCGCATGTGTTCTACTACAATGGTTTATTTGTGTGGGGTTTTTTGTCTTGCTTTTCTCCAAGGAGCCGAGGGGGGTGAATGTGGGGCTATCTCATCTCATTCCCACAGAGCACAGCTTAGAGAGGTTTAAATGAATACCCAGGAGCCCATCAAGCATAACTGATGAGCTGACTGTGAAATGACTTTCTTTGCAGACGGATGACGAGAAGAGACAAAGTTTGCCTGTGGTGATGCCTGTTTTTGACAGGAATACTTGTAGTATCCCCAAATCTCAGATCTCATTCATCGATTACTTCATCACCGACATGTTTGATGCTTGGGACGGTAAGCCATTTCTTCTCCCCTTCAGGGCTGATTCACAGGCATTCGAGAGGGGCCCATCCACCTTGGCTTTCAATGAGCGGAGATTCCCTCCTTGTTCCTGGAGGCTTTGGGCCCATGTGCGGCCTCTTCCTTCCACTCCCTGCGGGCTTTTCCTCCCCATGTTGACCTCAGAGCAGATTAAAGGGGAGCAGAGAAGTTTCCTGTGCTTTCCTCCCTTTTCGCCCCTGTGAGTCTGGGTTTGTCAGTGGTTCTGGGAGGGTGAGGCTTCTCCATTCAGCTCTGCCATCCACCCTGCTCACCCACCTCCCCCATCACCAATGCCACAGGGGCATGGCCCAGCACTCCCACCCACTGCCACAGGGTCACCTATCCCCAACATCCCATTCCGGTCCGATAATTCTATAAGCCTCCCGTAGAGCATAAGAACAGCCCTGCGAAATCAGGCCCAAAGCCTGTCTGATGGTCCAGCATCCTGTTTCCCACGAGCTGCTTCTGGGAAGCCTGCAAGAATGCATGATGAGCTCTCCCACCCAGTAACCAATATTCAGGGCCATCCCTGGCAGCTTTTTAAAAGTCTTGAAAGATGCATTTGTTCACCCAAGCTTTTTAACTAGAATTGTGGTTTTTAATGGTTTTGACATTTTTGCCTTAATTTGTTTTATGCCGTTGTAAACCGCCCAAAGACGTATGTTTGGGGCGGTATACAACTATAATAAATTAATAAAATATTGTCTCCAAATCTGGAGGCTGTGTTTTGGTATCATGACCAATCGCTGTTGATAGACCCACCCTCCTTCGTGAATTTGATATATTCTCTTTTAGAATGATCACTACATCTTCTGCCAGTAAATCCCACAAATCATTTGCATGTTATGTGAATGAACGCTTTCTTCTGCCTTTCTAAATCTGCCTCCAATCAATTTTAATGGGTGACCTTGAGTTCTGGTGGTTGTAGGAGGGAGAGAGAAAATGGTGTCTGTCCACTTCTTCCACACCATGCTTAAATGTACACATTTTTATCATGTTCTGCGCCCGCCCCCCAGTCATTTTTTCCTGCAAACTAAGAAGCCCTGGACTACAACTCCCATCATCCCTTCCAATTGGCCACTGTGGTGGGGAGTGATGAGATTTGTAGTCCAACAACAGCTAGAAGGCCTAGCTGTTGCACCTCTGCCCTATACACTTTAAACTTTCCTTCTGGGGAAGGCCCTCTAGCCTTCTGATCATTTTGGTTGCCCTTTTCTCCACCTTAGCCATCAGAGGTGTCAGTAAGCCTCACTTGATCATTGCTCGACTGTGTTATATGATATTGAATAAACAGTGCAGATGATATTTTTCAGAGCGATGGAAATGCTTTTGTCCTGCTCTTAATACACACAATTTACCCATCAATGTTGCACTTCCATCACTGGCAAACTGGTTTGTTTAGAGTTTTCAGAATGTCTCAGAAAACATTCCCTTGCTTTGTCCAAGAAGTGGGCAGATGCAGACATTTTTTGTGTCTTTGTCACTGACACCTATTGGATAGTACCTGTGACATCACCAATAACAGAAGACGGTTCTCTCCCCACTCCTTTCAACTCAGGCCCATGAAAGGTTGGAACTGCTTTTAAAATATAAACACAAGCATTAGTAAATAAAGCTTGCATCAGGCCTCCGTAAGTACATGCTCCTAGCTGCCATTAAAAATCTCCCTTGGCCAAATCAGAGCCACTTGAAGTGTATAAAGAGGCAAGGATGCTTTCACAGCCCAACGTTGCCAGCCACTGGGCCCATTCCCAAGTTGCCCATCTCCCCAGAGTGTCAACAGCTTGTTTCCTTTCTTCTGTAGCGTTTGCGGACTTGCCAAATCTGATGCAGCACTTGGACAACAATTTCAAGTACTGGAAGGGGCTGGATGACAAGAAGCTACGGACACTCCGACCGCCACCAGAATAGCATTGGGCCTCTTGGTGTGTCCGTTGGCCATCTGGAAGCGGGTTCCTTCAAGTGCGCGTTGGATCGTGCATTCTCCAGATTTGTTCCAGTCTCTTCAGTATTACAGTAAGGCCTTCCTGTACTCATCCTTGGGGATCTTGAACGTTCGAGAGAGTCCGGACAGTGGCAAGTGAACTCTCGTCCAGCTCCCATGAAGGGACTCAGTACCACGTGAGCCTTTCAAGCTGAATTACACTGGATTGCTGCAATACCTGTATGGAAGAGGGTGGGTGAGCAAATCTTTTTGTTTTCTCTTGTTTTTGGCATTCCCTTTATGCCAGAATGTGAAGCATGAAGACAGCCTCCTCTTAAAAAGAAGAGATTTTCGCACATGTATCTTCAGATCTGCAAGTGAAGGCAAAATCCCCATCAGCGGTGATGACTCATAACACTTATGAGGATGCTTTTTTAAAATGAGCACTTAAAAAAAGATAGCTTCGTCAGAACAATCAGATATTTGCCATGCAAACCCTCCATGAAGGAGTTTTTTGATCTTCGGAAAAATGGACATCCGTTACTCTATTTTTTCACATCACAGAAGGTGCAATCATTCACTGCTAAGCACTACTGAGAGAAAGTTCTCTTTAAAAGAAATTTAGTAGCAAACGTTCTAAGACCGACCCAACCTGCAAAATATTTTGAAGTTGATCGTTAGCCATCTCTGATAAAAGAAGAAGTTTTATTTATTTTGTTAGATGTTCAATATTTTCTATGAATTTATAAAGACTTTCCAAGCCAAAGCCAACTTTAGATGCATTACAGATTTCCATGATTCATACGCGTTCTGCATTTAATTGATGTACAAAAAAACCTTTTATTTTCATAATACAAAAATGCCGTACAATGAGGACACATTTTTATTGCACTGTAAGGATAGATGTGTATGTTGAACTATTGTCCAATTTTATGTTAATTAAAGTAAGTTTTTATCAAAGGTTCTCGACAGAGAGCTGCAGAGTAATATGAAATGGATGTACCGTCCCAATACTGGCGTTGGACTGTGACTTAAGCAGGAGGAGTTGGAAGTCAAACCAATAATGTTTGCAAGGCTTCCAAATTAATGACAGTCCAGCGTCCCAGTGTACAGAGGCTTCCTGTTCTCTTCTATGAAGAAAAATAGCGATGTGCTTGTATAGAGACTCCCTTTTACTCAAGTGGAGATCTGCTCAAAAAGTGTAACTTCTTACATGTGTGTATGTGTGAATTAGGGCCAGTGAATCATTGCCAGCGAGAGAGCCACACAGAGAGATTGATCCCCCCCCCCCGTACCTCCCGTGGGCATCATCCAGAACTCGTGGCTATGTGTTTGTAAGGGTTTCAGCACAGGGCGCAATACAGTCCTATTAGGGGCAGTGCCTTATCTCAGGGGCAGAACACATGCTTGGCAGGTTCAATCCCTGGCATTTTGGGGCAGCGGTACCATCACAGGACAAATGCTTGTAGTGATTGTTGGCAACATCTACCCCCCTAGAGCTGAAAAACAGGGCAGAATTGTTGCATTGAAAACTGTTTCTGTGTGATCACCCATTTTTTGTCCCTATCTGCAAATGAAGAGGGTAAAACTGCAGTCATTTTTGCACAGAGGAAAGGGTTAGGGGAAAGATGAACCCATTCTCGTACTTTCTCCATGGAGCAATTTCAGGAGGACATTCCTGCCAATTCCATTCCTCTGACCGATAAAACTTGATAGTTGTTTTCATTTTAAAAGCTTTTTCAAACACCATTGCAAATTTGGCCACCACAGGCCTGATGGTCAGGATGATAAAAACATGCCAACACACTGAAAGCTGAAAGTCTGGCAATGCTATCCTATTTTCCTTCTTTAGAGGTATAGGCTTTGCCAAACATCAGAAATCACAATGAGCATTTATCCCCCCAGATGGTATTAACCACCCTGCCTGAAACCTTGAAGAGCTGCTGTGAGTCAGTATAGACAATACTGAGCTAGATGGACCAATAGTCTGACTCAGTATAAGGCAACACTGTATGCCCGTTTTCCTCCATCTCCCTCCTCAGCTAGCATGCAACATGCTGGACAGTCTTTGCAATGGGCGACAAAATGACCTAGATAGATATCACTCCTGCTTATAGCAAGAGTAACTTGTGGACTGAGGCCCTAGAGAGGAGCATCATTTGTAGGTCAGCTGGGGATGGGAGAGGGAGGAGAACTCCACTGAGGTTTCTGCTAGGTATGCATCTATTACTTCTTGTGACTTGGAAACTATAGTTCTGTTAATGCTGCCTAAAATTGCATTAGTCTTCTCTGCAGCTGCATCACACTGCTGGCTCAGGATCAACTTGTGACTGACTGCAGTCCTGAGATCCTTTTCACATGTCCTGCTGCCAAGCCAGGTAAACCCCAGCCTATATCTGTACATTTGATTCTCCCCCCACCCACCCGTCCTTTGCCTAAGTGCAGGACTTTGCATTTGTCTCTATCAGATTTCACACTGTTAGTTTCAACACAGTTTTCCATTTTATCAAGATCATTTTGATTATTTCCTTGTCTTCTGCAGTTTTTGTTTTCCTTCCCAGTTTTGTATCAACTGCAAATCTGATTGTTCCCTCCAGCCCTTCATCTACAGTAAGTAGTTGGTAAAAATGTTGAAGAATCTCTACCCCAGGATAGAATGTTGTGGCAGTGCACGCAAAACCTCCTTCCAGTTTGATGAAGAGCTATTTTTGAGCACTCTTTTCAGGCCTGCTCAACTTAGGCCCCCCAACTGTTTTTGGACAACAACTCCCATGATCCGCAGCCACAATGGCCAATAGCCAGGGATTATGGGAGTTGTAGGCCAACATCTGCAGGAGGGCCGGAGCTGAGCAGCCCTCCTTTAAGTTTATTAACCAAAATATCATGAAGAAATTTATTGAGGAGATTCTCACGATCGGGTAAAAGCAGGCTAAGGGAGCAAACCCTTTTAAGGCGGGTCTCACTGATCATGAGACCCGCCTCATTGGATGTTTTGCTGAAATCAAGATAAATTAATGTCCACAACATCCCCACAATCTTTCTATGCTAGTAGTTCTATCTACTATGATGCCTTTTTGAAATAACTCTCCCTGTGTGAATAAACTGAGTGCAGAGGCTCCAGTGTGTATATGTGAAGCCTCCCCACCTAAAGGACTTTGCGATCCACTTCAATGGCAAGGTAGCTCTACGCATATGAAGTGATGCAGGCACAAAATGGAAGTTTCAGTTTAGAAGAGCAGGAGACCCTACCCTGACAACTTCTGTGTATGCATCATATGGAGCTCTGGATAAAAGGTGCATAAGGATAAAAGCAGCTTGTAGGTTTGGATTTAGGAGTAAAATTTGGTGAAGCAGAAAATGACATGTGTGCAAAAGCCCATGTGCTTTATTTACTTGAATCCAAGACAACTCTGAATTTAAGATTACTCCTTAAAAAGAAGTTACATCTTTATTTACCCAAAAGTTAAGCTATCTCACACACAGAGATTTTTAACGACAAAAAACTTGACGGGGGACACTAGTCTTAGATTCAGGTAAATGGGGTATATGCAAAAATTGAATTATAGACAGTGGGCAAGTTCAGACTTCACATAGAATCACGTGTGTTTTTTTAAACTGAGGTTTATTTAAACTGAGATTAGTGCCACAGAAGATCACCAAATCTTGGTTTGTGCAGAGCTACTGAAAGAAACCAAGACTAAACCATAATTGTGGGTTCAAACAGATCTCCTCCCATAACTTGCAGAGATGTCAACATAGATATAACAGTGGGCTAGAAGGACCAATAATCGGTCTGACTCAGTGATCACATTAAGACATTGCAACAAACCGTTATTTGTTGTGAAAAGAGTGCCAGTCTGAGGCACGAGAGCAGCTTCCTCCCTTCTTCCCATGCAAGGGTAGGGTTTAGATTTTGCACTTCCTCGTTTGAATAAACCAGTTTCTCATTGCCTCCAAATATGGGGAACTACGGTTTGTTCAAACCAAGTTAATTAACAAACCAGGATACCAAACCTGGGTTTGTCAGCTAACTGCAACTTGCCTTTTATTTGATAAATTATTTCTTCCAAAACGATCCACAGGGAAAAGTCTTGAATATGTAGTGACATGTGTTCTTAAATCGCTGATGGGCACAATCCGATGTGGACTCAGTGCGTGTGCTTCATAAAAAGGAGTGGCAGCAATGCTCCTCTGCTTAGCACTACTCTCATTAACTTAACTAAGTTTGGGTAGAAAAAATGTTCCCAAATAGACTGCCGTGCGTATGTGCTTGTTTCCCCTTGCTGTGACGAAGGAGGGAATAAGAACTGCAGAGAAATAATCAACTCTAAAATATTTGTAAAGTACTGTGCCTCCACAATTAGAGTGAAATATTCATAGCCGATGGCAGAAAATAGTTTTAAATAAATATTTTGAGAGGTCCAAGGTTTTAGCCCATTTGTTTGAAACCTTTCCTTAAAAAATTTTAAAAAAATTGCACATTCTTCCATAGACATGTGAAATTAAAAACTCTTCATATTTAAAATAAACCATGGAGGCTCTTTTGTTTCTTTGTTCTCAAATGTCGCTATCCCCTGACCTGACTTGGCTTTTTAGTAATGTTTATTTCTTCTTAATCCTCATTCCTTGAGCAAAAATACACAGGAAACAAGGCTGGATGACGTCAGACGCCTGTTGGGTTGGAATGTGTTGTGAGAAAGTGGGAAGCTTCCCATCCCCTTCGAAATTCACGTATATTAATAGCACTCCAAGGAACATGTTTTCACAGGAGCATAGAAATTGCTCTGAATTTTAGGAACTTAGGAAGCTGCTTCCTACTGAGTCAGGCCCTTGGTCCATCTAGCTCAGTATTGTCAACACTGACTGGCAGTGCTTCATATGGACATAGGGACATAGGAACCTGCCAAATACTCAGTCCGACCATTGGTCCATCTAGCTCAGTATTGTCTACACCAGGCCTGCTCAACTTCGGCCCTCCTGCAGATGTTGGCCTACAATCCCCATAATTCCTGGCTATTGGCTGCTGTGGCTGAGAATTATGGGAGTTGTAGTCCAAAAACAGCTGGGGGGCCTAAGTTGAGCAGGCCTGGTCTACACAGACTGGCAGCGGCTTCTCCAAGGGTTTCTCTGCAAACTGCCCTCTATGGCCCAGTATCACTCCTACCTGCCTTGAAAGAGTTGCTTCTCCATCACCACTGCCACAGTCTTGGTTGATGGGGCCGTAGTTCAGTGGTGGAGCACCTGCCTTGCAAAGCAGAAGGTCCCAAGTTCAATCCCTAGCATCTCTAGTTAGGGCAGGGAAAGGCCTCCCATCTGAGAACTGCTGCCAGTTAGTGTAGACAAGAGGTGAGTTAGCTGGACCAAACCCAAATAAAAACAAAACATTTGAGAAATGACCATCTACAACACCAAAATCATTCTTAAACAAATAAATCTTTCCAAACTAGAATAAACTGAATTGTTCCCTTACTTCCATAACGTTTACGATTCAAAAATAATAAGAGATCATTCCAGAGATTGTGCCATCTTCTTGAGCTGTCTCTGGAAGCAATCAGGTGGGCTATCAAACAAACATAATTTGTTTTCCAGGCAATGTGACGTCGTTTTTCCTGAGCAGATGAATCGAGTGTGCTGTCAGGTCCTCTGATGAGAGCCTCTTCATTACACATGAACTCATTTGGGTGACAGAATAAAAAGACGCTGTCTTTTCCACTCTAGCAAAATGATTTCTCACCACCACATTCTGGGAGGAAAAATAACTGGGAGGAAAATCATTGTCATGTAAGAACAAGACTAATGTTGGGGGGTAGAGAAACAGTGGCATTTTAACCGACTGACCAATATTTTATTTCTCCATACGGCTCCCTGAGGGGTTGAGTTGCGAGGACAGAGAGAGGGGAAGACCATTCATTTGCTGCTGCGATATCAAGGCATGTACATCTGGAAGGCAAAAGGTAGAAGCAATATAATGAATTCCCTGAAATCTCTGCTGTGCCATTAATACCACTGTAACATCCACAGAGCCATCCTGACCAGCCCACGCAATTAATCTGATTTACAACCATATTGATGAGCAGTTATTTTGATTGGACATGGAATCACCCATCATGGTTATGCAGATTGCCTGCTTCTGCTTATCTGGAGTGTATCAAACTGGATCCCCGAGCGGCTTGTCCGGGGCTGCACAACGTCGGCCCTCCTGCAGATGTTGGACTACAATTCCCATGATTCCTATTGGCCACTGTGGCTGGGGGTGATGGGAGTTTTAATCCAAAACCAGCTGCAGGGCCAGAGGTATATAGCCATGGGCTAGTCTCAAGTGTCTTTCCTCCTGTGCCGCTCACATCTTGGCCCAACAGACACTCTGTTAAGACTGTCTTTGCAGCCATGTGGTCTAGATACTTGGTGTTTTTTCACTACTACTGCTACCTAATGGCGCACTGGGGAAATGACTTGACTAGCAAGCCAGAGGTTGCCGGTTCAAATCCCCACTGGTATGTTCCCCAGACTATGGGAAACACCTCTGTCGGGCAGCAGCGATATAGGAAGATGCTGAAAGGCATCATCTCCTACGGTACGGGAGGAGGCAATGCTAAACCCCTCCTGTATTCTACCAAAGACAACCACAGGGCTCTGTGGGCACTGGGAGTTGACACCGACTTGATGGCACACTTTACCTTTACTACTACAGATACCGCTTTTCAACAAAAGTTCCCAAAGCGATTCACCTAGAGAAATAAAAATAAATAAATAAATAAATATGGCTCTCTGTCCCCAAAGGGCTCACAATCTGAAAATAAACATGATAGACACCAGCAACAGCCATTGGAGGGATGCTGTGCTGGGGCTGGATAGGGCCAGTTGCTCTCCCCCTGCCTCAATAATATAAAGAAAATCACCACTTCAAAAAAGGTGCCTCTTTGCTCAGTTAGCAGGGGAACTTAAAAGAAGAAAAAGTTAGGATTTCAAAGAGGGTGGCTGACATCTTGACAAAATCACTCAATAGAAGTCCTACGGCAGTTAAGCTGTCCTTTAGCGTAACTCCTGAGTAGTAGCTGGGATGCCAGCCGCTGAATTCTGCATTTCTACAAAGCTTGCTAGTGTCAGATCACACGAGTGGCACTCAAGATGAATTACCTCTGTCAAGGTCAATAGATATATTGTATGCATGTGTGGTTACTCCTTTTGTTGAATTTTGTTATCTTAAATAACATTGACTCAGCCAATGGTCCATGAAACTAGGGAATTCTGAAAAGGAGCTGTGATCCTGCTGAGTCCTGGCTTGCGTTTAACAGGTGGGGACGCAGGTGCTGCTTTCTCTTCCATTGTACACAGTGGGTGTTCACTCCAGCCGTGCATATATATGGTGACTGATGCCACCATCCCAAGGATGTCAGACTTCCGATGGAGCTTGGCTCAGGTTTGCACAGATGCCGTCACTCAAATTTGCTCTGGTTTCAATTTCTACAAAATCAGTAAAGTTGGCTAAGCTTAAAAATAAAATTAAAAAGCTAGAAATTTAAAAATGCTCCTCGAAATGCATTGCCCTGGGACGAGTCCTACCATACAGCAAGGTGACGTGAATTGCCTCAGAAGGCAAATTTGGGGGAGCACAGAGCTTGAGTCCTCTTCCTCCTGCGCTTGCTCACTTCTGCTGCAGCCCACAGGACCACACTGAACTGCTGACACCACTCTAGCCAGCCCAACTCTATGGGTGGAAGTCCTCTCTCCACCTCTCCCTGCATCTCCCACACTGAAGCGGCTGTGGTTTGCTTTGTAAAACAATGGAGGACATTAATTTTCTCCTAGCATATTTTGTAGTAAATAAGCTTTATTTCTTTGGCCATATGAAAAAAGTCTGTTTTTAAGCAAAGGAACCACTGCCCTCTTGCTATTGAAGTGGAGGATGGAACTTTTGTAGAATGGAGTTGTTCATGTTATGCACCATGTGAAAAAGTTCTGTCAGGCTCCAAGGGGGAAGGAGGTGTATTCCTGGCCTTTCCTGAACCCACAATTACAGGCTGGGAACAGACAAGGTCAGCCTCAGATTAGGGAGGAGGTTACTTCATCACCTCAGTCCTCCTCCTGGCTTGCTGCATCCAGCTGGTTCCCTCTCCAAGGAAACTTCCGACAAATGCCCCAGGACAGAGCTGGCAGGGCCTTTAAAGCCTACTCCAAGCCCCGCCCCCTCCCTGGTGTCACTTCCTGCCATACCCAACATGGCGGCTCCATTGGAGTTGTTCCCTGCCTCGCCTGCTAAACCCCACCGGGACCTGACCAGCCTGGAACCATTTCATGTTTGCTCCCTTTGGGGGAAGACAGAAGCTCCAAAGGAGGCATGCCATGCTCTCTGCTGGACTCCACAGGGCCACGCAGGCAACCAGGTAAGGTGCCGTCCCAAGATTTCTTCCTTTCGTTGGACCTACATTTCCTGGTAATCAGTTTCATGGGATGACCCCTGGTTGTAGTGTTGTGAGAGAGGAAGGAAAATGTATCTCTATCCACATGCTCCACACCATGCATACTTTTATAGACCTATATTATGGAAGCTGCATATGGCAGCTGAGACCAGCTCTCCTCCTTCCTAACAATCTCACTTGCCGCAACACCACTTTGCCAAACCAGCAACACGCACTGCCAAACCAGTTTGGACCTTGTTCAAACCGGTTTGGCTCCAAACCTGTGCACAAACCTCGGTTCGTGCACATCCCTAATCCTGGGTGGGTGGAAGAGAGAAGAAGACTGTCCAAATTAAAACTTCTGACATATATACACACACACACACACACACACACACACACACACACACACACACTTTAAGCCACATCAGAGCCTAAGCTAATTAAACATCTGTGACATGTTTAATCCTGACTGGGCCTTTAGTGTGGAATGAGTTTATGATAACTTGGAGTAGCATTTGGTAGCTAAAAGCCAAAGGCTGTATATTAACCACTTAGAACAATGCATACACACCAAACGATCCCACACGGAAGAAGGCACATGTCAGGGCTGATCCAAATATCATGCATGGATGTCACTTGATTTATCATCACTTGTTGGTTCAGATTCTGACGGCTTCAGTGTGTGAACTGCCTGGGCTGTAAAGCATTGCTTGGAAAAGCCGCTGACCAAGGTCTTCCCCCATTTCCAACTGCCCTGCCCTGCTCAGCTACAGGAGTTGTAGTCAATAATATCTGGGAATCCCTGTTACAGAGGATTATCTGGGAACACAGCCCTCCAGTGATTGTTGCTGGTGTCTATCTTATGCTTCTTTTTAGATTGTGAGCTCTTTGGGGACAGGGAACCATCCTCTTCTTATTCACTCACACACACATCTGCCCATATAAACCGCTTTGTTGAAATGTGGTAATATAAATATCTGTAGTGGTCGTGCCAAAGCTTGATGAGGTGGTCTGGTGTTCCATCTAAACAAATAATGCACCTTAGAATCCTTGATAGAGGCAGCCCTAACAGGAGGCAGGAGAAGAGAGCTGGTCTTGTGGTAGCAAGCATGACTTGTCCCCTTAGCTAAGCAGGGTCTGCCCTGGTTGCATATGAAAGGGAGAACAGAAGTGTAGGATATTCCCCTCAGGGGATGGAGCCGCTCTGGGAAGAGCAGAAGGTTCCAAGTTCCCTCTCTGGCAGCATCTCCAAGGTAGGGCCAAGAGAGATTCCTGCCTGCAACCTTGGAGAAGCTGCTGCCAGTTTGTGAAGACAATACTGAGCTAGATAGACCAATGGTCTGACTTGGTATATGGCAGCTTCCTATGTTCCTAAGAAGGCTGTCTCAGGGGGCAGATGGTTGTTGGGGCTGGAAGTTTGCAGACCTCTGCTTTGTCTGGGCTTTCTCTGCCCTATCTCCACTTCTTTGAGCACTCACCTTTTCATAGGGCCTTGTCTGGCTTGGCCTTATACTATCTGTATGCATTTGAAATAGTTCTCTAAATGCTACATCACATTGAATGGTAAATGAATTAATCTAGATCAAGGAAGTTTGCATGTGTAAAATCCAGAAGCGGCTTTCCCAGATGGCAGGCTTTACCGCAGGTTTACCCAAAAAGTTGCCCCCCAAAGTTGAAGCAAAATGTGGATTATTTTTACCCCAGATATAAATCGGGCTACACTCTACCACGTAATGAAAAACCCGAATTGTGTGTGACGTGCTCCTCGATAGCTTGCAGGGACTTGGGGTGAATTTAGCCGATATGTGAATGCACACCTCCATTAGGAACATAGGAAGCTGCCATATACTGAGTCAGACCACTGGTCTATCAAGCTCAGTATTGTCTTCACAGACTGGCAGCGGCTTCTCCAAGGTTCTGGAGATGGATTCTGGAGGAGATGCAAACTAAAAGCCGGGTGTGAAAAACTTCAAAGGGGTTGTTGCACTGTAAGGCGTGGCAGCCAAAACATGGTTTCTATTAAGTCCTGATCGGCCAAGAGGGTATTAGCTAGGCTTTCCTCAGGAGTCCTTTTCAGTATGTGAATACGAAACATTGCTTCTGAGAATCTTCCTAGGATTGCTTTGAGCTTAATCAAGTCGTCCTTTTGCCGACCATGTGCTTCCATGTATGGGAATGGGAGATCTGTGACCTTTTCTTCCACGCAAGTGAGGGGGCGGCTCCAAGGACAAAGTCCAAAGCCCAGCAGGGACCGTGGTGCAAAAGTTCACGCATCACTTCACTCGAGTCAGGGCCTTGAAGTCCAATGGAGACTCTTCAGGCAAAAGACAGGCTGACTTTCATCAGAGAGGAGCCCCGGTCCAAAGATCAATGCGGCTTTCATCTAGCAGTGTGGTCCTTTGCGTTCCCGTTGCCCTTTGGCCATGATAAAAGTGGATTCTTCCACTGCTTATAGACAGTCCTCCTGACGTTCAGCAGTAGGAAAATCTAACACTTCATTAGCAGAGATGTGAACAACGCCCAAGCGGCAGGAAAGGAGGGCGACATTTTATCCAGGTCCAAAAGGACCTCCTTTGTCAGTTTTGTCAAGTGCCTAAAACGGGAGTTCCCAATGGGATACTAGTGCCCCGAAGGGTACATGAAGAGATCCCAGAGAGAGGGGTACGCTGAGCTTCAGCACATAGCCAGCCAATCAGGAGCAGAAGAGGAGGGCCTTCACCCTCCTCCCTCCCCTTCTGCAGCAGACACATCGCTGAGGACGTACCATCTTCAAGCCCACAATCTTCAGATGGGGAACAAATAGCATGGCAGCAGTGCAGGGAGGCAGAAGGACTCTGAGCACCCCCTGGAAACCCTTCAGGTACCTCCAGGGGGTACTAGCACTCCTTGTTGGGAAGCCCTGGTGTAAGAGATCCCCGACCCACTTCCTGTCCCTGTGCCCATTTCCCCGTGCCACCAGACATGTTGCACACAGCACATCGATCTCCCATGCCTCCCCGATTTTGCTGACTGTGAGATCAACCTTTGGGGAAGTCACTCCATAAGCCGGGATGTCTCCTGTCCGCAGCAGAAAGGTTCAAAGAACGCTGTACACGTGATGTGGAATTCCATGATTCTGTCCACCCTGGTCTTTTAAAAACCTAAAGTATTCTGGGCAGGCCGCCAGTCACAGTGGAGGAAGGCTTGGCCGCCCTGCGGAGAGACTCTGATTAACCCTTTCCCCTCCTGCAATTTTGTCTTGGCTCAAAAACCTGACATGTGCGAGAGGCCCGGAAGCTGAATTTTCATTTAAGGGCTTCCTTCTCTTCTCTGTTGCAGATTATTGTTTGTCAGTGTCCACATGGCTTCCACCATGTCTGAGGGCTGAGGATATCCTCCTCCCACTGATAGAAATAGATAGGTGGAGGCAATTTTTGATCTGGAAAGGGGGAGAAAGGGTTAAGAAGCTTTCCCACACTCACTCAGATGCAGCCTTCTCAGGCTCCTTGGGTTGAACAAATAAAAACAACAGAGGAAGGAATAACAGAATTCTGTATAAGTGGACAAACATTCAAGAAAAATCCAGATGCTCTCGCTCAACAGGATTGCGACTGTCTTATGTGTCCACAGCAGCAGTTCCTGCACGAAACATTCTGGCACTGGAATGCTGTGCATCATGTCAACCAATAAATCTTAAGACATATTGAGAAAGACGATTGGTCCATCCAATCCGGTATCATTTTCTTCCATTGGCACGTTCTCCAGGGACTTAGGTAGTCAGCCCTGCTACCTAAAGGTCTTGTGAATGAGACTGAATTTGAGACTTTCACTTTTGCACATGCTCTTACTGAGCTATGGCTCCTCTCCAAAAACTGGGTGCTGTTTGTAAATGAAGTTGGGTCAGTTTATTCCTTCTAAACAGACTCTGTTCTTTTACCACTTCATGTAGGAGGAGAGTCTCAGCAGAACCAACTGATCTCACTGGTTCTGCTTTCTTAGTCCTCCAAATTGTTGCAATTCATTTTTTTGGACAGAAGTGCAGAGACCGGGACTAGAACTCACAGCGCCCACATGGAAGGCAGGTGCCTGAACCACAAGGCTATTCTGCCACCTAGTGTTTCACTTGGCCTGTGGGTGACCCTGTACAAATGCATACAAATGCAAGCACATAGGTTGTATGATGTGCTTGAAATGTGACTTGGTACTCATTGGCGGTGGTAATAAATGTCTTCATTAGCACACAGATCGACCAGACAATACCAAGAATAAAATAAATACATAACTTGGCTGCTTAATCCCAGACAAAGAGAATTTTGAAAACCCAGACTATAAACAAAGGTGGCAGTATTTGTGACAAGCCATATTGGTTTAAAACTGTACTTTACTTTTTGCTTGTTTGTGTGTCTGTCGATCGTATGATGGGTGATACTTCTTTGGTACCCCTTTGTACCAACACAAAATGAGATCACAGATTTACTATAGCCCTTTTCATCCATTATGATAGTGGTTCCGAATGTGGGTTCCTCCAGATGTTGATGAACTACAACTCCCATCATCCCCAGCTACAATTTATTGCAGCTGGGGATGCTGGGAGTTGTAGTTCATCAACATCTGGAGGAAACCAGGTTGGGAACCACTGCATTATGTTGTCTGTACACACATTCATGTGTTTTGTGTGAATGACTGTTTCTGCATTCATTTAAAAAAAGGGCACAGGCCCCTCAAATAACTGTACCTGAGTGCAGATCTTTACCTGTCTACACTGTACACAGATTGTACGAGTGTTGAACATAAAGTATGGATTAAAAGGAATGTTTGATTAAAATGAAGCAGAATGATTTAAAACACATCCTAAAGACAAGGAAAGTGAGGCTGGATTCACACAGTTACATGCTGCAGAACCTGAGGGGTTTGACTCTAATCACCCTGAAATTCTGCGTTCTCACAGTCAGGTCTGCAGGGCTCACTAACCCAGATTAACTTTTTAACCAGGATCCTTGTGCTTGTGCAAACCCAGCCTCTACATGAAAGATGGAAAGTGTCCTCTAAAATCCCACAATAATCGTGGGAAACGGCATGGTTTTCTTTCAGAAATCTGACTTATGAGACAAAGCTAGGAACCCCAGAAATGCACATTGCCTTTCCTGTGCTCCCCCCCTCACTTTCTTCCCCTGGGGCTGCCACTGATGCAGGGTCCAACAGCACATTTAATCTGGCCTTTCTTAGCCACCGTTCTCCACCTTTGAAGAAGGGAAGGCAGCTTCTCAGCCAACAGCACCATCTTGTGTGCTAAAAAGGCCATGCCTGCTGTGATGTTTGCCGCTACAGCAGGTGAGTGGCCAGAGCGAACTGCTAGCGAATGACTGTGTTTCCCAGTCCATTTTCCTTCTAGGCACAGTATTTGATGATGGCTGCTGTTGCACCTTCAGGATAGGAACATAGGAAGCTGCCATATACCAAGGCAAACCCTTGGTCCATCTAACTAGTTTTGGTAGTCCATAACTAGCTGGGGAGGGCAAAGTTAAGGGGACAAGTCATGCTGCCACAAGACCAGCTCTCCTCTCCAAAAACAGGAGTGGGTAGCAAGACATGTTATTCGTGGAGTGAGGATTTTGTATACATTAAACATTTACAGAGGCAAAGTAATTAAAGTTGTCCGTTTATTTACCTTATTAATAAAGTTAGCTTGACATTTCCAAACTTATTCAGAAATGGGCCAGATTCCTCTTGGAAAATATTGGGTTTGGGGGTTAAGCTTAAGCCCAACCTTCTAGTCTGCTTTTCAGGCTAGTTTTCTATCCAAGAGTGAGACCATGTGGCAGGAAAGACTGGGATAGGACCAGAGGTCAGTTCCAAGACAGCTGAAATCTCTAGGGGAGGCCACCTGCACCCCCCACTGCACACATGGTCTCACCCAGAAGGCCACTTCCTGGCCAGGAAGGAAGTGAAGGGGCTGGACTGGCTCCTGGGAGGCTGGAGGAATCTCCCACCTACCTGGCTACTACGCTGGCTCCTGCTGCTTGTTCTGGGGCAAATGAGTGAGTGAATGAGGCCTCTTTAAGCAACGCAGGCCTTTTAAAATAATGAATTCAAGCTATAGAACCATAATATACTATTGTATTTACCTGAATCCAAGACTAAGGATCCCCCCCCCAGTTATTTGATTTAGAAATGTGGGTGGGTGGGTTTAAACATAGGGCCCTCTTCCTTTTGGGTAAACCTACATTTAACCCATATTTTTAAGGGGGTCATCTAAAATTCAGAGACGTCTTCTCTTCGGGTAAATATGAATATGCCTGTATTGTTGTTGACACTTAGCTAAAAAGTTCCAGTCTGGTGGGTCGGGGGACTAAAAAGGGGAGTGGGAAATATTTTATGGGGTGTGCCCACTACCCCTTGCTACCCCTTGGAATCTTCCCTGAACTCCCATCATCCCTGCGCAGCCCTCAGGGACATATTTTTGGGTGGCACTGAGGGCTCCCTGGGGGGCAGAAAGGTTGTCAAAAGTGGCCCCTTCTCTGGAGCACCAGTGCAGTCAGTCTGGAAGTGCACCTCTCACTTGCATGCTCTGAATGTTGGTCACAGTTCCAGGTTGCATGCAGGTTTTCTAAGCAGCTGCAGATGGACCAATGGTCTGACTCGGTAGAAGGTACCTTCCTATATTCTTTCTCTCACTCACAGAGGAAGCTTTGGCTTCCTCTGCTGGTATAGACTGATATTCTCAGGTCTCTCCCTCCTCTTTCTACCTGCTTTCCTTTTTATTTTTTTAAAAAACCCTTCTTCCTTCCTTGTTCTGCTCTTGCACGATGAAGACATAAAGCTCAGAAGCACAGGCTTTCTATCTCTGTATGTAACTTCCCTAATAACGCTTAATTTGAACCTTAAATGTCTGTCTCAGGATGCTCTTAATGGGCTTTGTTCTTCTCGCACATGCTTGCTCTGTTATAACTGGGACCATGGAAATCCCTTCCCTACAACACTTCTCCCATACGTACCTCCCCGAGGGTGTCAATCATCTTTTTTGCTCTGAATGCTTGAGCGCAAAGACATGTTGCTGCCCCCTAGTGGGCCTGGCAACAAAAAGGCTCAGGAGGGCAAGACTAGAAACAAATGAAATGGCAAGGAGGCAGATTCGAGCTAGAGGGATTTCCTAACTGTAAGAGCCATTTGGTAGTGAAGCAACCACTCCCTTGTGCAATGGTAGGGTTCCCTCTGCTGGAGGAGGTTGAATGGCCACTTGACAGCAGATTCCTGCAGTGAGCAGGGGGTTGGATTAGGAGAGTTGGTCTTGTGATAGCCAGCATGTCCCCTTTGCTAAGCAGGGTCTGCCCTGGTTTGCATTTGAATGGGAGACTACATGTGTGAGCACCATGAGATCTTCCCCTTATGGGATGGGGCCGCTCTGGGAAGAGCACCTGCCTGCTTGCATGTACAAGGTTCCAAGCTCCCTCCCCGGCAGCATCTCCAAGATTGGGCTGAGAGAGGCTCCTGCCTGCAAAAGAGACGCCGCTGCCAGTTTGGGTAGATAATACTGAGAATACTGGCAATCCTAACAATACTAGAGAATAGTATAGACCAATACTGTGACCAATGCTTCCTATGACCTCCCAGGTCCCTCCCACCTCTACAGTTCTATAGGCCTGCTGTTCATATTGACGGGCATTTCACTGGTAAATAAATAAGAAGAAAGTAGACTAGGCTTGGGGCAATGCTTGCACCCAGAGTGTGTTTATATGAGATCATGGCTGCAATAGCGGGCTTTTGGCTTAATAGTATCATGCATCAGTCACAACGTGCTGGGCACCTGTCATGAGAGAGCATACGTGGGTATGGTGATGCCATTTCGTATCCTGAGTGTGCCGGGCTCTTTCAGAGCAAAACAGGGACACAGAAAATCCTGGAAGCAGCTGTGAAAGGTGTAGAGGTGCTGTGCGATATCTGTGTTAAAAAAGGACAGCGTCCCTTGGCCATAATCGAGCAGAAGGCCGACCCTCCGGGGCGGGACCGTGATCCTGATGTCTGGGGACATCCCATTGTTGAGAAATTCATAGGTGTGTCTGTGCAAGAGAAAAGTCCATCGAATTAGAACCCCTGGGAAGCAAGCCTGCCTTCGCTAGATTTGGTTGGCCGTGCCAGGGAGCTCTCCATCCAGGGCGGCCTTCCCATGAGGCAAGGTGGGGCGGGTCACCTCTGGCAGCAGATGGCCCTTCTGCCCCCCTGCTTTTAAAATGTGGGGAGGAGGAGGAGAGGAAGATGTACAAAAGGGGGCCAGCCTTTCATGCCCTGTCTCAGGGGCTCAGAGACCTTGAACCGCCCCTGTCTCCACTTCTTCCTGTCAGGGGGTTGTGGGGCAGGAAGAGACCTGGAAAGTTACTCCGTTGTTAGGGAGAGCTCAATTAGCCCATGGTGTGCCCTGACCGCCATCCCGACTTGGGGGGAATGGTACCCCTGATGGGGGCATGTTGAGGGCGAACTGGCCCAGACAGAGTGGGTTGCCTGTAAGTGTGGCCAGGACTGGGACCTTGGAGGCTCTGTGGGGACTCTCGCGAGATTGCGGGACGAGATCTCGTTCTGGCCGGAGATCTCGCGAGAGTTGCCATGATGGCCAAGAGCAATATGAAGAAGGACTGGCCAATAACGAAGGGCCAGTTACCAACAAGAGTTCATTCTGGCAGGAGCTCTGTGAGTTGGTTAAAAAGCACACCTGGGAGGTTCTGTGAATGAACTCAGCCTCCATATAGGTGGTGCTTTTTTACAACCTCTCTGAGGTTGATGGGATTGTTGTGGATGATGGGATGATGGCAAAGGGGACAAGTCGTGCTTGCTACCACAACTCCCATCATCCATTGTGGCTGTGGATGATGGGATTTGTAGTGGATGGTGGGCTCTGTATGGCACATCTGGGCGCCCAAATTTGGGAACCCCTGCTATGAACCAACAAACTACGCCTTTTAGGAATTGGGAAGCATCTCTAGAGAATGTAACTCTAATATGGTAAGCTGGTTGCTGGGTGGATCTCTGTGCGACCACTTCTAAAAAGACCCGGAACGGTTTATACCTGGAAGAAGTGAGCGTGTGTCTCATGCACCAGGAGGAGTGGCTTGTCCCCAGATAGCTGTCTCTGGACACATTTTCCGAAGCCACGCCAACGCAGTATTCGCCCTCTTCCTCCACGTCCACCTCCCAGTAATGTTTTCCTTGAAAAGGTATCCCATGCCCCAGGATGGCAATGGACCTGGCCAACAGAAAGGGGCACGTGTCACTTGGGACAAACAACGCACTGGCGGATTCGGCCAGCTTTGATCTGCTAGGAGCAGAGCTCAGTGGTAGAGAGGAGGGGATTCCAAGTCCAATCCCTGGCAACTCCAGGCGGAGGGCGGGGGGATCCCTGCTGAAGCCTGGAGAGTATTTGTCATGCATCCACGTCCTGCAAGGGACTGCAGATACAAAGAAAATGAAGGTAGTTAAAAGTTGGAACAAATAGACAAGGGATACCAAAGATCCTAATGGCACAGCGGGGAAATGACTTGACTAGCAAGCCAGAGGCTGCCGGTTCGAATCCCTGCTGGTATGTTTCCCAGAAGATGGGAAACTCCTATATCGGGTAGCAGCGATATAGGAAGATGCTGAAAGGCATCATCTCATACTGCATGGTAAACCCCTCCTGTATTCTACCAAAGACAACCACGGGGCTCTGTGGTTGCCAGGAGTCAACACTGACACAACGGCACACTTTACCTTTACCAAAGATCTTAGGAACATAGGAACTTGCTATATATTGGGTCAGACCATTGGTCCATCTAGCTCAGTATTGTCTACACAGACTGGCAGCGGCTCCTCCAAGGTTGCAGGCAGGAGTCTCTCTCAGCCCTATCTGGAGATGCCTCCAGGGAGGGAACTTGGGACCGCAGTTGCTCTGCTCAGAGCAGCCCCCTCCCCTAAGGGGAATCTCTTACAGTGCTCACGCCTGTAGTCTCCCATTCAAATGCAAACCAGGGCAGGCTCTGCTTAGCAAAGGGGACAAGTCATGCTTGCTGCCACAAGACCAGCTCTCCTCACCTCCGGCGCTGTTCGGTCAACTTGGCTCTCAACCAAGTTTGCTCAGCCTAGATCAGCTATCAGGGACAGCCCTTTCATGAGGCAAGGGGAGGCAGTCGGCTCAGGTGGCAGATTGCTGGGGCGGTGGCAGGGTGGCAAAATGTCCCCTGCCCTCACCATCAGAGCAGCTCCTTGCAAGGAGAGCCTCTCCTGGCGGTCCTTGCAAAGCCTGCAAGAAGCACAAGGAGAGAAGAGGAGACTGTGGCACCTTTCCTTCTTCCCTGCCCCATGTGCCATAAAGCTTGCAAGGACTTGTTGCGGAAGGAGAGCTGGCCGTACGGGAGCGCATGCATGAACCGCACATGTCCCCCTTGCTACATAGGGTCTGCCCTGCTTTGCAATTGAGTGGGAGGTTATATGTGTGAGCACTGGAAGACATTCCCCTTAGGGGGTGGGGCCGCTCTGGGAAGAGCATCTGCCTGCTTGCATGCAGAAGGTTCCACGTTCCCTCCTGGCAGCATCTCCAAGACAGGGCTGAGAGAGAGACTCCTGCCTGCAACCTTGGAGAAGCCGCGGCCAGCCTGCGTGGGCAATACTGAGCTAGATGGACCAGTGGCCTGACTCAGTAGAAGGCAGCTTCCTATGTTTTGAAAGGGGGCTGACCCCCACCAGAGACATGGGGCAGGACAGCATTTGACACCTTGCGTCAGGCACAGCAATACCTTGAGCCACCTGTCAGCTCTTGCCACAATCAAATCTGGAATGCATGGCCTTGAAGATGACATCAGGATGGTCGTATTTATAGTTGCACGTGCTCTCCCATAATTTTTTTTTTAAATTAAGTGTAACTGGTTCTTTAATCCGCTTAAAGCATTGTACCAAACTGTCAACTGGGCACTAGGAGGAGGAGAGAATTTGGGCGCACTTACATGTCCAATTATGTGTAAGGTAGCATTGCTATAGCAACCCCAGCAACTGTTAGAATTAAGTGGGAAGGGAGGGAGGGAAACACCCACCCACCTCCTCTTGAATCCGGTGACTTGTGGAAGATGACGAATCGCTACTAGGCAGGATCGTGTAATTATGCTAATTTTAAAATCCCACTGTGGCAGGGTTAGGAGCACCAGATCCTCCTTGCATCTGGTGAAAGCTAGTCCGATTGGGGTGTGTGTCTGTGTGTTTCAGAATCTTTGAAAATCTGTGGGGTGGGAGGAGAGAGGGACTGTGTGAATTGCCCCCTTTGCTAAGCAGGGTCTGCCCTGGTTTGCATTTGAATGGGAGACTGTGTGTGTGAGCACTGTAAGATATTCCTTTCGGTAACTGGGGGAAAGAGCACCTGCCTGCTTGCATGCAGAAGGTTCCAAGTTCCCTCCCTGGCAGCATCTGAGAGAGACTCCTGCCTGCAACCTGGGAGAAGCCGCTGCCAGTCTGTGTAGACAATACTGAGCTAGATGGACCCATGGTCTGACTTGGTATAAGGCAGCTTCCTATGTTCCTAGGAAGTGAGACTCAAGGAAATTTAAGCGGCTGTATGCAAGGGTAATTAAAATGGGAAGGAGGGTGTACGTCTTATGGAGCCCAAGAGAAATTGCTGGAAAAGGAAATCGTTAATAAAATACACAATCTGGACAAAGCACATCTTCAAAGATGCAAGAGGAGCAGCCAGACACTTCCTCTTGGTGGGAGACCAGGGGAAATCAGTAGCAATTCCCACTTAGTGACAGTGTCTGCTTGCAAAGGTAGCGAGCCTCCCTCCACCACCAAAACTCCTTAATATTGTGATGGTCTATGAGTAAGCAGAGGAGATGATCACCCTTTCGCTGGAGAGAGGAGGAGGAGGAGGAGGTGGAGGTTTCCTGTGGTGCTGATTGCATTTCTGCACACCCTTCCTCCAAGGAGTTCAGGGCAACGTCTTGCCTACATTTATCCTCACATCAACTCTGTGTGAACACAGAACATATATAGGAAGCTGCCTTATACCAAGTCAGACCCTTGGTCCATCTAGCTCAGAACTGTCTACACTGACTGGCAGCAGCTCTCAAAGGTTTCAGGCAGGAGTCTCTCCCAGCCCTACCTGGGATTGAACCTGGGACCTTCTGTATGACCTTCTATATGGGACCTTCTGATGCTCCACCACTGAGCTATGATCCCTTCCTTCTACTTCCTTCCTTCCCTGTCCTGCCTTATTTCTTCAGTTTGGGACAAGAGACCGCTCTTTTAAGACCCCAAGGAGGTATTTTCAGAGGATCCAAATCCCTGTAAAAATAAGCAACAGTTAAATCAAACTCTGTGTACAGGTGGGAAAACAGGAGTCATGAATGCAATACCTTGTGAAACTATTTTCGTGGAAGGACAGATTGCTTCTTGGACTCTCTGTTTTGTGGCATGCAATCGTCAAGCCGTCTTCTAGGACTGATAGTAAGGGGTGGGCTGTCTCCTCGTTCAGAGTAAAGGAGGTGCCTGGAAGAGAAAGGAAGGCTTGTAACCGGCCGTGACAGCTGTGACCACACATGCTGTCACTGGGAAAGTACAGGGCTCCGCCTCCTAGGAAAGAGCACACACACCCTGGAAGCATGTGGCACAATGCAGAGGACCCACATCTGCACAGTTCCAAGGTGTTCACTCAGACACTGACCGGGGGCGGGTGGAGAATCAGAGGAAGAGGGGGAATCTGCCTCGGCCTGGGTCACCACCCCCGAGAACTGTCAGAGCTGGAGCCGGAAGGAGGAGAGCTGGTCTTGTGGTAGCAGGCATGACTTGCCCCCTTTGCTAAGCAGGGGTCACCCTGGTCTGTATTTGGATGGGAGACTACATATGTGAGCCCTGTAAGATCTTCCCCTTAGGGGATGGGGCCGCTCTGGAAAGAGCATCTGCCTGCTTGCCTGCAGAAGGTTCCAGGTTCCCTCCCTGGCAGCATCTCCAGATAGGGCTGAGAGAGATTCCTGCCTGGAACCTTGGAGAAGCCGCTGCCAGTCTGTGTAGGCAATACTGAGCGAGATGGACCAAGGGTCTGACTCAGTATATGGCAGCTTCCTAGGTCCCTATGTTATGCTCATCATTACCTGTGCTGAGGATGCAGACAGGTTTGCTCCTCTCACTAGCACCCCCCATGTTGATGGCTTTCACAGAGAGGAGGTAGTTCTGTCTTGGTTGCAGCTGGATCAGAGCTTCGCAGTTTGGAATCCCAACGATGGACCTGGAAGGAAAGTGGAAAGAACCCTGAGCATCTTTGCCTCTTCAAAGAGCAACAGGAAAGATATTGAAGAACATAGGAAGCTGCCTTCTACTGAGTCAGACCATTGGTCCATCTGGCTCAGTATTGTCTACCCAGACTGGCAGCAGCTTCTCCAAGGCTGCAGGCAGGAGTCTCTCTCCACCCGATCTGGGAGATGCTGCCGGGGAGGGGAATCTCTTACAGTGCTCACATGTAGTTTCCCATTCAAATGCAAACCAGGGCAGACCCTGCTTAGGGTCTGGGAACAGATAGCATCATTCTAGAGCAGTGCTTCTCAAACTCGGGTCCCCAAATGTTGGACTGCATCTCCCATGATCCCTGGCCCCAATGGCCGGAGGTGTTAATGGATTATAACTCCAGTTGTCCAGATTGCATTGGACTGCAATGCCGTCACGTGAAAAGGAACACACCTCTGCCGTTCATGTCTAGCCCAGTGGTTTCAACCTGATTTCGGTGTGCCTATCTGTCTCTAAACTGTGCTCTAATTTGGAGGGGTAAATATCACCTCCTTCATGTTCATGCGATATACTGGAAAAAACAACATAAGCAACAGCAAGGCACTGGGAGTATAGAAGGGCAGGGCTAGATCTAACTCAGGAGTTCCCAACCTGTGGTATGGCAGGTGTTACTGAACTACAACTCCCATTATTCCCCGCCACAGTGGGGGGTAATGGGAGTTGTAGTTCAGCAACGTCTGGAGGACCACAAAATGGGAACTCCTGGCCTAAGTTACTGGTGGATAGATTTCAGTTGAACATTAGGAGAAATGTCTGAACATTAAGAGCAGCAGTTCAACAATCGAACCAATTACTTAGATAAGATAATTGGGGACTTCCCTGAAAGAAGCCTGGATACCTCCCTTGCTGAGGTCTCCAAGCAGAGGCTGGGCAGCCATTTGTTGGGTTTGATCCAGCCTGAATTCCCTTCACTAAACGAAGGGTTGGAGGAGATGGCCCACAGGACCCCTTCCGACCCTCGGATTCTATGGGGACCATGCAACCCACTCCATAATGACATTCCCGTCTTCCCTGTCCTCTTCATCGGTCAGCTTGGACAGCTCAGCCGTGTAGGAGTCCACGGGGTTCGTGTTCCCAGAGTGCCAGCACACCAACGCTGCGTGTTCACAGCTCTGAATCTCCTTGCTTTTGATAACGGGAGGCAGTGGGGCTAAAATGTCGAGAAGAGAGACGTTTGTTCTCAGTCACTGGTTAAGTGGCAAGCAAAGCACACGTTTCATTTTTGAAGTTTTTATTCATTGTAAGGTCATTCACACAATCAAAAACTGTGTTCCACCCGGGTTTGGGAGCTGTTGGTGCTCCCAGTTTTTGGTTGTGAGGAAGCAAGGGAGGAAGAAAACCTGGGTAACTTTTCCTCCTAGTTTGCTTCCACACAATCACTTCTGCCCAGGTTTTCCTCCTAACTTGTTTCCACACAACCAAAAATTGGGAGCAGACACAGCTCCCAAACCCAGGTAGAACGCAGTTTTTGATTGTGTGAATTACCTCATTGATAATCAAACTTGAAAACATAGCAAATACTTCCTTTTGAGCAAAATGCTCCTTGGTGGAAGAGCGGTATATAAATGTAAAAATAACTAAATAAAATGATGGACACAATCCAGCCAAAGTGTGCAAGTTCCACCCATTCTATGAGAAAGTAAAACATGCACTTAAACCTCTGCAATTGCCATCAAAGGGACTTTGCGAGTGGCTCATCTTGACAACTGGATTGTGCTTTTGTATATTTTACAGAGTTAAAAACCCAGCTAACCGGTTAATTGTAAAAACAAAAACAAAAACATTGCACACACGTGTACCTGTCATATAAACAGCCCTTTCACTCACTGGACCAGCTCCTGCTCTGTTCAGGGCTCTCGTCCAAAATTCATACTGTGTATTCGGCGCCAGATTAATTACTGTGCAATAGGTTTCTTTCACATTTAGCATAAATTCTGAAATGGAAAAGTACAAGGCTTAAGGAGTTTATTTCAGGCTGGCATTCATTTCTTTCCCCTGAAAAACATTCCTAAATGGGAACAATTTTAATATCTGGTGCACGATTTTATATTTTAGCGATGTTGGGGTGGGGGGAAAACATTTTCAGCAAGGTTGGCAGCCTGCTGTTGAATATATTTGTAGTGAATTAAAGCTTTTGTCTCAGAGCTAGCTCACGTGAGGGAAAGAAAATGCCAAGTCATCCCTGCTGAGCTGCCTGAGTGGGCTTCTCATAAAACTATTCTGTATTACCGGTAGATTCAAAATGCTGCCACCAAGCACCCTAAAACTTGCAGAGAACTGGACCAGTGGATTGGGTGCTATAATCCAAGGTCCTTCTGTAACTGGGTATTGGGCAAATAAAAAAAAAAACCTTCCATGTGTAAGCTTACACGGGATGAGAAAAACTGATAGCTGCTGAGCACTTGAGGATGCTTTTGCACCAGAGAAATCCCCCTTCTGCCCCCCCCCCACTTTTCCTGAGTTAAAAACCCACTCTTAGAGGCTTGTAAAAAGTAGAAAAACAGAAAAAGAAAACTTTTATTCAAATGGCTACAATAATAGGTTGTCTCAAGCTTCAGTAATAGGTTGCATTTAAGAACACTTAAATGGTTACAGAGTCTTTTTCAATTACCACAGACTGGTTCCGTCTGAGGCTATCTTAGCTTTTAGAAACAGTTAAAAATACTTAGTAAGTAACAAAAATAGGTTGTCTTTATGCACACTTAAATGCTTACAGAGTTCTTTGCAACATTCCAGGTGTGTTGAGCATAGGCTAGTGTTTCTCATTTCAATTATGTTGCAGGTAAACAATAATAGAATAGTATCAGGAATATGCAAAAGCACATACAGACAAAGAAATATAAGTTCCTAACAGACAGTCTGACTAAACAAACTGTTCCCTATGCTTAATTTCCTTTTCCTTGAACTCACCCAATTCCTGATGAGAATCAAGCTTCCTTCAATCCTGTCTTTCAAGGATCTACAGTTATTCCATGAGAGAAACCTCCATGCTGGCTTTAACCATGATGGAGCAAAACTCCAGTGTCCCTCACTAAGCCTTTCTGTACGCGCTTCTCTCCACAAAGACGAAACAAAACATCAACACACTTCTTTAAAAGGGTTTTAAAGCACGGTTGTGGTTGCTTTTTGAATACATTTCCCAACATGGCTCCACACTGCTTCCAGAAGTGCCTCCAAGCCAAAAATACACCTATAAACGCCACTGGGAGTGTGAAATGAGCACACAGAAAGCACAAATAGTGGAAATTCACCCCTGCGATAATTGAAACCTGAAACGTGAATAGCTGAAACTGCAAATGGGGCATCCATGTTTTTGTGCAATTTGGAGGATTTATTTTGTTTTGGGGGCCACAACTGGAGGTGCTGGAGTGGCCAAGGTATAGTACTGTACACCTCTCTTATTTCTTCCCCCCTCCCGTGGTGGGTTTTTTTTTTGGAGGGGGGTATGTTTTACTACTTTTTATGTACCGAGAAACTTAACTGCATCATTCCCATAGGCACAAGGTTTCCTTTATCTCAGTTTCGGCATTCATGGCAGTAGTGTAGCACATAACCACCCCCCCCCGTGATAATCGAGGGCCTCCTAATTAGAGTTGACTAAAAACACACATGGCATAGTGGTTAGAGTGTTGGACTAGGACCGGGAAGACCTGAGTTCAAATCCCCATTCAGCCATGAAGCTCACTGGATGACTCTGGGCATGTATCTCTCAGCCTGACCTACCTCATAGAGTTGTTGTGAAGATAAACATGACCATGTACACCACTCTGGGCTCGAGGAAGAGCAGGATATAAATGTCAAAATAAAACAAACAAATAAATATTCCTGAGGAATAATCACATGGTCTAGGGCCCTAACTGTCCTCCTGCTGAATGGAGTTACGTTGGCAGAGTGGACATTTCCCCACACGATCAGCCCCGGCAGCTTTCTGTCGCCTTACCAGCTTGCTCTTCTTTTGACGTATCGTTGCTTACTCGCTTGTAATACAGCTGGTAGCTTTCGACAGTCTCTTCCGAAAAGAAACTCCAGCACACCTTCACGGAGGTACCAGTCGCTGAATTGGGATCCTGGGAGTTCATCACCGGTGCACAAGGTGGCAAAGAAGCTGGCATAGAGAAAGGTGGCATCTGTTCACGCAAACGTCACGTGGCAAATGCAAAATAAGTCAGGCAATCAACCAAGGATGTAGCCACCGAATGGCGCAGCGGAGAAATGGCTTGCCAAGTGAGCCAGACGTTGCTGGTTCGATTCCCTGCTGGTATGTTTCCCAGACTATGGAAAACACCTCTATCAGGCAGCAGCGATCTAGGAAGATGCTGAAAGGCATCATCATCTCATACTGCACGGGAGATGGTAATGGTCAGCCCCTCCTGTATTCTACCAAAGACAAACACAGGGCTCTGTGGGCGCCAGGAGTCGACACTGACTCGATGACACACTTGACCTTTACCAACCAAGGATCTATGTGGACAGCTGTGGCCACCCAGGTCCCTTCAGTTTCTTCCAGATCATAGTAAAAAATCAATGCAAAGTATCATCTTGATATTTGTGACCAGCCCTGTAACTTCTGTGCGTTTATTTCATGCCTGAAAGCTATAGGGAAGAAATGCTTTCTGCTCCTCACTCTTCTTGAAATATACTAGCCCTTTCAGATTTTCAGATGAACCCACAGGAGATCAGTTGCCCCCTATCTGCAGCACTGGGGGACGGGGACCCAGTAGCGGCTTGTCCTAACAAGCTAGCCGGGAGGGGTGGGGGCTCAGGTTGCTCCTCTTCTCCCACTCCACCGGAAAGCCGCACTGCTTGCTGGCTGACCACAAATGCAGCTCTACCTGACGAATGGCCAGCCTGCAAGCATTGAGAGAGGGGAGCAACCTATGCTGCTTCCTTTGCACCCCCGCCCCGCCCTTGCTTGTTAGGAGAAGGGTTAACCCTTTTCTCCCATGCCCATTTCTCAACCTGGCCCCCTCTGCTCCAAGTGACTGGCTCTGCCCTACAAGGCAACACATACAGGGATCATATGGCAACTGGCATGCTTTGCTCCTGCAAGAAAATAACAGCTCCCAAGTGCCAAGTTAGCGACCCCCATCGCTAACTGGGCAAAGAGGCACCTTTTAGTGTGGTGATGCTCTTTATTTAGCAGGGGGAGAGTAACTGGCCCTATCCACCCCCAGCACAGCATCCCTTCAGTGACTGTTGCTGGTGTCTGTCTTGTGTTTCTTTTTTGATTGTGAGCCCTTTGGGGACAGGGAGCCATTTTGTTTATCTTATTTATTTGTTATTTTTCTGCCTGAGCAGTTATTTTTCATGCCTGAGCCATTTTTGGAAGGGCGGTATAGAAATTGAATGAATGAATGAATGAGTGGGGGGGGGGTGTGAATCAGAAAAATGGCATGGGGGAGAAGATTATTTTTTTTATTATTATTAAAAACCCTCCCCAGCATTGTGGCTCCAATTTAAATCAGGGGTCCCTGCAGCTGCATTTCCCTTTAAAAAGGGAGATTTCTCCCACTTAAATTGTTCTTTATGTTAAATGTAGTTATTGATGAAAGCCACCTTGGGAATGGAAACACTGAAGGGTGGGGTACACATAATCTAAATAAATCAAATATAGGGTTCTTGTTTCCTCTCTTTTTAGCAACTCCCTATTGAGGGTAATGATGGGCTTTCATTTGTTCTGTTATTCCAGCTTTGAAACCTAGAATAAATACATTGATGACTACCTGGAACTATACTAAAGGAATCCATTAGTTCTTGAACATCAGAGGAATCTATGACTCGGGTTTCAAAGTCTGCCGGTGTTAAAAGGTTGACATCCACATCTTTTTTCAAAAATTCATCCAATCTGGAATTGCAACAAAAATATTATGTCAGAAGGCGACACTAAGAATTTGGCCGTATGTTATGCTGGACTTCCTGCTGTATTCTATGATGTCATCCAAGTCTGGTGGAAAATTCTCTTGAGCAAGCCCCACTGGAATGAACTGAAGGAGCCCTGTAGGGAATGATCTAGCAAAATGTTATGGGCACTGATCACAATGAAACCCAGTTACTTCCACCTAAACCAGCATGCATAGGATTGGACTGTACATCCCACATTTCAATTGAACTTAGTTTGGCAACACGTGACTAGATTGTGCCCCTTTCCTCTGTTTTTATTTTATTTGTTTGTTTTATGTATTTATTACATTTTTATACCACCCAACCCCAGATGGCTCTACATCAAGCCTGCTCAACCGCCGCCCCCCCCCGCCCGGCAGCTGTTTGTGGACTACAACTCTCATAATCCCCAGCCACAGTGGCCAGTAGAGAGGGATTATGGGAGTTGTAGGCCAACATCTGCAGGAGGGCCAAAGTTGAGCAGCCCTGCTCTAGGTGGTTTACATCTAATATAAAACAAACAGAAAAACCAGCCAAACAATTGCAATAATTTATGAAATCACTTCCAAACTTATTTTAGTGATAGCAAACAACAACTGTATTTGTTTGGTCACTCCATAACAATTGTTCTCAAAAGTTATGTAATGTTAAGTTTTGTCATTTTAATTTGGAAAGTAAGGGCTGTTCCCAAGCTAGCCAGTGATGGGCCAAGCCTTATCAATCTCCCTTTTACTGTGTTGGGCCCTTGCTCCAGCTAGCTCAGTTTTGTCTGCCTGAAACTCTGGAGAGCTGCTGTCAGTCAGACAGAACTGAGCTAGGTGGATCAAGGGCCCAACACAATAAAAGGCCGATTGCCTGAAACTCTGGAGAGCTGCTGTCAGCCAATCGGCCTTTTATTGTGTTGGGCCCTTGATCCAGCTAGCTCAGTTCTGTCTGACTGACAGCAGCTCTCCAGAATTTCAGGCAATCGGCCTTTTATGGAGTTGGGCCCTTGATCCACCTAGCTCAGTACTGTTGGACCGACAGCAGCTTTCCAGAGCTTCAGGCAGGAGTCCCTCCCCAGCCCTACCTCAAGATGCCACCAGAGATTGAAACAGGGACTTTCTGCATGTAAAGCAGATGCTCTACTTCTTTGATGTATGGTTATAAACTTAAGAGACTGTCATTCATACCTGTGGGCGATATTACCTGTGAAGCGCAGCTGATGCAGTCTGTAACAGAGAGGCAGAGAGAAGGGTTAGTGATAAGAACCTGTTGCAGAAGTGCATAGAATAAAGGCAGAGTTCAGGCTCATGAGATCTACTTTGTTTTTTGTTTAAAACCCTGAGGAAGATGCAGCAGTGAAGCCATTGAAGCCAGATGCAGAATTATGGTCTGGGGCTAGAGATAGCAAGGACAGGACAGGAAATCATGCAGAGGCAACCCCCCTATTGGGCAACCCCCCTGCGGCAGGCTCTTTTGGTATACACAAGCTTTTAATTAAAGCTTTTAATTATATGAAAGGATTTGTTTCTTGACCCAAATTAGCAGTTCTCCCATTGCTCATTCGTATGTGCCCTGAAATGCCGTTTGGAGATTATGGCTGACGTCCCACACAGCCTCCCATGTGTGTTGAGCACACCATGGGCACTGCTGCATCTTCCTAAAGGCAGTTGCAAAACTGCAGGCTTGTGCACATGCCAAAAGGAGTTGTCTGATTGCATGGCCATTACTTCCAATGTTCGTGCAATTGTGCAACTCTCTCTCTCTCTCTCAATTTCAGCATTCGCGCAGGTGTGCAATTCCACAGCCGCCATTAGAAAGACGCAGCAGCACTTGCGGTGTGCTAAAAGTGCCAGCCAGTACGTCCGTCAGTTGCCCGAGAAAGTTCCTTGGAAGGTGATTGTTCTCTTTTGGAAAAGAGGCAACAGCCACAAAGATGTCAAACTACAAGTGAAGAAAGGAATGGCTCAAAATAGCAAATGGTGAACTCCAGGTGAAATGCAATTCCTTCTTTTATGGCCTCCTCAGAGACTGCTGTGATGGTGCGATAAAAACATCCTCCTCCCCAATGTGAATCACAGCACCAAATTAGGGTGATCATTCACAGGAATTGAAAATCCCTGTTATCTTCCCAGGGGAAGCACCTGCCTATAGAAGGCATTTCTTGAAATACGTTCAGCTTGCTGGATCCATTAATCACCATGCAGGAGTTTCCATCATCTGGAGAGTCGGGAGCTCTTCCGTTCAGCTGTGCAGTTAGAACTCTCTGGCAAAATGAGCAATCGGTGTGGGTGTGTGGGGGGGACACAATAAACAGTCCCCAAAATAATGACATCAGCCTGCCCGCTGCGAACGAGAACAGAGTGAGCACACTGGGATACTGAGCGCTGATGAATATTTTTCAGTCCTTTCGATGTTTCTGACTGTAGATGGTTTGATTTTGAGTACAAATGGCCCTCCCCATCACCCAAGTCAGGATTAAACTCATCCATCACTGAATCTACCAGAGGACCGGTGCTTGCAGAATGCAGATGCATTTCGGTTGTGCTGCATTTATCACCAGTAAAATATGTGCCACTCTGCAACACAGCTGGCAAGCATGTGGCCATTTAGGGAAGCTTCAGCTCAATCCAATTCTTATGTGTCCTACTTATCTGAATCCAAGACTAGGTTTTTTCCAAATTCTTAAATTGAGAGGTCATTCGCACAATCCGAAACCACACTCTGGCTCTCAGTGGATGGTGTTTTTTGTTGGGGGTTTTTACCCCCCTTCAAGGCGTTTGGTAGGATTTTATGTGAGTGAGTGGAAGGAGGCCATTGTGGTTGGGGGTGATCAGAGTTTTAGTCCAACAACAGCTGGAAGGCTGCAGTTTGCAAGTATGCAGTGATCACAACAACCCTGTGAGGTAGGCTAGGCTGAGAGAGAGGTGACTGGCCCAGACAGAGTTACCCGGTAAGTTTAATGGCTGAATGGGGATTTGAACTCGGGTCTTCCTCCCCGCACCTAGTCCAATACTCTAACCACTACACCACACTGGTCTTTTGCCTTCGGACCATTCTTTGGGTCTCATTTGCATTTACCTCCTACTTCTAATGACCAGCTCTGTGGCTGAGTCTAAGCACCACATACATCCCCTTACCTTGATCAGATCCACTCTATTTTCACGCTGGCCAAGTTCCTCAATAGTTTCCATTAGCTCTGTGCAGGTGTCAAGGTTTTCTCCGCAGTTGATCAACTGCCCATACAGGACTTCCAGCTTCTCCTTCTTTTCTTCTCCCAAAGCCTGCAAATTTTCTTCATATCTTTGCTCCAGGGTCTGTGCCATGTCATTGTACTGCCTCTCAAAGTTCTGCTCTTGCTTGGCAAAGTTCTCCTGGAAAGCATTTTGAGTTTTAATGGTCTTGCTTGAACGTTTGTCCTATAGTTCCTTAAAGAGCTGTGGAACAACTTGAGACCAGGACTGCACAACGTCAGCCCCCCAGCTGCTCTTGGACTACAACTCCCAGCATCCCCCAGCCACAGTGGCCTATAATGGCCTATAATAGGGATGATGGGAATTGTGGCCAACATCTGCAGGAGGGCTGAAGTTGTGCAGCCCTGCTTTAGTAGGGGCTGATCAGTACTATTCGTCAATAGTACTTACTCGGGAATTACTCCAAAGGACTATTGTATTTCAACAGGACTTCCCCTAGCAAGGAAGTGGGATCAGCCAGTATGGCCGCCCAGAGACACAAGTTTTGGGCGGGATATAAATATGTCAAATAATAATACACTGCACATCTACATCAGTTTCATGCCATACCAGTTTAATCATTGTGACTTCCCCCAAGGAATCATGGAAACAGGTCTGGTGAGGATACTCTGCATCACAGATTCCTAGTCTTCTTCCTCATAGAACTACAACTCCCAGCATTCCCCAGAGGGTGGGAATGCTTGCTAAACCAGTTCAAATCTATAGTGTAGAGACTCTTCAACCAACCTCAAGAGATGGAAGAGAAGAGCTGGTCTTGTGGCAGTGAGCATGAATTGTCCCCTTTGCTAAGCAGGGTCTGCCCTGCCATTGTCTGTAGGTGCATTATATTCTCCCCAGAGAACCCTGGAACTGTGTAGAGGAGAGCTGGTCTTGTGGTAAGGTAAAGTTGTGCTGTCGAGTTGGTGTCAACTCCTGGGCCCACAGAGCCCTGAGGTTTTCTTTGGTAGAATACAGGAGGGGTTTACTATTGCCGTCTCCCACGCTTTATGAGATGATGCCTTTCAACATCTTCCTATATCGCTGCTGGATTCGAACCAGCAACCTCTTCCTCCCTAAGCAAGTCACTTCCCCGCTGTGGTAGCAAGCATGAATTTCCCCCTTTGCTAAGAAGGGTCTCCCCTGGTTTGCATATGGAGGAGAGACTACATGTAAGCACTGTAAGATATTCCCCTTAGGGGTTGGGGCCGTTCTGGGAAGAGCATCTAGGTTCCAAGTTCCCTCCCTGGCAGCATCGCCAAGATAGGGCTGAGAGAGACTCCTGCCTCCAACCTTGGAGAAGCCGCTGCCAGTCTGTGTAGACAGTACTGAGCTAGATGGACCAAGGGTCTGACTCAGTAGAAGGCAGCTTCCTATGTCCCTGTGTTTGTTCCTATGTGTTAACTCTCAGGACCCTCACCAGACTACAGTTCTCACAAACTTTGGAGGAAGCCATTCGAGTTAAACTCGTATAAAGACACAAACAATATACACTTGTAGTGTGGATATACCTTTTAGTTCACTGCTGGATGTGTCTTACCTCTACGGTGATAAATATTTCCTCCAAGTGGCTAGAAAAACACTCCAGGTGAGTGATCTGATCTTCCAATCTGGACAAGTTTTTATGAAGTTCATCCTGTCGAAAGCAACAGCTTTAGCATACTGAATGACTGTTCAAAGAGAGCTCCCGGGCCCCAGACTGGATTCCCTTCTGTTGTTCTTACCTTTGCAGTTTCAACCACACAGACCAGCGGGATCACCTCGTGCTCCTCATGTCCGTGACCCGCTCGCTCAAGAGCTCTGACTGGAACGCAGCACGTGATGCAATATTTATCTGCATCATTGTTCAGGCCAAGAGTTCTTTGCTCCTGTGTGCTTTGAGTAGACACCATAGGCAGCGGCGTCTCCATTGCTGGATGGCTGTTCTTTGCTGCATTGCTGGTTGGATGTGACCCACCCTTCCCTGCTGGACCCTCGGAACTAGAGACAACATCAGCTAGCTGCCCAGCTTCGGTCCCCTTCCCCTTGTCAAGACCAGGTCGTTCTGTGAGACTTGCTGCCACCTTCGGCAGGCCACTTTGAGCCTCGTCAGCAGTCTCAGCTGACGACGTCTTCCTGTTCTCATGCAAAGCCAGATCCCGTCTTTGGAAGGGCTCTTCCGAAAAGATTTCCAAGTCTTCGTAGGAGTCGTAAAGATCCAGGTGATAAAGCCGTAGGCCTGCCGGATCGTTCTCTTCGGATTGCGGGTCCATTGTGGGATTGGACAACCGGATGCCCGTCTAACATGCTGGGAAACCTTCTTGGGTTAAGAGGGGTGGAGGCATCGGATCTTCAGGCAAGGAAAGGAAGAGCAATTTAACCATAACGAGGTGCAAAGCAGACTGGCATATGGATACTTCCATAAGCAGAAAGGGCAGCCAGCCAGGGCCTACCAGAGACCTGTTCCATGGTAGCTCAACACCTCAGTGCCCCTGAGGTACCACCCCTGCTTGAGTGCCCCTCCCTCCCCTCTTTCCCCCTTTTTAAAGTGGGGGCAGGAGTGCCAACTGTGCCAGATAAAAACATAAAAAGCTATGGCAAAAGCTGGCTGTGGCAGAGGGAGGGACCCTCCTCCCCACTGCCTTCTGCCCTCTTCTTCAAGTGGCCTTTTAGAAATCCCTCCCCCCCCCGCCGCCACCAGGCCAAGAGTCCAGCAACATTAAAATACACACACACACAATAGTCTAGCCATGCAGTCTCTTTTATAAAATGCAAAATCAGTTCACATAACATGAATGCAGTTTACAAAACGCAGTCGACTGTATGCAGAAAAACAGTGCAATTCCCATTTCCTAAAAGTTCAACGGCTCTCAGTTTGGCCTGCATTTATTTGGCCTATGTGTTTATTTGTGCCTTTTTTCAGTTATGTGGTATATTCTCAGCCTTACAAATGGCAGCATACTCTCAACAGCAATATGATGCCCAAACAACATATTTAAATAACTGAGTTCCAGTCATCAATATCCCATACGGAACAGAGAATGTCGCGATTCAAGAACTTGCCTTCTGCCTTACGGGTCCAAGCATTCTTCCTAGGCCCAGATGACAGTAAACTTCCCTTCTATTTCTCCTAGCAAACCTTGGCTTTCACAGGAGGGCAAAGCGCCGTGCCAGCTTTCTGTGATACCGCTGGAAGACTTATGGTTGTAACTCTAGACAGAGGCTTGCTTCAGAGAGTGGCATGCCAGCCATGAGCACACAGCACAAATATAGCCAAGCAGCTCAGCAGCTGACCTTCTGATACTTAAGTGTCATGGAGGAGAATGTCAGGAAAACTACTGGGAAAAGTTCTCTGGTGTCCGAAAGTTTAAAGTCCTGTGAAACACCTGACTACAGCCCCTCCTCTCACATTATATTTATGATTATTATTTATTGATTTGATTTCCAAAAATGGCTCAGGGCAGTTTACACAGAGAAATAATAAATATTTCTAAGAATAATAATAATTATAATAAATAATATAAATATTTCATTTATATGCCACCCATCCAAAAGTAGCTCGGGGTGATTCACAATAAAAAATAACACAATTTAAAATAATTGACATCAAACTCATTCAAGACCCTGAAAACCACTTAAGTACTACTAAAAGCCCAGTTGAAAAAGTAGGCTTTTACAGCTCTCTTGAAGGACTCCGGGGATGATAAACGGTTGCTCTACACTGACTGGCAGCAGCTCTCCAAGGTTTCAGGCAGTAGGCTTTCCCAGCCCTTTCCCAGACTTTCTACATGATGCCCTCGTTACATTAGCATAATTAGCTTCATTCCTGTATAAGGGTCCATTGCTCAGAAACCCCCCAAAGTCCTGCTCTGAGACCTCAGCAACTGCTCTATAGTGACAATTCGGGTAAGTCCACCTGGCCTGTAAACTGATGTCTTTTAGCCCGTAACGAAAGCCTTTTAGCTCTTTTCCCCTACATGAACAATCCGCTTTAACAATCTTGATGGATTTTATTGCTTGAGCCCTTGACGTCTAGCTTGTCCTTTTTAGTTTCAATGGAGCTACTTTGGGTGATTTCCCCCATCACGCCAGCCACTTGATCTAGGGCTTCTGATTCTCGCGGTTAGCGGTCCTGCGAGCGCCTGAAACAGAAAAGCGTCGTATAAATCCTCAAAATAAACAAAACCTCTCACGCCCTCCCAGCCCTGAACAGCTGCAAGGTCTGTCTAAACAAGGCATTCCAGTTTCCCCGCCCGTTCTCCTTTAAAGGCGCGCCTAGCTTCTGCCATTAATGAGGCTCGCCACTTCCTGCGGCCGGAGGAACGGAGTCTTCACCCTCTCCGAAAGCCAGCCAGCCAATCGGAAGAGGGAGCGACGCACGACGACGCTGAGGAAGAGCCCCAGCAGCCCCGCCCCCGCCTCGGCCGCTGGGTTGTTTCTGTTTCGCTAAAGAGTTGCAAAGTTTCTCGGGGTTCTAGAACGTTGGCGGAAGCCTTTGAAGTGGCCCGGCCGGGCGGGGGGCAGCAGCCCGCGAGGCCGGGCGCGGCGCGATGGACGCGGAGCCGCAGCTCGACAGCCTGGACGGCTGGGTGGCGGTCAAGGAGAACGTCTTCGGGCAGCCCGAGGCGCCCCACAAGCTGCGCTTCCTGGTGGCCTGGAACGCCGTCGAGAGCAAGTTCGCGGTGACTTGCCACAACCGGACTCTGCAAGAGCAAGCCGGCGGGAAGGCAGGGGCCGAGGACGGCGGCGGGGGCCTCGCCGGAGAGCAGCCGAGCTGGGCCGGCTTGTACTCCTCGCAGGCCTTGCACAACATCCACCGGCAGCTGGCGGCTCTCAACGAGCGGCTGGAGAGCTGCTTCCCGGCGCTGCCCGCCGCGCTGACCGGCCAGAGCGGCCTGTGGGCCTTGCTCTTCCCCGGCTGCCCGGTGCTGGCCGAGGCGGAGCTGGAGGCGCTGTGCCACCGCCTGGAGCGCTACCTGGGCTGGGCGCTGGAGCTGTGCGGCCGCAAAGCCCTGCTGGACACGCTCTTCGCGCACGACCAGGACGAGGAGGACGAATACTTCGAGAACTTGCAGGAGTTCCGCAGGAAAGCCCTGAAGGGGCAGCTGAGCGACGCCAAGGAGGCCTTGCGCAGGGTACAGCCGCAGGCGGGGGTGGCGAGGTGGGGAGAGGCGGCTCGCCCAACCGGGCCAGCTTTGGCGAGCTTTTACGCACGGAAGGGTGTCGCTTTCTCAGGGGCGTAACAAGGCTGGAGTGGGCCGAGAGACAAATTTTTAAAATGGGCCCCTCGCAAATACACACACACACACACTGCACAATATACAGTCATGTGACTTGTCTCTTGGGGCCCCCTTGAGGCGTGGGGGCCCCCAGGCACCTGCTGTCCCTTGCCTAATAGTAGTTACGCTCCTTCTCCGCTGGCGCGCACCCAGGGCCAGCCCAGTAGCCCACCAGGGTCGTCTCTGTTCTTCTGCACAGTAGCTCTGCCCGTTTAAGCAGCTGTGCAGCCGCGAGAAATTAACCAGAAATTAAATTCCCTGGGCTGACCCTGTTGTGGCAAGAGCCCAAGCGGCAAAGGTCTCTGTGCCAGCATCCTGTTTCACACAGTGGCCGACCAGATGCCTCTGGGAAGCCTGCAAACCAGGCATCTGAAGGCAAGATCCTTCTCCTGTTGGCCCTCAGCAGATGGTGTTCGGAGGTGCCATATACTGCCCCTGAGCATGGAAGTTCATGCCACTCTGCTTTCTTTATTTTTACATTTATATCTTGCTCTTTCTCTAAGGAGCCCTAAAATGTACATGGCTGTATTTATCGTCACAACAACCTGGTGATGTAGGTTAGACTGAGAGAGAAGCGACTCAGAGTCAGCCAGTGAGCTTCACGGCTGAATGGGGATTTGAACTCGGGTCTCCCCAGTCCTAGTCCAACACTAACCACTACACCACTCCAGCTCTCTCATAGCCCTTGATAATTGCATTCTCTGAAACACCTGAATCCAACGCGATTTGTTCTACCCAGGACATGTTGTGGCAGTGAATTCTGCAGATTAATTACACATGGTGTGAAGAAGTTCTTTCTCGTCTGTCCTGAATGTGCTGCCAGTCCCACTGAGTGAGTTGTAGTAATATGTGAAGGAGGGGGCAGTTTTTCTATTCACTTTCTCCATGATTGTAAAAACAAACCACTGGAACAATTGATCCATTTAGCTCAGTGACTGGCAGCAGTTTCTCCAAGGTTTCAGGCAGGGGTCTCTCCCAGTCCTACCTGGAGATGGTGCCAAGGGTTGGACCTGGGACCTTCTGCATGCAAAGATGCTCTTCAAGTCTGATGCTCTATTAACTGAGCTGCCCTGGCATCAACTCGTCTTCATGGTGCTTCCCATGGTTGGATAGATGATCCCTTCTAAAGAGTGCAGGTATTACACTGGGAATTTGGAAAAGCAGGTGTTTAACTCAGACTCCTGGAAGTTCTGAAAAGGCATTTGCCGGTACGTTGGATTGGGAGTGGGGAGACCCGAGTTCAAATCTTTGTTCAGCCATGAAACTCACTGGGTGACTCTGGGCCAGTCACTTAACTCTGTCTGACCTACCTCACAGGCTTGTTGTGAGGATAAACATAACCATGTATGCTGCTCTGAAGTTCTTGGCGGAAGAGTAAGATATAATGCAGAAATAAACAAACTGTAATCAAACCATAGTCGGGATCTTGGCAACCACAAATTTTGGCCTGGCTGCTAATAGTGCATGAGCCAACTGGGTTGTTCAGTACTATCTGGAGGAGACTAATGCTCATTGTGATTTTTGACAAGGTCTACGTTCCTAGAGGTGACAGCATTGCAATGTTTTCTGCTTTCAGTGTGTTCGCACACTTTTATCGTCCTGACCACCAGGCCTTCAGTGGCCAAATTTCCAATGATGTTTTAAAAGCTTTATTGCTTTTTTAAAACCACAAAAACCAATATCAAACATTGTCGATGCTGTCAGAGGAGTGGAAATGAAAATTGACAGGAAACAGGAGGAGAGCTGGTTTTGTGGGAGCAAGCAAGGTCTTTGCTAAGCAAGGTCCTTTGCTAAGCAAGGTCTGCCTTGGTTTGCATTTGAATGGGAGACTAGAAGTGTGAGCACTTAAGATATTCCCCTTAGAGGATGGAGCCACTCTGGGAAGAGCAGGAGGTTTCAAGTTCCTTCTCTGGCTTCTCCAAGATAGGGCTGAGAGAGATTCCTGCCTGCAACCTTGGAGAAGCCGCTGCCAGTCTGTGAAGACAATACTGAGCTAGATAGACCACTGGTCTGACTCAGTATATGGCAGCTTCCTATGTTCCTAAATGTGGCCTTTCCCCTGCCATCTGAAGGGCCACAAAGCACTCCAGACGTGGGAGCGAAAGCCACCTGCAGAAAGGGAAAGCCATTTCTCTGGCTCCTGCTTTGAATTTCTCATGCCGTTTGAAGTGGGCACAAGGAATGTCTGCTTGCAAGGCACGAACCACCAGACTCTCAAGTCAGCGGCCGTGTTTGACTTGGGCTTCCATCTGCCGGCCTGCTGGGCAGCCTTGGTTTCATGTAAGCCATTCCCTGTTTAGAAAAATGAAACGTCTTCAGTCAGTGGCTGCCTCCGTACATTTATTAGAAGCTGAAACGAATGAAGTGTTTGAGTCGCCGCTGTGCACCAGTTCAGCTGTGATGTAAAGCAATCAGCACCCTGAAGAGTGTGTCGGCAGTAATATCTTTTCCCCCCTGCTGGATGTAATTGCTTAGGTGCTCTAAATTGCCCACTGTTTTGAAGTCTCGGCTCTTGAATCCGACGCTGTGGCTTCTGGAGCAACGGTTAACAGTTGCAGTTTATGTATGTGAAAATGTAAACATTTCATGTGCCAGGTCCGATGGTAGGTCCCTCAGGTTTCTGAGAGTGGTCAGTCAGGTGCTTGAGGATGGGGCCAAATCTCATCTGCTTTGCATACCAGAGGACCCGGGTTCAATCCCTGGCAGCATCTTCCGGTAGGGCTGGGCAAGACTCTGTCTGAAGACGCTGCCAGTCAGTGTAAGCAGTACTGAGCTCGTTGGAGCAATAGATGAACTTGGTATAGGGCTGTTTCCTTTTCTCTTCTTCCTTTTTTTGGAGGGGAGGCACTCAGAAGCAAAGTGTGAAGGCAACAGTCCTTCCTGGTTTGGTATTCAGAACTATCCCCCCCCCCGCCATATATGGGAGTTCTGGGTAGTTATAATTAGAGCCTTCTGCCTGCAGGCATGCAGGTGCTCTTCCCAGAGCAGCCCCATCCCCTAAGGGGAATATCTTACAGAGCTCACACATGTAGTCTCCCATTCAAATGTGGACCAGGGTGGGCCCTGCTTAGCAAAGGGGACAATTCGTGCTCTCTTCCGAAAGAGCTGGAAATGTTAGGATCTTTAGGGATGCATAACTTCAGTACCTGCAGGCAAGAGAGGGAAGTACTAGCAGCCTCAGGGCAACCTGCAGATTTGTCACAAATTTGAAGGGGGGGAAACCTAAGTGTGGGGAGGGGGATCTCAAACTGCCCCTGTGTAACTCAGTGGAGTGGATTGAATGTAGTTAATAGGCAACCAGGTGGGTGGAGCTAATGGAACTCGATGGTGAGGGGGCAGGGAAGAACAAAAAGAGCAGGAAATTTCTCAGCTTTAAGAATACACCCTCAAGACAGTCACAATGCCTTCTGCTTCTGTGGGGGAAAGGAGTAAAGGTAAAGTGTGCCGTTGGGTCGGTGTCGACTCCTGGCACCCACAGAGCCCTGTGGTTGTCTTTGATAGAATACAAGAGGGATTTACCACTGCCATCTCCTGCGCAGTATAAGATGATGCTTTTCAGCATCTTCCTATATCACTGCTGCCCGATACAGGTGTTTATACCAGTGGGGATTCGAACCGGCAAGGCATACCAGGTACACACTGCAACATTTTGTTATGATGAATAGCCACAGACAGCCTGCGGGGGTCCTCCAGTCGGTGCCACTCTGCGTCTTCCATTCGCTTCAGTCCTGCTTAAGTAGTGGAAATGGTGCAACTCTTAATAACTCTTTCCCCGATGTACACACACGCACTCCCTCCTCGCTCCCGCAGGCATTTGCAGAGACGGGAGCCCTGTTAACTTCAGAACTTTCTTCCCCACTCAGGTTCTTCATCAGCACAAAGATGCCAGCAAGCTGGTCGCCTTAATGGACCTTTACGAGGAGGAAGATGAAGCATACTGGGCCCTGGTTACCGTGGCAACCCAGTTCTACCAATATTTATTGCAGCCGTTTAGAGATATGCGGGAACTGGCCACATTGTACAGACTGGAGATCCTGGTAGGTGTTCCAGCTTTTCCAATGTCCCACTAGAAAGACCTAGTCCCAAATCCTGTTTTAATTGGGCCTACAATTAGAAATACTGTATTGAATGTCCATTGTGACCTCAGGTCTTGAGATCTTGGATATTTCTAGCCTACTACCGCCTAGTCACTTTAAGTGGCGCAGCAGGGAAATGCGTGACTAACAAGCAGAAGGTTGCTGGTTTGAATCCCTGCTGTTTCCTAGACCATGGGAAACCCCTGTATCGGGCAGCAGCGAGATAGGAAGATGCTGAAAGGCGTCATCTCATACTGCACAGGAGGAGGCAATGGCAAACCCCTCCTGTATTCTACCAAAGACAACCACAGGGCTCTGTGGGCGCCAGGTGTCAACACTGACTCGATGGCACACTTTGCCTTTACCCAGAGGAAAGAAAGCTTGTGCGGTGTGTATGCGTTCCCTTCCCTCTTTAATAGCTTCTGTGTTTCCAAACTTCCAGCGCATGAGAGGGGGTCCTAGGAGACCCTGATGGAGGCATGTGTCTCCTCCGCCATCTTGTTTCAAAATGGTGGCCACAGTATAAGCAACACCCTCTTAGAACTCATTTCTTTATGGTGGATCTAAATCCATGAAGCCTAGACTAGGATGTTCAGAGGCAGAGTTATTTAATCACATTTTTATTTGTCCCAGAAAGCCATGTTTCTGTTCTAAATATGTTACTCGTAAAAGGGATAAAGAGAAGCCCATTGACCCTCCCTCCGCACAGTGACCATCACTAAGTCTGGTCATCTCGTCAAGTGTTATCAGGCTCCTAAAGTTTGGGCTGGCTCCTGGATCCAGAAAAAATTGACACCGATTGACAGTCACATCGCAGCACATGATGGAGTTCCTGATCGTGGTGATGGGGGTATTCTTTACCCTATCTGCCATCTTGAAACAAGATGGCCGATCGGAGTACAAGAAACACCCCTTTAGAACCTGTGTGCTGACAGTCTGATACAAACTAAGTTTATAGTACATGGGGAGTGAGTCTGGGATATCTGGACAGAAGGCTTCTTGTTAGAATCTACCATCTTGTAAACCGAGTACTTCCTCCTTAAAACTATATAAAAAAATAGAGGACAAACAAGCCCAATTTCCAGTAATGATTAACAAACACTATGGAATGGAAATACTGTGATGATTTTTTTTAATAAAACTACTAAACCTTTCTAATCCTTCGGGCTTTTAAAATTTGATTTTTAAAATTGATTTTTTAAAAAAGCATTTAAACTTGTATTTTTTGTGCTTTGATGTGTGTGGTGTGGTGTTATTGGGACGTTTTAATGTTGGGGTGTGAGCAATTTATGGGGTGGCTAAAAAAGGAAGCTTCTTATTATTTACTTGTTTTGTAGTTGCAGAACCATAGGATGTTGGATTTTGAAAGGAATCTTAGTGGTCTGTGGCAACCCAGTTCTACTAATGACCTTCCACAACTGGACTCCGCAACCCCCTGTGCTCCATGCAGGAAAACTGCTTCAGTATCCCTAACAGATGGCTGCCCAGCCTCTGTTTGAAAGTCAGGGCTGAGCCAGGTGGACCAAGGGTCTGACTTGGTATAAGGCAGCATCATGTGTTCATTTATTATTATCATCTCTCTATATATAATTCTCTAAGGTGTACCCGTGGCTAATCCCGTGTGTGGCAGATCTCGCGAGAGTTTGTGAGCAGCTGCCAGGAGTTGTGAGAGCCGGGAGGGAGGGAGACCAAGGAGGAGCTGGTAGTGCCACTGTTGCAAGCTGCCGAGGGTGGCCGAGCAGGCAGCAAAAATGGGGCCATTGGCCTCCATGCAAGGAGGATGAGAGCTGTGGGTGGCGGGGGAGGTCGAGGAGAAGGCTGCGGTGCCACTGTGAGCAGCCGAGCAGCTGACAAAAATGGGCTCCTCGTGAGGAGGATGAGAGTTGGGAAGGGGGGAGGCTGAGGAGGCAGCGGCTAAATAATAATAATATTGCCTCCACTGACTTCCATTTGCCAGATTAAGATCTTTTGAAGTTTGTCGCTGAGCCAGTTGAGTGTTTTATTCACTTAAAAAAGGGTTATGTCTCGATGTGAGTACGGCAGAATCAGTTCTGCACCAGAAGACATAAATGATGAGAAGCAGTGCTAAACTGCAAAGGTTTGAGATGATTGAGGAACAGGCTGAAAAGGGTTGAAATGACACTGTGGAGTAGGAGCAGCAGTTTGCCAGGGCTACACCGCTGAGTTGGGGAATGATTAATGGGCATAAAATAGTCACATGTTGGCAGCCACCAATGGACCCGATGGTCTGACTCGGTGTATGGCAGCTTCTTAAAATGCAATGTGAGAATACTGTGAATACCTTTAACAGCAGACAGACCAAATTGCAGCACATCTTTCACACACACCCGCCCAACTGCATCTGTGCACTGTTCAGAGGGCGCACCTTTTGCGCTGTTCTGCGTTTGCATTTTGACGGAGCTCCTCACGGATTCCCTTTGCAGAAAGCCTTGCGGGCAGACCGGCTGGGCCCGAAAAGGATCGAAGCCTTGCAGAAGGAGGCCGAGGAGTGGGCGAAGCAGGCCGAGGAAGCTGTGTGCTCCATTCAAGACATCACAGTGGGCTACTTCAGGGAGACCGTGACAGCTCTTGCAGGTGAGGGAGGGAGCCCCACAGCCAGCTTCAGACGGGCGAGCAGAGCGGGAGGCAGCGGATCTGACCCAGGGGGCACGATCCACTGAGAAGTTCCTGTCCATAAGTATTTATGTTTACATGGGTATCCTGCTCTTCCTTCAAGGAGCCCAGAGTGGTGTGCATGGTGATGTTTATCCTCACAATAACCCTGAGAGGTAGGACTGGCCGAGTCACCCCGTGAGTTTCAGGGCTGAGTGGGGATTTGAACTTGGGTTTCCCTGGTCCCTGTTTAGCAAGGGTCACTCGCTAGCCCAAGGAGTGACAGGGTCACTCGCTAGCCCAAGGTCATCCAGGGAACTGCGTGGAAATTTGAGCTTGGTGTCCACCCAGCATCTAATCACCACCCCACACTGGTTCTCTAGTTGTCTCAATAATCCTTCCAACCCTCTGAGGCAGGTTAGCTCTTGCTTACCTATTAAAAACTTGTGCTTCTTGCCTTCTCAATCCAAAGACTTTCAGTGCCGCTTGCGATTTTTTTCAAAAAAGGAGCTCAGCTCTTGCAGTCCGGAGCTCTGAGAGAGTCTTCTGCTTGATGGCAGTTTTGCTTTTTAAGAAAAATTAACTCTCTGGTTCCAAAACCAACCAAAGGCTACCATGGCTGGGGTAAGATTTGAACCAAGGACTGCCTGGTCCATGTTCTGTTCCCCCAACTTTCAGTGTAAGATGTTGGAAGGTATGTGATCCTGTTCATTTGCTGAAGCTAAGCCAGTCCAGGTCTGGTCAGTGCCTGGATGGGAGACCCTGAATGGGTTTGGTCAGTGCCTGCAAACCCCCACGGAAGGCATCTTTGGTTTCCATCGGGGATGACGCATGTGATGTACATGTAATTCAGGCCTTGACAGATTTTCTTTGGATCTAGGAGCCAGCCCAAACATTTAGGAGCCAGAGTACACTTAATATTTAAGTGTAGTCTTAAAGGCAGAGTCCACTTAAATTTATATGTATTTGTCCCTGATAGCCTAGTTTCTGTTCTGAGTATGTTAATAGCAAAGGGGAGAAAGAGAAACCCATTTACCCTCTCCCTCCACAATGTCCTTTACGAAGTCTGGTAATTTTGTCACCAGACTTAGTGATGGACAGAATGGAGGGGGAGGGGTAAATAGGCTTCTCTTTGTCCCCTTTTTGAGTAACCTACTCAGAACAAAGATAGGGCTGCCTGGGACAAATTAATATTTTATTAAATAACTCTGCCTCCCAGTTTCCTCATCTGGGTGCCATGTGCCGTGGCTCCCTGGCGCCTGGGATTTGCCAAGTCCTGATGTAATCAATAGAGTAAATACATTGATTTGTGAGTGCAGCTGTCTTAAAGTTGTTCCAGTTTCCCCTTCCATTTGCAGAATGCCCAGGCACATTTCAAATGCCACTTGGTTCAATATGTGCCTGGTTTTTGAGTAGACTCGAGGCCATTCTTAGCAGCGTGGTATCTATTTGATGTTGGGTTTTTTTGCTACTCTCTGACAGCAATGCAGAAGCAGATGGAGCAAGACCGAAAGCGGTTTGGCCAAGCTGCTTGGGCGGCAGCTTCTCCGAGACTAGAAAACCTCAAGTACCTGTTAGCGAAGGAGACCCTTCAGCATATGAGAGCCAAAGAGCTGTGTCTGAACCACAAGAGAGCAGACATCCGAAAGAAAGTAAGGCTGTAGCAACGTTGAGGAGTCATATAAGGATGTGGCAAAACTAGTACACAAGTCAAATGTTCATTGACAAAGGACAAATGCTCATTGTGGATTTTGGCAAGGTCCACACCCCTAGAGATGGAATTGCATTGCAAAACATTCAGCTTTCAGTGTGTTATCATTCTTTTATTGTCCTGACCTTCGGGTAGTGATGCAACTGGTACTCAGAGGCATGCCTGTGGCTTCCGGCGGCATTTGGTGGGCCACTGTGCGAAACAAGATGCTGGACTAGATGGGCTTCCTTGGGCCTGATCCAGCAGAGCTGTTCTTATGCTGGGGATTGAATCTGCTCTCCTGCCTTTGAGGCTGGAGGTGGCCCACAGACCTCCGACTAGTAGCCGTTGATAGACCTCTCCTCCATGAAGTTATCCAAACCCTTCCTGTTATCCAAACTCTTCTTTTGCATCTTCCAGTAGGGCTGGGAAAGACCCCAGTGCTCCCTGTTCTCCCAAGGCATACATTAACGCCAATCCGTAGGATCAATATGTTTTTAATATGCATTAATAAATTGCCATACATTGTGCAAGAGGTAGCCCTAGATGCCTTTTTGGAATTGTCCTCTGATGGGGAAGGATGAGTGGGAAGAATTCAGAGTGAGGCTTCTGAATCAGCTGCTTGTGGTCTTGACAATGCTTCCTTCCTTCTGCCCGGAATCTGTCCAGATGCAGAGCTTGGGCGAGCAAGAGAACGACATGGCCTGTGTCGAAGAGCTGGAAATAGAGTATTATGAAACCCAGCTGGAGCTGTATGAGGTGCAGTTTGAGATCCTGAAGAATGAGGAGATGCTGCTTGTCACACAGCTGGAGACCTTGCGGAGACAGATGAAAGGTGCGGGGCGGGGGGGGGCGGCCTTGGCCAGGGTGGCCACTTTCCCTGTTCGTGCTTAGTCCTAGTGGTTGGCTTCTGGAGGAGAGAGGGGGCCTGGCCCTCTGTGACAACCCCCCTTGGCTGCTGTGTTCAGAAAAAACGAGGGGAAGGCGAGGAGTGATGGTGGTAGAACCATTAAATGATTTTGTGTAATTGATTTAGCTTTGATTTTAATTGTTTTGTTTTGTTTTGTTTTGCTGTAAACCGCCCTGAGCCATTTTTTGGAAGGGCGGTATATACATCAAATAATAAATAAAATAAATTAAGGGCCCCACCTAATCGGAGGACTAGCTGTTCCAAGGCCAGGAGTGTTATTTTGTTTTGCAAGCCAACAGCCAGTTACCTAGGAAGGTGCCTCCTACCATGTTGGACCATCTATAGCAGAGGCTCTCCAGGGCTTCAAATGGGTCTTTCCCAGCCCTACCTGGAGATGCTCCCAGGGATTGGACCTGCGACCTTCTGCATGCCAAGCAGACACTCTGCCACTGAGCTGTGACTTCTTGCGGAGTCCCTCTGGCTCAGAATTGGCTACACTGACTGGCAGCATCTCTCTAGTGTTTCACAGGGTCTTTTTCCAGTCCCACCTGGAGATTCCAGGGATAGGACCTGGGACCTTCTGCATGCAGAGTAGATGCTCTGCCACTGAGCTGCAGCCTCATCCCCAAAAGGGTGCCCTGGAAGCTGCCCTATCTGGGGTCAGACCATTGGCCCATCTAGCTCAATATGATCTGCTTGGGTTTCCAAGGGGTACTTCCCAGTCCTACCAGGGATCCAGCCAGGGTCCTTCTGCATCCCAAGCATATGTTTTCCCACTGAGCTTTGGTCCTTCCCCTCTGAGACTGCTCCAGGTGCACCTTCCTGAGTAGTTGGGTCCTAAGACAAGATCGGCTCCTTCTAGCCCAGGGATTCTCAATGTGTGGGTCCCCAGATGTAATTGGACTTCAACTCCCATAATTCCCAACCAAAGGCCACTGGGGCTGAGGATTATGGGAGTTGAAGTCCAATAACATCTGGGGACCCACACGTTGAGAAACCCTGCCTAGCTGTTAAGGCTTCACTTCTTTGGTGCAGATGCATGGGGGCATAGACAGGAGGCTTCAGGGTGCACCTCTGCATCAGGCACAGCTGAATGATCCAACCATACCCAATGCAAAGAGGCAGCAGAGTTGTCTGACCCTCGCAGAAGCTGGTCGAGAAAAGGCAAGGCTGCAGCTTTGCTGTGGGACAGGGAGGGGCCATAGCTCCGTGATAGATAGACTATTATGGTCATTGACCAGTGCACATAGCTCAGTGTTGGAGCATGTGCCTTGCGTGCAAATGGGCCCAGGTTCAAGCCCTGGCATCTCCAGCTAATATAATCAGGTGTTGGGGAAGATCTCTGCCCAAAACCCTGGAAAGATGCAGCCAGTTTAGAGTAGACAGCAGCAGTAGAGGTGGGTCAATAATCTGATGGTTTTCTGGCAGCAACATGTCAGAGCAGTAAATCATGCAGGAGCCCAAAGGGTAACCTCCCTGATGGTCTGGTCCTTTGGGGCTCACCAGCACTTTGATTATTTAATGAATTGTTTGGTTTCTTGCAGCACACTGGGAATGACTAGTTTAGAATCGCTAAAGATGCTTCCTATATTTTATTTATTTTTGCACTCTTACCGTTAAATTTTGCCTTACTAGAGATTCAGGATGAAGTTGTTTATTATGACACCTGTGAAAACCCTGATGAGTTGGAAGCTGCTGATCAAGGACTAGAACTCACCCACGCACCTTCCTCTGAAATGGTTCAGCTGAGACAGAGGACCCAGCAGCTGGAGACAAAACGGGGGATTATCTGCTCCCGGAGAGCCTATCTCAGAAACAAGAAGGTAAATAGTGTGCTATTATAATATAATAGTGAAATTATATTATAATATAATAGTGAAATGCACACATTTCAGGTGTGCTGTTGATGTGGGAGGGGGCTGTATGCTTCTACTGCAGTTCCACCCAAGCATGGCAACAGCGTGGAATAAATTATTGGCTTAATTCTTGTCTAACCTTGGGGTAATTCTAAGAGTAACGGAATCAGGCACATTACCACTTTTTCAATTACTGTAGCCATAAGCAAACTTTCAAATTGATATTATATATTCCCACCGGCAAGAGAACATCCCCCTAAAATATTATAGTGTCTGAAATAAGCCAAACGTGTTTGTAACGGAATCAGAATTTGTAGGGATCACTTCTGATTCCGTTACTGGTGTATTTTGCATGTTTCAGTGAGTATCCATAATATTTTAGTGTTTTGAAAAAGGATGGCCTTATAGTAGATGTTCTTTTGCCAGTGGGTATATATAATATCAGCTTGAAAATTTGATTATGGCTGCAGTCACTGAAAAAGAGGTAACGTGCCGGATTCCATTTTCCTTGGAATTGTCCCTTGATTACTCATTCAGGCTCTACAGAGGTATTGATAACTAACTGTTTGTCATGTGGGTTATATATAGTTCCCTGACAGGGCTCTTCTGCACAGATCTGCAGCACGATTCTTCTTAGTCCAAGGAAAGTGTGGGGAAGAGTCTAGCAGCTAAACTGTGCATGAGGATGGTGCAGTTACTTCTCTATGCCTGAATACAAAATGGATGCAAAAATTTCTCAGACTCCCAAGTACCTCAGTTTTCATTAGCTGACATCCAACATTGGAGGGCCAGTGTGGGAAACAGGATGCTGGACTAGATAGGCCTTGGGCCTGACCCAGCAGATCTGTTCTTCTTATGCTGAATGTCAGCCAATGAGAATTTGCAGCACATTCACAGCCATAAGGAATAGAAACTTGGGTTTTAAAAAATATCAGCTGATGTTCAGTGCAGTGTAATGCTGGTGTAAGGGACCTGCTGGGACTGCTACGCATGTGGAAGGCAGTCCTGGCAATGTTGCGGAAGAGCATTCTTCCGCTTACACAAATATTTACCAGTCACCCCTGATAACTGGGCAAAGAGGCACCTTTTTAACGTGGTGATTCTCTTTATTTAGCAGGGGGAGAGTAACTGGCCCAATCCAACCCCAGCACAGGACCTCCAGTGGCTGTTGCTGGTGTCTATCTTACATTTCCTTTAGATTGTGAGCCCTTTGGGGACAGGGATCCATCCATCTTATATTTATTATTTATCTATGTAAACTGCTTTGGAAACTTTTGTTGAAAAGCAGTATATTATATAAATATTATTTGTTGTTAAAACAGCTGTGTGAAGTTGCACAGCACTACCATAGAAGCAGTGCTGTGCAACTGCATGTGGGCTGTTTTGAGTATCTGTATAAGAGTGCTCTTCCACAACACTGCCAGGGCAGTCTCAGTGGGTCCCTAACACCAGCATTGCACTGCACTGAACATCGGCCAATATTTTTGAAAACCCAAGTTTCTAGTCCTTATGGTTGTGAATGTGTTTGGGTATGTCCATGTCTCCAGAGTTGGAGTGGTGGCTGAATAGATGTTGATTATTCACATTTGCCCCATTTTGCACCACTGAAGATCACAGAAATCACCCCCTTCCCCTTTTGGCCACATGTGAAAGAGGTGGCAAAATTGGGGGAACATTTCAGCCTTGTGCTTTAGGCTGCACTCTGTTTTTGCAAGGCAACGGTAGGGCCCAGCAAAGCTCACGAGTGCCTTTTATGAAGAGAATATATACCTTAGAATATCTGGAAACAGGTAGGAACTCCATGACTTGGACACAAAGTTGACATGGAGAACATTGCCTGAAGGTAGAAAGCTTGAAGACAGTGCATGCCTGTGGTCGTGATCTCTCTGTATTTGGGGAAGAGAGCTATGCGAGCATGAATTGTCCCCTTTGCTAAGCAGGGCCCATTCTGGTTTGCATTTGGATGGGTTGTTCAAATGTGAGCACTAGTGGTGTGCACGGAACCAAGCCTCTGTGGTCCGGTGCCGGGGTGGGGGGTGGTTCTTTAAGAGCTGGGGACGCACTTACCCTTCTTGCCGCTTTTCTGCACGGTACTTCCGGCCCAAAACGGGGGCAGGGAGGTACACTGCCTCCCCAAGAAGTTTTTTTTTTAAAGTGTGCTGGTGGGAAAGCAACGGGAGGGGTAAGTGCACCCCCTCTGCAATGGCCTCCAGACCAGTTCTTGCATATCCCTATTGAGCACTGTCTGTTGTAAAGGTCCCTTAGGAGATCTAGCTCAGCGGAAGAGCATCTGCATGCTTGCACGCAGAAAGTTCCAAGTTCACTCCCTGGTGGCTCCAGGTTGTGCTGGGAGAGACTGCTGCCAGACCGAGTAGGCCGTTCTGAGCTAGGTGGACCAATGGTCTGACTCAGTAGAAGGCAGCTTCCAATGTTCCATCTTTGCTCTCCACTTTATCCAACCCTCTGGATCTCTGCTCAGCTCTCCTTTCTTTTAAAAACCCCAGGTATACACCTACCTTTTAACAGACAGCTGAGGCGGCGTTTTGTACTGGCTTCTTTTTTTTTTCAGGATCAGTGTGAAGAGAGCCGCCGTCTCCGTCTCCAGGAGGCACGAGAGAGCACTCGGCATTTCTTGCAACACCACAGCATTCAGATGGTGCGTACCCAGAAGAGAAGAAGCCCTCTGTAAGGGCCAGTTCTGTGTATGTGCTGTGATTTGGGAGCACAGCAACATTGCAGAATTCAGCTCTCATCTTGGTGGCTGTTTCTTCTTCTTCTTCTTCTTCTTCAAAGGCTTCTAGTTTTTATGGTTGCAAGGATACACTCAAGTGTTCAGGTAATGCCTGCTGAGATCTCAGTCAGGGAGGTGTCTAAATACGAACGCCGGAGGTTGAGGGTGGGGCTTCCCTCCCCTCTCCAGAGTTAGCAAAACTACAAATCTGCTCAGTTGGAATAAAATATGCAAGTTGCGGAATTCTGCAACTCCGCGTGTATTTAGGAATCTTGTGATGACACTCTCCCAATACAGAAACTGAAATCTGGGCTCCTTGGAGGAAGAGCGGGATATAAAATGTAAATTAAAATAACGTAAAAACCCAGCACCTGGAGAGTTCTTCTTTTCAAAAAACAACTCCAGACCCTAAGGTTACAGAGAAGATTTTGAGTGGGTGTTGGCACACCTTGAGGATTCCACATTGGAGGGTGGTGGAATCTGAGTGGGATATCCAGTGGTTAAAAGCACGAGGGTTTAGTGCCTTGCCAAGCATTTTATGCCTCTGTTTGACTAGCAGATGATTTTGGTTCATTTTGCATCATGTATTCAGTCTATGGCCTTTGTGCGTAAAGGTCAGACCATACGTAAGGGATGGGACTGTAGCTCCATAGTGGGGCATCTGTTTGTATGCAGGAGGTCGTAGGTTTGCTCGCTAGCATCTCCAGATAGGGCTGGGGAAAGCCGCTGCCAGTCAGTGTAGACAATACTGAGTTAGAGGGACCAGTGGCCTGACTCCGTATGAGGAAGCTCCTTATGTTTCCTCATAGCCCTACAGTACTCCGACTCCTCCTGCTAACTGCGGTGAGGCATCTTTTAAAGTGGTAGTACTCTGATATTTAACAGGGAGAGAGCAACTGTCTCTATGCAGCTCAGCATAACATTTCTTCAGTGGCTCTTGCAGTGTGTGTGCGTGTGTGTGTGAGTGTGTATGTGTATTAGACTGAACCCTTTTGGAACAGGAAACCATTTTCTTAAACCTTTTGCAATGCAAACCATGTTGAGAACTTTTTTAAAATTGAAAAGTGCTTGGTATATCAATAGTTTTATGAATAATAATATTGCCACTAGTGAGGTTAACAAATAGTGCCTTTTCCAAGGTTACCTGTCAAAGCTATGGCTGAGTCTGAATTTGAACCCGAGACCTCGTGTTTTTATCGCTAACTAAGCTACAGAGGCTGTTAGTTTTGCCGGGAGTGGTGGTAGCACACCTGTATACTCTCACACATATGTTTACCTATGTTCAAATGCAGAAGAGAGACAAGAAGAAAGAAGAAGAGAAAACGAAAAAAGCTTGGATAAAGCAGGAGCGTGAGAAGACCCTGGAGAGGCTCAAAACCTTCAAGGAGGCAAGCACTGCCAGAATCTAGCAGTTCTCAATTTCCTGCATGATGGAAGAACACTTTTTATTTATTGCTTTCAAGTAACTGTGTCAGATATGATTTGAAATGTCACGGGCCATGGTCTCTCAAACCTGGCTCCCCAGATGATGTTGAACTACTATTCCCATCATCCCCAGGCACAAGAGGATTGTGATGATGGGAGACCGTCTGAGGACCCACGTTGGAGAGCCCCGGGGGGCAGCATTGAAAGCAGAAGTGTTGATCTATCATATCTGTTCCTCGGTAGAGCCCACAACAGCTAGGGGGAAGGACTGATGCCACAGGGTGGAGCCTTGCACTCCCAAATCCACTCTTTGGGATTTGGATGGGAAGACCCGGGTTCGAATCTCCACTCTGCCATGGACAGCTTTGCCATAACATGCTCCATGGGTTTCTAGCTGAGGGTAAAACAAGAATAGCCTCATATATGCTACCCTGAGCTCCTTAGATGAAAGTTATGCTTTAAAAAATCTTTCTATTTTAGTGTGTGTTGTGCTTCTTTAAAAACAAATTTTGCTGTAAGCCACCATGATTTCTTATATGAAGAATGGTGGCATATACAGCTCATCTAGTAAATAAATAAAAAGGTGGGGTACCAGTGTGATTAAAATACTTCTAACTTAAACACAAAAGGGATTCCTGTGCTTTAGGCTCATGCAGGATTAACAGATGGATTTGGGCAGAAGCTTTGGTAGTCCATGGTGTTACGAGGCAATCGTTTGTGTTTGCTTGGCAGACGAATACAGCTGGAGTTTTTAAGAAGTGCTGCTAGTCCTTATGGTTTCCGTAGCCTTGTCTGAAACATGGTCCTTTCCCCCCTTGCAGAAATGTCCTGCTCAGTTTGTGCTGAAGACGTCTCGGTCCCAGCCTCTGAACTCTAAACAGCCACTGGGTGCATCCCGCCGGACTCCATCAGCAAAATCCACTCAGCCCTTGTCAATCAGCGGCAAGCTGCCCCCTAAGCACTCCAGGACCTCCCGCCCCATCCAAGCCAAAGGCCCCAAAGCGCTGCGCCCGAAGCCCTCGGCAGATATCCCCATCCATATTTTTGCTCCCCCGGCTGACCCAAAGCACTGCAAACAGACTGAGGAGGTGCCTCCCCTGCCACCGCTGCCTCCCCCCCCACCCGCTCCCCCGCTGCCAGATGCCCATCTAGGTGGCTTAAAGAGGACGACACAAGCCAGTGATCAACCACTGCCCCTCGTGAGCGAGGAGCCTCCAAGGAGAAGTCCCGGTGCAGAGAGAGCAGCTAAGACAGCAGCACACACGGCAAACACCTGTACAGGTAAAGAGGCCGAGCGTTCTGCTTTTCCTGTGCCTATCATTGCTAATCTTGTTGTAGCTTCACTGACGTGCCATATGGCTGGAATTCCTGGAAGTTGGTCAGTCAGGAACGAGTAGCCCGGCTGGAGGGCTCTGAATACCCCCGGGGGGCCCATCAGGTAGCCCTACCTTAATAATAATAATAATAATAAAAATCCAGGGATTCTGCAAAAAAAATTCCTCCTTGTTCTTTATGACTCTGAATTTGTTTGATGATAACCATTTTGTTTGTTTTTGTCCCAGGAACCATGGATGAGGTTTTGGCATCATTAAGGCGTGGCGAAATCCTCCTCCGCAAAGTGGAACCTCCCCGCCCGCCTCCTTCCTCTGGTTCCTCCCTCAATGACGGCATCCTTGCGGCCATAAGGCAGGGAGTGAAGCTGCGGAAAGTGAGTCCGGAGCCCAAGACAGACCTTCAGAAGGCATCGAACAATGAGCTGGAGAGAAGTATAAAAGCGGCTATGCTGAGGATCAAGAAAGTGTCTGCTGACTCGGAAGAGGATGAAAACAATGACCAGAACAGTGGCGAATGGAATAGTTAAGAGAGGGGTTTTTAAACGATGTGGTGGGGAACCTACGAGGGTTCTTTGGAAGCTTATCGAGGATTTCTCCGTGAGAAGGTCAGCCATGGAGGACAAGCTTCCATGAAGACAGGTAGCCCTCCACGTTAATCTTCCTCTGCAGTATCAAGCCCGAGAGTGTATTGGTGTATTCTTGGCCACGCTTTCAGTCACAGTAACAGACAAGCCCCTCAGTGAGGTGCCCTCAGGGCAGCCCTATCGCTGCTTGGGCTCCCCTACAGTTCGGAGGAACATAGGAAGCTGCCATCTGCTGAGTCAGGTAATTGGTGCATCCAGCTCAGTAGATGTCTACTCTGACTGGCAGCAGCTCCCCAAGCACAATTTTTTTTCAACCCTACGTGGAGATGCCAGGGATTGACCCTAAGACCTCATGCATGCCAGGCAACCGCTCTACCATTGAGCTGTGGCCCCATGGATGGTGGAAGCAAGATCTTTCTGGACCTCTTGGTTGCCATTTTCCCCATTTGACCTTGACCTGCCCAACTATAGAACTTGCTCAGTGTTACCTTGACTGCTTGAGAGCTGAAAGGGCACTGGCTGGGGTGGGGGAATAATGTCTTCTAGTGGCAGCCATATTTTCCCCTCCAGTATCCCCAGAATAATGCTATACTGGAGGCACTATGGGGAGAAAATGGTGGCCAAGTCCAATCCTCTCCTTCAGCTGGTTGTGAGCCCTGGCAGAAGATGTCATAGCTGGAATGCATTTCCTAGAACAGGGTTGCACAATTTTGGCCCTCCAGAAGTTTCTGGCCTATAACTCTTATCATCATCATCATCATCATCATCATCATCCCTAGCCCTGTGGCCAGTAGGCATGAATGGTAGGACTTGTAGCCCAACATCTGCAAGAGAGCCTAAGGTCTGTGGCCCTAGAACAGGCCCCAGAATCCTTTGCACTGGAGCTTGGGGAACAGAGGCCTCTCCGGTTTGCAGCCACGGACTTATTAGATTCAGAACAGGTTTACAGAGATGGAACATGACACTTTGATTGAATGTTTCACCTTTTAGGAAGAAGCTTGGTCTTTCTAGGAAACGGAGGCAGTGTGCTTCTCAGATGATTGCACATCCACCCAAAGACCATTTGGAATGGTTAAAACTGTCCTGATTTTGTTGAAGTTATTTCTTTGTTGTAATCAAACATTAAATCCTCGGTATTCTCTACAGTTACCAGAAATCAGCCCATGTCAGTCAAACCAAGGAAATGAATTGAGGAAAGACTTGAAAATGTAACACTAAAGAAAGAGTTTTAAACACTAAGCATTGCTGTGAGTAGTTTTACAAGGATGGGGAAGCCATCTTTTGGTGGTCCCTATACTGCTCCTCAAAATAAGAATAGATATTGCAGCAAAGAAATGATATTAACACCATGGGAATTGCCTGCCTGTGTGATAATGGTGCTTGCATGTGAGCACTTCTTGTGACTGTTGAATATACATACATATTTGCTTAAATTCCACATGGATTCTTTCAACAATACTGTAAAATGAACTAAAAACAGTGGGGCGTGTGTGTGTTGGCAAGGAATGAAATCTCAAGGTATTTTACGCAGTATTTACCAACCTGAAGACTTCAATACAGCACTGTTCACATTTTGCTTGCATTTTTATAGATGCTTTGTGATTGTGCCATAATCTGTATTGGGGAAGTCAGGCCGGGCTAGTGGGGGAGGGATCCATCATCTCCTTCCTCTGCCCCCACAAACACAATGCAGTTTGGCCTCTCCAGTGGGGTGGGTGAGGGGGGCATACTGAAGCAGTGCTTCCCAAGCAACATAAGACAGTGTTGCTGAAGGAGGTCTTAGCACCTCCAGCAGCAGAGGTATCTGCATGCCCCCCCCACTCGGCCAAGTGAGTGCAGAAGCCAAGGTGGGGCCTAGGCCAGGATGAGTCTGGGTTGCTATGGCTCTAGGCATCAAATGCTGCCAAGTTTAGCCCTGTTCGCACATTATGTTGTACCTGTGTTCCAATATCTGTATACACTCACATGTTTTTGTGTGTGTCTGTACATGTGTTCATTTTAGAAGTGAGCCTGGATACAGGCCCCTTCAAATGGGAAGGGTACCTCTGCACCTGTACACAGCATAATTGAACAATTGCACCTCCATACGCTGTACACAGATTGTACAAAGGGTTTGCCATAATGCGTGAACCGTGATAACCGAGGTTGGAGTGTTGGACTAGGTCCGGGGAGACCCGAGTTCAAATCCCCATTCCGCCTTGAAATTCACTGGGTGACTCTGGACTCCCGTCTCTCTCAAGAAACCCACCTCAAAGTGTTGGTGTGATAATAAACATAACCCTATACAGTGCTCTGTGCGTCTTGGAGGAAAAGAGGGATATAAATAAAATAAACTATCTTCACAACCACCTCACAGCAAAGTCGATTAGGCTGTGAAATAATGATTCTTTTTTTCTGTTTTCAGCAAAAATTTGAAGTAGGCGTTTAAAAGTTAACCTGAATCATAATTCACAACAAAATTGGCTATGGATCATTACATATATATTTCTCACTTCTGTACTCAAAACTGTAAGAATATTCTGACCAGATCTAACATGGCAATAAAGAAATATGTTCCATTGTTCTAAAAACATAATCCTTAGTTCTCTTAAGAGAACTCTTAGCATCTAGGCTTCTGCTGTTTCCCATCTGCTCAAAATTTTGGTTTTAGAGGCTACCAGAAGGCTCAACACTAATTTTTTATCCCCTTTAACAACAGTATTTAATGCAACCTATCACAAATTTTGAAGGATTCAAGGGTAGGTCATATGTTGCAACATCTTTGCCTGTTTTAACCACTTCCCCCCCAGAAACACTCCTAAGTTTATATCACTTAACCAAGTGCTCACACATCAAGTCTCCCATTCATATGCAACCAGGGTGGACCCTGCTTAGCTAAGGGGACAAGTCATGCTTGCTACCACAAGACCAGCTCCCTTCTGCTGTTGCCTTCTGGACACCAGAAGTAACTAGTGTTCAGATGCATTCTATCTCTGAACCTGGAGATGATAAATAGCCATCATGACTAGTAGCCAGTGACATCCCCTATCACCACCATTAGTGCATGAACCAACTGGAGTGGGTGGTACCATCTGGATCACCCCACCCTTACCTGGCAGTGCTGGGGATTGAACAGGGGACCTTTCGAACATGAGCCAGCTCAAGCAGTTGGTATTCTCTGTGGGGATGAATGCTCATTGTGTTTATGACAAGATCTCCGCCCCTAGAGATGGAAAATAGGCCATAGCATTGCAATACTAACAGCGTTTAGTGTGTTGCTTACAAGTTAAGCTTCATTGAACTCTATGAGATGGTCTAAATAAAGAGGGAACAATTGGACAATCCCTGAAAAGTGGTGTTGGTGGAGGATAATGGAAAGACTCTTTTTAAAATGTGGATGGGAAATTCCTGTGGAATTCCTGCCCCTCTCTGCAGCCCAGTCTTGAGCAGAAAGACCAAGGCAAAGGGTGGGTGTTTGAAGCCTCATTTCTAAAGCCAGCATTATTTAGGAGTCTATACAAAGTCTTCACTACTTATGCAGCACGGAAGGTAAGGTGATCACCTTAACTTACAATTTCTACATTTTTAGAGATTGAGGATTGTCAGCACCTTAACCCTCATCTTAAAACCAAAGGGTGTTTTTTTTTAAATTTATGAATAGGCTTGGTTGCAAATGTGAACACAGGAGTGAGAGGCTTTGAAAATGAGGAGCAAAGCAGTAAATTCCCTACTGGTCAACAACCACAGACAGAGAGCTGGGTTAATACCTTAATTGCTGGTGGGGTGTGTGTGTGTGTGTGTGTGTGTGTCTAAGTGGTGTGTTTTTTTTAACCATTGTGTGGACTTTTGGTGTGCAACTCTCACTTTTTCTAAAATAAAGGCTGTCTTACATTTCAAAGCCATTTTGGACTACTGATATCCATTAGGCAACTGAAGTGAAAAAAGCAATCACAACACACAGCGGTAGAACCAGCAACGGAGTGCCAACCAAACATTTCAAACACAGCTGAGCTGCTTTGGGGGGATATAAATGAGATGCTTTCCTTCGGGAAGCAGGAAGACATTCACCCTTAGCTTGTCTAAGGTCATCTACCTCATTCACGTCAGAGAGGACGAACCAGCAAATTCCTAACTCGTGGCTCTTGCCCACCAAGTCACCATATGAAGCTGCCGTATACCAGCTCAGGATTGGCTATACTTAAGAGGCAGCAGTTCACCAAGGTTTCGGGGGGGGGGTCTTTCCCCACCCCTACCTGGAGTTGCTGGGGATTGAACAGGGGACCTTTAGAACATGAGTCAGCTGAGTTATCTGCAGGGAGCAGGGGTGTGGTGGTGGGGGGATGCACAGGGATGGAGTGCTGGTACTTCTCCCCTTCTCTGGCTGTTGGGGTGGACATGGCCATGGAGAGCACCTGCACGTCTGCATCTGCGACGACATCACTGGTGGGAAGAGATGGAAAATAGGCCCCAGCACTGCAGTACTTGCAGCTTCCAGTGTCTTTGCATACTTTTATCGGGCCTGCAGCACCCAAGTTTACCATGGCGTTTTAAGAGCTTTTACAAGTGTTAACTCAAAAATGGCACTCAAATTTTATCAATGGTGTCAGAGGAATGGGAATGAAAATTTGCAGCAGTGTCCTCTGAAGATTACTGCATGGAGAAAGAGCAACAATTTGTTCGTTGTGACCATAACTGTGACCCTAACCCTTGCTTCTGTGCAAAAATGACTGCAATTTTACCCTCGTCCTTTGGGGGTAGGGATAAAGAAGGGGTGAGAACACAGAGAAAGCTGCAAGTACAACAATGCACTCACAGTGCTGCCTCCATTGAAATGGATGCAGAAATTACTACAGGGGAAATTCTGAGCTTCATAAGCAGCAGCTATTACCTTCCATGATTTATGCTTCTTTCCTCTAGTATCCTTTTAAAAAAAAACACAAAAAAACCATAAAGGCCAACCACAAAGATCAAATTTCTAATATCCTTTCCTAGAACCACCATAAGTGACAAACACAATGATGCATTTATTCAAGCAGAGAGACTGAAACAGAAACCAAGCAGCATCTTGCAATTTCTGTCTGTAAAGCCTCCTGGCATCTCCAGGTTGGGCTGGGAAAGACTCCTGCCAGAAACTTCGGAAAGCTCCTGTCAATCAGTGTAGACGATACTAAACTAGGCAGATTAATGCTCTGGCTTCGTATAATACATTTCCCAATATTACTTATTGGGGACGGGGCTGCCTGTAGCTCAGTGGTAGAACATCTGCTTTAAGGTCCCCGGTTCCATCTCTGGCAGCATCTCCAGGTCAGGCTGGGAGAGACTCCCGCCTGAATCCTTGGAAAAGCCACTGCCAATCTGTAGACAATACTGAGCTGGATGGACCAATGGTCCCACTCCGTAGAAGGCAGCTAATTATGTTCCTATCCTCTTGTGCTTTTTTCTCATTTATATTGGAGAAAACAGCAGCAGCCTGGCTATATCATGACAGCGTATTGCTAGCAGAAACAGAACATACTGTTTCAAAGGAATGAATCACTGACGGAGTGCACAGAACGCATTGGCGCTTTGTAGCAGCCACTGCAAACACCAAGCACAAGTACTAAATTAATAATCAACAAGATAAATCAACAGAAGGCATACAAGGGAGTTTAATTTCATCTCACCCAGCCTCTTGACCTCCCCACTGCAGATTTATTATCTCTCAAGTCCCTTTGGGGCAGAGACCCAGCCCTCTCTTTTTTCAGAAATTCCATCAACAGATGCTGATGGTGTTGTCATGTTAAAATACAAAACAGAGCAGTCACCCATGATCAGAAAACATGTACAACCCATTCAATTGGCACAAGACCATCAAGTCAGCCATGCAGAAGATCAGTGAGCAGTTGTGCCATCTGCAAAACACAGTGGCTGACCTACAGAACAAGGATGCCCTGGTACAGCAAGAGAGCAGCCTAACAGAAGTTCCAAAATAGATGCACTGGTGCAGTTGGGAAGGGGCAATTTTTTATGCCCTCCCATTCCCCAGGATGCCCTCTGTGACACTCAAACGTATGTCCCCAAGGGCTACACAACCCTCAGGGACATATTTTCAGTGGCACAGAGGGCTTCCTGGGGAAAGGGTGTCAAAAATGGACACTTCCCCTCCGCTGGAGTTAGTTGGGAAGCTTTGTCAGGCTGCTCTCTTGCTGCTCCAGTGCATCCTTGTTCTGTAGGTCACTCAACAGCCAATATTGGATTGTGGAAATAGTAGCTCATTCAACTGAACTGTGAGGAGTGCAAAGCCACCAGAGGAAACCGTACATCTCCGCTCCAAGTGGGAGTTAAGAGATGTCTAGTCTCAAGTGAGGAACCAACCTTTCCTGCTCTTAGCTGCTAAGTTCCAGATGGAACTTATTCCAATCAATATGAGTAAAGAATGAGTCACTAAGCACCTCTTCCCCCTGCCTGGTTTCCACTGCAGAGGTTATGGCTGCAATTACAAGTCCTCTTTGCTCTCCTTGCGGACACAGAACCCGCCATCACCTCCCTCCCCACCAGCCAATTAAAACATCATTGGAGAGAGGAAGAGAGACACTTCTTGAAAAGCTACCAACCAAGCTCAAGTCGCAGTGTACCTCAGATGCTGTTTTCAAGGTGCCTGTCACGAGCACTCGAGGCAAGGAGGAGGTGGGTTTTAGCAGAGGATCAGCTGGAAAGAGACACGATGCCATTGTGACAGCTGTCCGTATGGCTTCGAAAAGCTGGGTTTCTTGTTGAAAGTTTTTATTGCTGTCTCAACTGCAAAAAAAATGCACCGGGAGCATACACATGCATTCTGAACAGTGGAGCAATTTCTGAACTACCCCTCTTTACCTTCCTGCCCTTTTCTATTTTTTAAGTTGCCCTCTCAGTTGCAGGATACAGATAGGAAGCGTGCTGCTGGACTTGTGTCTGACAGGTGAATAACTGCACCTGGGTACAAATCCATGCCTGTGTCCACTGTACACAGATTGTCCGAGCACTGAACATGATGTGTGAATAAGGCTTCTTGTTGGAGATCCAGCTCCAGATGGCATCGGCCTTTTGCACCAATAACCCTAATGACCACTAGGCCATTGGGAGTAGAGAGACGCTCTCCTCCTCTTTCCTGCTTTCTCTCTGCTTCTGTGACCCCTTCTTGGTGGATTGTTCTCAGGAACTACCTGGGAGTGAATTCCTCCTTATTCTTCCCAATTCTCTCTCTCTCTCTCTCTCTGAACACCATGTAGCTAGCAGCTAGGGTATAGGTCTTTCCTATCATCAGGTACTTCTAAATCAAACAGATTAGTTTAACCATAAATCAGTCCCCATGCTTATCGTTTGCAAGCGGTTGCCCCAGGCTGAGACCTTGTTAGCTTCTGCTGTAATGGGAGTGAGCCATAAACCCTTACAGGTTTGGGCGCCCCAGGCTCAAACTTTAGATATTATTTTATTTTCTCTCTAGCACTTCTGAATGCGCCTCATTAAGGATACATGTACATATGTGCGGAGGAGGTGGCAGTGCCTAGCCTCCTCCTCCTGCCTTACTTTCTGAGTCTTATTTAAAAGTAAAGCGTTTTGTTAAACTAACCCAAGCTGTCTTGTGTTTTGAGTGGGTGATTTGGTAGACTATAATTAGAAGCAAGTTGCAGAGCTGTTCCTGTAGGCCACCATCACTGAGCTGCGAGGGTATCCATAGCAACCGTGGTTGCCTGGGCTCCTCCAGTGAAGCTCTCTGGCTCTAAGGGCCCTTTTTTGGATGCTGCCATTTACATCCCCCTGAAAAGGCTCTTCCTGGCTCCGAGACAGCAACACAGTGGCACTGGGAGGAAAGGACATTTGGCAACAGAGGATGTGAAACCGCACTCTTGAGCAACACTGTTCCTTTCCACAAGTGCACTTTGGGATGCTTGCATGGCAACTGGCCATAAAACACAACTTGGCCATAAAACAGAACGACACAAAGAACAGCATGGAGAGGAAATATGAGCTAGGGTGAAAGAGGCCTCGGAGCCCATAGACCTGCAGTAAGAGTGGGGTTTGGCAATTCTGTAGAATTCCCTGCCACAGGATGTGATGATGGCCCACAGCTTGGATGGCTCTGAAAGGCACTTAGACAAATTCACCAAGGACAAGTCCATCAACTGGCTACTAGTCTTGATAGTATAAGCTACCTCCAGGTTTGAAGGCAGGATGCCTCTGAATACCAGATGCAGAGGAGGAGCAGCAGCTTCGCAGAGGCATCTGGTGGGCCACTGTGAGAAACAGGATGGCACTCATCCAGCAAGGCTCTTCTGATGTTCTTAGGTCTGAAGATCTAGGAAGATACAAAGTTGTCCTATTCTACATGTCTAACTATTGGTCCATCTCGTCCAGTCTTGCTTATTCTGGGTGCCTCCAAGGTCCCAGGCAAATGTCTCTTCTCAATCTAGCTACCCGACAGTCCTTAACTGGAAGTGTCAGGGATTCAACCAGGGAATACCTCAGAAAGGACATTATAGACCTGGAGAAGGTGCAGAAGAGGGCAAGATGAGATAATCAGGGGCCTAGAGCACCTTCCTTAAATGGCAAGGCTACAAGACATGGGGCGTTTTAGTTTAGAAAAAAAGGCAACAAGGGAGAGACATGACAGAGGTCTATCAAACCATGCATGGTGTGGAGAAAGTTGAGGGGGAAATTTTCTCACTCTCTCACAACACTAGAACCAGGGATCATCCCATGAAACTGGACCGACAAACTGGACCATGAAAAGGACCGACAAAACTGCATAACGAACCTATGGAATTCTCTGCCACAAAATGCGGTGACAGCCAACGGACTGGATGGTGTTCAGAAGGATTTGGATAACTTCATGGAGGAAAGGTCTATCATTGGCTACTAGTTGGAGGGCTAAAGGCCACCTCCAGCCTCAGAGGCAAGATGCCTCTCAATAACAGTTGCAGGGGAACAACAGCAAGAGAGAGGGCATACCCTCAGCTCTTGCCTGTAGGCTTCCCAGAGGCATCTGGTGGGCCACTGTGTGGAACAGGATGCTGGCCTACATCTAGACAGGCCTTGGGCCTCACCCAGCAGGGCTGTTCTTATGTTCGTATGACCTCTTGTATGCAAAGCATACACTCTACTCAGGTGAGGACAAAGTTAGAACACATAACATAAGGAAAATTATGACGACTGTACCTTAGCGGTGATAATTATTCTCAGTCTAATAGTAGAAATAGCGGCCTACCCTTGTAGGATTGGCATGGCACAAATACGAACGTTCGCAAACTCTTATCTCTAGAGAACTCAGGTGCTCCTCCAGAGTGGCGGACATCCCTTAAATGTGTGTGAATCACTTTCTTTGATCAGACTTGAACATCCCATCCAGTACAGTACTGAGGACTGCCTTTCTTTCCTGCTTTCACCCATTCCATACAGACACCATCGCACTTGCAAGCCATCTTACTCTTGTAAGCCATCTCTGGCTAGTACAGGGCTGCTCAGGGCCTTTGGACCCATCTGGGACCTTATGGGCATCCAGTCCTACAATCCCACTCCCCATGCTGCCACAGAGGATCTGTCCCACGGAGGTGGACAGTATTTATCAAGGGCTTAGACATCCTTGAATTCCCAATGATTCAATCCCCACACACTTTGCTCCCAAGAAGCAAAGTTGCATTTCCAAGCTTTTAATAGTGATCGACTCCGGTTAGCTAAATTGCTTCACTGGCATTGAGGTGTTGTCATTTGGCTTAGCTCCAGAAGGTGCTCTTCCATCAGCAGGAAGCCTCTTCTCTTCACAGAAAAGCAGCTGCTGGCCCAGCGGTAGAGCACTACGCGGGAAAAGCAACCCCAAGGGGGGAGCTTCCGTTTGCACAAACTCTTTCTCAAGATTTAAACTGTCCACTAGACTATCTCTCTCTTACTGCTTGTATCTTCTGCGTTCATCATGTCACCCACACTCTAATGCAACTCCCAATGCATTGCGGGGCTGAACTGCAGGAACACAGGAAGCTGCCTTCTACCGAGTTGGACCATTAGTCCATCTAGCTTAGTACTCTGACTGGCAGCAACTCCCCAGGGTTTCAGAGAGGTGTCTTTCCCAGGCCTACCTGGAGATGCCAGGGAGTGAACCTGCATGTAAATCAGGTGCTCTTCCACCGAGCTTCAGCCCCATCCCCTAAGGGGAGTATCTTATAGTGCTCACATGTAGTCACCCACCCAAGTGCAAACCAGAGCAGGCCCAGCTTACTAAAGGGGATAATTCATGCTCATTACTGAAAGACCAGTCCACTAGTGCTTGCACAAGAGTTCACAGAACAAAAGCACCAAGATATTTCTTCCTCATACTCAAGAGTGCTGCTCATTGTTTTCAACTTAAGGTTGAGGCGGAAGTTCTTAGAGAACCTCTGGCTTCACTTTTGGTGGCCAGATGAAATTGCCCTCAAGTCTCTCTCAGGACAGGAAAAGAGAAAGAAAAGAAAAGAGAAAGGGAAAAGAGAAAAGGAAAAGGAAAGAGAAAGAAAAGAGAAAGAAAAGGAAGATTTCACCAACCACACATCAACTCCTCAAGACCCTCCTTACGCTGAAGCTTCCAGCCACTTCAGCAGAGAGCCATCCATCTTTGGTTCCATGCCACAATGTGTGCATTTTCAAACAAGCTGGGCAAAGGTGAGCTCTTGAGTGATGTCTCTATTTGCCAAGAGTCCCGGGAACAAAGAGAGGCTATAATTAAAATGTCCCTCTTGCTTTCACTCAGGCTTTTCTTCAGAAGACAAGAGAAATGTACTCCAAGCGCCAACATGTGTGGGCCCAGGAGAATGTGAAGCTTTAGAGGGCTGTCACCGAAGCTTTTCTACTCCCTGGCCAGGATCCAGGGAGCTACTTCCAGGGTGCTAGAGGGCCTCACTGCCTGCACCCAGTGGGATCCTGCATTATGCCACCTCCCTTTTAACCAAAAGATTGCCCACACAAGAGCACGAACTGCTTGGAAAGCTTCTTGCGGGTTCACAAATGATTTGCTCTAGGGAGGGAGAAGACAACTACTTAAATAGCAGCATTCACCCACTCCCCTCGAGACAACCTTCTTCGGGGCTTATAAGCATACAGAGCTTGCACAGCCAACTAAAACCAGTTCCACATGATGCAGAACAAGAGCCTCATTCAGGCAGGTCCATCACACTTACAGCTTTTGCCTCTTCAAATGGAGGCTGTGATAGACCTGCCTGCCCACCCGAGGAGAGTGACTGACGCACCGGGCAGGACCTCCGTCTCTTTTCGGAGGCTGCACTCAAGTACAGCCTCCGTTTCAAGATGTCTGAATGAGGCTAAGGTCATAGGCCGAGGGAGTCAAATTCGGCTATAGTCCCAAAAGGGGGTGAAAAGAGCCCCTTGTATCAACACCACTTCCAGAGTACAGATGTGTCATCTTCCTGAATGCTCCCCCTGAATGCAGTAAACTGGCAACATTGTGGAGAGGACTGAGCTGTAGCCATCTTCAGAGTGTACTCATTTTCTTCATGCAGTGAGGCTGTTTTGTTTTTATAAGGGGGAAGGCCTGGACGGAGCTCTTGCCATAGGGCTGATGACCCCACCTGCACACTCACCATCTTACCTGGTTTTACCTGTGAGTGCAATCATGCTTGCTCATCTCCAACTTCCACGAATAAGCCAGCTACTAGTCCCGGAGGATGTCAAAGAGGGAACAGATGCTCACTGGTTTTATAACATGTCTTATAACCTATAAAGCCCTAAACGGCTTAGGCTCTGGGTATTTAAAAGAACGTCTTCTTGGCCACGATCCCCACCGCCCATTGAAATCATCTGGAGAGGTTTGTCTACAGTTGCCAGTGGCCCGTCTGGTGGCTACTCAGGGACGAGTCTTCTCCGTTGCTGACCCAAGGCTTTGGAATGCACTCCCTGTTGAAATAAGAGCTTCCCCATCTCTGACAAGTTTTGAAATGTCAGTCAAGACACATCTGTTCACCCTGGCTTTTAATCAGATTTACAGTTTCAATAGTCTTTAACACTTTAAAACATTGTTTTGACAATTTTAAATTGTTTTAATGTTGTAATTGCATTTTTATTGTAAACCACCTGGAGATGCCCCACAATCAGCTGCCCCTCCATGTTGGGGGGGAGGGAATGGCCAAATCGGACCTTTCGATCTGTCTGACTACACACCCCTCATAGTTCATAATCTTTTATTAGCTGTTCCTACAGTTGTCCTGAGCAGGGGGAAGATGGACAATCTCATGATACTTACTAGCTCAGAGCAGTAAACAGACTCCAAGCTTGTGGGATCCAGCTTGCCTTTTATGAGAACCTGGAGATTCAGATCCAAAATGGCAGCCCAAAGGATGGAGCTAATTACCCATGAGCAACACACTGGGACAACTTGCATACACAAGTACAGACTGAGGGCTGGGGTATTATACAAGTGGGGATTCCGACACGAAATTCCAAAATGGGCCAACATTGGTGTGCAAAACACTGCTCAACCAGATAAGATCCCCATTTTACAGGATGAGAATAGGAAGTTGCGCAAGGCGGTTGTGAGGGCCCCTCGGCAAGTCAGCCCCCTCTTCTGTGGCTGGGCTCCCCTACTGTTCTGGAGAACACAGAAAGCTGCCGTCTAATGAATCAGACCATGGGGTCCATCTAGCTCAGTATGGTCTACACTGACTGGCAGCAGCTTCTCCAAGGTTTCTGGCAAGAGTCTTGCCCAGCCGTACCTGGAGATGCTGCCAGAGATGGAACCTGAGACCTGCATACAAATAGTATGTATTATTATTATTATTATTATTATTATTATTATTATTATTATTATTATTATTATTTTAAATTCCCCAAGTTTAACAAAAAGCAATAAGAATTTAGAAAAATTAAGGTTTATAAAGCCAAGACAGATTGAAGACAAAAATTTTCTTTAAAACTTAAATTATATATATATATATATATATATATACACACACACACACACACATATATATATATACACACACACGCACACACACACGCACACACACACACACACTCACTCTATAATACAATAAAATCAGATAAAAATCACAAAAGATAAGTTCCATTTAAAAATGTTTCATTTTTTCAAATATATAAAAAAACCCAGCGTTTACTGGTACTAGAAGAGATTCTAAATATTGATGTTTGTTTGCTTTATATTCTAGGACAAAGAGAGCCCTATTCACACATTACATTAATCACATACACAACCTGTATACAGTGTATGAGTATACAGATCTGTGCACATGTACAGTTATTCACACATTATGTTCAACACATATATAATATACACTTATTTGTATCCTACATTTCAGGGGGCCTGTACCCAGGTTCACTTTTAAAACGAACACAGGTACAGGCATTTGCACAAAAGCATGTACATGTGTACAGATACCTGTATGCAATTACAACCTAATGTCTGAACAGGGCAGAGGAGAAACGTATTTAGAAAATACTTGCTCACATTAGACAAGTAACGAGGTAAGAAACAATTCCACACCAACCAAACTGCAATTATTTTTGCAGGTCAATTAACCATATATTATTTTAACTCTGGTTAAAAATATACATTTTAATCACTGCAGTGTTTCCCCCCATACTCTTAAAAAAAAAATCACCTTATTCACTAAACCTTACTTGAAACAGTAAAAACACATTGCAGATTTATTTCTAAAGGCTTATCATATTAAAAAAAACATTTTGGTATAGCAGTATTACACGAAAATACTCTCATATTTGTGAACTACAAGGAAGGGATATATATTTCTTTTTTAAAAGTGATGTGCTCTGTACATCAAAATGCAACTTCATAATATATTATCAGTAAGAGTAAAATAAACTCTAAATGATGTATTTTATTCAGCATTAACTCCCCCGCACCACCACCTGCCCAACCCACACACAAAGTTGAATACGACTGTGCAAAACTTCAGTTGCCAGCCTGACCACAACTACTAGCGAGTAAGCCCCATTGAACACAGTGAAGCTTACATCTGAGTGGAAGTGCAAGATTGCATTTTTAGGAAATTATTATGTAGCAGGGCTTGTTTTGGACAATCTTTCTTCAGGGTTGACATATGGCTAAAATAAAATTATTGCTAACCAGTATTAAAAAAACAAAAAATACAACTAAAGGTTAATTCTCTCAAGTGCCTAAGTTGTAGATTATTATCAGTACAACAAAATTTATATGCCATCAAGGTAAGAACATAAGAACAGCCCTGCTGGATCAGGCCCAAGGCCTATCTAGTCCAGCATCCTGTTCCACAAATGGGCCCACCAGATGCCTCTGGGAAGCCCACAGGCAAGCGGTGAGGGCATGACCGCTCTCCTGCTGTTGCTCCCTTGCAACTGGTATTTAGAGGCATCTTGCCTCTGAGGCCGGAGGTGCCTATAGCCCTCAGACTAGCAGCCATTGGTATTCTGGTCCTCCATGAATTTACCTAAGCGCTTCTTAAAGCTATTCAGGCGGGTGGCAGTCACCACATCTTGTAGCAGAGAATTCCCATATGTTAATTATGTGTCGTGTGAAAAAGTGCTTCCTTTTGTCAGTCATTTCCTGGCAATCAGTTTCACGCAAGAGGAAACTGTATGAAAGTTTCTCTCTATTCATGCTCTCCACACCATGCATAATTTTGTAGACCTCTATCATGTCACCCCTTAAGTCATCTTTTTTCTAATTAAAAAGCCTCAATTGTTGACTCCCTAAAGGTGATCTAGGCCCCTGATCATCTTGGTCGCCTCTTCTGCACCTTCTCCAGTTCTACAATGTCCTTTTTAAGGTATGGTGACCAGAACAGTACACGGTACTCCAAATGTGGCCACACCATAGAGTTTATGGTTTTACATAATTTGAATCCACCAATCCTTTGCTTACACCTCATCCAACCCAAACAAGGTGACTTACTATTATAATTTACATCCATTCACGTACACATTGATCACTAAATGCCCACATTATAATAATCTGGGCATCAGTTAAAAACTGTTTACTTGCCCAGGCTTTTGAGAGCACTTACACTAAACATAAAACCTTCTGATGTTATCTGCTGTTTTATTCTCCTCCTGTCTATTTTTGCTATAAGGGGTAGTTTTATGTTGATTTAATGTATTTAAATCAACATTTGTTGCAAGCCACCTCGGAAGCCAATATTAGCAGAAAGGCAAGGTATTATTTAATTTATTTATTTTAAACAGGTATATCCCATCTCTCCTGTGCAATACTGCTCAGGGTGGCTCAAAACTATAAATAAAACAATTTGAAAGAATACGACCCTGTTAAATAAGACCCAATTAAAACCAGATTTGCAAGCTAAAAACCCACTAGGACAGACACAAATAAAAATTTAGAAAGCCCCTCTAAAAAGATTAGTCTAAACACTTTTAAAAAATGCTGAGGGAGGGGGCATGGTGACTTTCATCTAGGAGGGCATTCCAGAGTTGAGGGGCCACAACCAAAATTGGCTCTGGTCTCTGCCAATTGGATCTCAATCCCAAACAAAGGCCTGAGATGTAGAGTAAAGGGCCCTGGCAGGTTCCTGTGGGCAGGTATAAAATGTTTCGAATAGACTAACATTATCCTGCAAATAAAATTGTGTTCCCCTTTCTGCTGAGAATCCTTTGGAGGACTCATAATTGACCCCTTTGCTCTGTGGATTAAACCGGCCTGGATCCTGGGACATGAGCCCATTGCCCAGACACTCTGATGGCTAAGACATATCATGCATATTTCAAATGGCACCCCGCCACCCCAAAAAAGGAAACACTCATCGACCTTTGGATAAAGCAAACCTCTGTCCTATCCAAAGCCACAAGTGAATGCACTATAATCTGCACACTGTTTGTAAGTGCATGTGTACTGAACATGGCAAGTCATGTATGAAAAGGCCTCATAGGTATAAAAATCTCATGGACTTATTTCTCTGAATGAGGCTTCACTGATTTGTTCCTAAGGCTGTGAGCATCTACTGCAGTGGTCTGTCTGTCTCCTTGCAAGTAGTTGCTCCTAGGTGTGTTTTTATCAAGCACCGAAATGCTACGGGAATTGAATCTCATCTTCACTGCAGTCTGGTCCGCAAAAAAAAGAAAAAGAAAAAGTGGAGGGGACATGTGGAGGGGGTGATTAAACTGCATGTGGTTCAATCTTCAAGATTAGGAATAAGACGTGCTCCCTGTTTCTATGGCTGCAGCAGCCCTTGAGACAGAAATTTCCCTGCAATGACTAACTGCATATTCATTTGAAGGTAGGTCTAGTTCCAGTTTCCTGAGCTAAGCACCTTCATCTTCAAAATAAATAAAGATAAGATAAAATAAAATATATCTGTTTGCAAACCCTTAATGGCCATTGTAGCAAGATCAGTAACTATCTATTCTGAAAGAAAAAGTGAGCAACCGTTGTTGAAGAGAAGGGTGGTGGTGGGGACATTACATCTTCAACTTCTATGTACAAATCACATTGTAAAGAAGAAGCAAAACATTCTAGTTGCCCTTTCGAAAACAGATGTTTAGGATTGAACATACACAACCCAAATACTAGTTTATCAAAGAATGTACTGCACCTTAATTGTCAACACCTAGTTTGGATAGTCCCTGCCGGAAATCATGCAACTCATCGATCTTTCCGTCTAGTATATCTAAAAAAGTCTGTAGCTCCGTCTTAAGGTTGTTTTGTCTGTGTTTGCTTTCTTCAACCTCTGTCCTTAGATCTCTGACTTTCTCCTCGAGGTCTTTATTCCTTTTCTCAGCAGCCTTAAAAGAAAGTTGCAGAAAAGTCTTAGTGACACGTACAAGAGTCAATCTTTTCCCCTTTCTCTGCATCTCCATTACTGTGACCGTTACAAACACACACCCCCACACACACCCTCTACAAGGAAATTCTGTCAGCCAAAAGCTGTTTTTTAAAAATCTGACTAGTGCACAGAAGGATACAGATAAAGTGGAAGAGATGCTTGGCATTGAATTATGTCAGTTTGGGCAGCATCTTAACATTTGGCTGGAATTTATACACTCCACTCTGCATGCACTACTGTCATTGCTAGCATTTTGGAATTTGTTCTAAAAATTATCCGTGGTGCTTCAGATCTCTCTTTTTTTTAAAAAAGCAAAAAAGCTTGAAAAAATAGTTCCTGGGAAATTATATGGGCTTAATCTGGAACTCAGGCTGATTATTACAGGGTTTTTGTTTGTTTGTTTTTTAATGGATGTTTTCTTTAGCTGAAGATTCATAAGGGCAATAAGGAATTTATTACTTGTTGAAAATACATATACCTGCCCCTCCTGTACACTGCTACCCAAGGAGGCTCACAAAATCAATAAAACAGATACACTATGTAAACAATATAAAATGAACATAAATTAACTAAAAACAAGCATCAGTTAAAACCAAATTTAAAATTTCAAGTTAAAAGTTTAAAACCCACCAGATATACACTAGAGTTGAAACGTTAAAGTGCCACTCTACAGAGATGGGTATTAGCTGTTTCATAAAAAAACCTGAAGGAGGAAGCATAGTGGAGTTCTTCTGGGAGGGCATTCCAAAGCTGAGAGGCCACAACTGAAAAGGCCCTGCCTCTAGTTCCTGCCAAGTGGATCTCCATTAATGGCAGGGCTGGAGATGCAGAACATTTCTTAACACTCTCCAGCAATCAGGTTTTTCTGTAAACCTGTACTTAATTGTGGGGGGTAGGGGATTTCTTTTACACTTAAAAAAAGAATATTTTAATTTTTTTATTGTTAAATTTACACCCTGCCTTTCATTAAGAAAATCCCAAGGCGGCTCACAATAAAGTTTAAAAACATGATTATAAAAAAGACACATATTGAACTAAAAAGTATAAAAACATAAGAATAGCCTTATTGAGTCAGAGGCCTTATTTGCTCCAAAGGGTGGATTCCCACGTTGCATCCCCATCCTCTACCCAATTCCCAGTGCATGCACTGAGAAGGAAGGTAACATTGCTGAAGCCATTCCCATATTGCAGAACAAGGAGCTTCCTCATACTAGGCCTGAATATACAAGATAAAAGCAGGAATCACTTCTGGTTCTAGCCAGTTTTGGAGAACTCAGAGGACAAGCGCCAACAGCACAGGCAGCTACTAGAGCTGTAGCTTCAGGAATGGATGACTTCACAAGGATGTTCTAAGCAACCTATCTCAATTCTCAGCTTTCATTGTCTCCAGGCCTTTCACGTGCAGAGATATATGGAAACGCATGCAGGCCATATTCCACCCAACTGCGCACAAAGAAGCATTGCAATCAAATTAATAATAAGCTTGTTCACACAATCATTTGAATCTAGGTTCAGTGTGGGTTACCAATACTGAAGCCATGCCAATGTGGGAATCTCAGGCCATTTTGCCAATGGGCTTCAGGGCAAAATACAAAGTGCTAGTTATAACTTATAAGCCCTAAATGGCGTAGGCCTCAGGTATTTAAGAGAATGTCTTCTTCATTATGAGCCCCACTGCCCATTGAGGTCGTCTGGAGAGGTCCGTCTCCAGTTGCCGCCAGTTCAGCTAGTGGCCACACGGGGACGGGCTTTCTCGGTTGCTGCCCCAAGACTGTGGAATGCGCTCCCTACTGAGATACAATCCTCTCCATCTCTGACAATTTTTAAAAAGCATTTGAAAACCCACCTCTTCACCCAAGCTTTTTCAGTTCTTTAAAATTTTTAAGGTTTTAATTTGTGGATGATTTTTAAATTACTAAATCGTATGCTATTGTATATGTTTTAACTTGTTTTATGCTATTGTTAACCGCCCAGAGATGAAAGTTTGGGACGGTGTACAAATTCGATAGATAGATAAATAAATAAGCAATAAACAAACCACTTTGGCATAGGTTCACACAATCACTTCAATATTGGTAACCCACATTAAACCTAGATTTGGTGAACTAGCCTATTTCATTACAGTATTTATCTGTCAGCTATAAAAATTCAGATAATAGGCCTGAAGCTGGACTCCGTTTTTCTTTAATCCTGAAGACGATGATATAGTGGCAATGATATACGCAGTCTCTCTCAATCCGGAAAAGAGATTACTTATGGGGACAACAGCTGTGGCCAACTATTAATGTTAGGGAAGAAATGAAAGAGGCAATGAAATTCATTGGTCTATAAAAGGGTTAAAAAAATGTTCTGTAATGTCATCACCTCCACCACTGCCCCCGGATTTTGGATTGGTTATTTCGTTTCAGTTGCTGTATTTAAGCTCAAGAGTTTCCAGCTGTTTGAAATAGAATTGAGAACGATGTTTTAACATTGAAATGTGTTCACGTTTGGTAAGACCATTGTTTTTAAGTTATTTTACTTATGCATTCAAGTGGTTTTAATATCTTGTCTTAATCCTGAAGCTGAAAATGTATAATAAATACTCATAACTGCCCATACCTGCAGTTTTTGAGACACCGATTCACATTCTGTCATGAGCTGTGGTATAATTTCACCCTGTTTCCGAAGATCTTCCAATTCCTAGAGAAAGTAACGCAAAACTAGAAGATTACACAATTCAAATGGGGGCAACATTTTTTTTTTTAAGTAAACTTTCAAAACCTCTTTTCAACTACTTTAATAGAAAACAGTAAGTGGTATTAAAAAACAACAACACCTCCCCACCGCTAAGGTTTCTACTGCCAAAATACCAGAGATGTATTAAATCAGAAACAGAGTAACTAGTTTTGAAGCTATACCAAATTCACTTGCTCATTTGTTCACAACTCCACACAGTCAAATTCTGAGAATCAATGCTATTTTGTGCTTTATTAAATCATTAACACACACACCTACACAGAAAAATATATATTACATGGGGGTGTGTGTGTGGAAGAATGCATTGAAGTAATAATAGGGAAAGACCGACAGTGAGTGCCTAACAGCCCAGTCCGATCCATTAAGTAACTCCCTATTTATTAAATGGGAATTACTCTCAGGTAAGTGTGCAGAGAACGTTAAGTGACAAAGGAGGTTTCCACTCAAAGCAGGAAGGGTGATCTACATGTAGACAGACCTTCTAGATCAGAGCTAGCACAAGAGTGACTGATCCTTCCAATGCTTGTCTGAAGTAGCTCTCCATGCATTTGGGCTTGCTCTTCCCTCCCTGCTCTTCCAGTCAACACTGCGAATCTGATTGGCTGGCTGAGTGGTGACATGACCGCACCACTTTTAATCTCTTTCTCCTTGAGTTGGTTTGCTTTCACTTTCTCTCCCATCCATTTCTATCCAGTTTCTTCTCCCACAAAGCAGGCTTTTCTTGCTACCCTCCTGTCTTGCAGCAAAATTCTGAATTCCAGGAATTCAGCAGTTTTGATGTTCAAATCAAATTCCATCAACGTAAATGTTTGTACAAGCTGCCAGTTTGTGACCAGCTCCGCCATTCATTTGTGCCTGTTTCGTGCTGGTAGATCTCATGGATCTGACAGGTGAGGAAAAAAAGCCTTATGTCTGCCCACTTCTGTTCTAGCTGTTACCCAAAATAAGAAAAATAGTACCGGGTACAGGCAGGGGTGGGGGGGGTGGGGAGATGTCCCACACAATGCATCTAGAGGTGCCCACGTACTTCAGCACAGGTGTGGCCCACCAAGGAGAAACCACCAATGTTGTCCTCTCTCAGAGTCCATTATTATGACGATGACAGTTTACATAGAGAAATAAATAAATAAGGCTCCCTGTCCCCAAAGGGCTCACAATCTAAAAAGAAATAAGACAGACACCGGCAACAGCTACTGGACAGATGCTGTGCTGGGGTTAGATGGGGCCAGTTGCTCTCCAGCGGCTCACTAAAGAGAATTCTCACTTTTAAAAGGTGCCTCTTTTTGCTCCATCAGCAGGGGAACTGAAAGCCCGTCAGAAAGCATGTGGACTGATCCCATCCTCCAACTTCCTCTCCACACATGATCAGCACCATCCAACTGGACAGCGCCGATCATCTGTGTGGCAGGGGAGACCCATGTTGTTGTAGAGGGTGCGTATACAACCACAGGAACACAGGAACATAGTTGTATCAGACTATTGAGGAATATATCCAGTCAGGACTATTGATCCATGCAGATCAGCATTGTCGACACTGATTGGCAGCAGCTTCTCCAAGGTTTCCGGCAGGCGTCTCTCCCAGCCCTACCTGGAGAGGCTGCCAGGGATTGAACCTGGGACCTTCTGCAAACAAAGCAGATGCTCTGCCACTGAGCTACATCCCCATCCCTCAGCGATATTTGGGCTGACGCCAGCGTGGCTGTCTTTTCAAATATTTACACCCCTCTTGTGCTGCTCTGTCGTTCTCTCCTGGCTCGTTAGTGTTCCGCAAGATGCAAGGCTTTCAAGGGGTGCTCTTTTCGTGGCGTTGCCTCTGTGACTGGGCTCGCCTTGCCCAGCCAAGAACAGACGAGGCCCGAGTTGTTTTGCTCTAGTCAGGCGTCCGCTAAGATGGGAACACAGCCTGACACAAGCCAGGGCAGGCCTTGGCAGCGAGTGGAAATGAAGACTGTAATATTCATGAGCCCATTTTCTGGCTGAGTGGGAGTCTTGGAAGTTAGAAAATATGGCTCATTAGGACTGCTATTACCCGCAGAATGGGCTGCGGGGAAGAAAGCATGACATTTCTCTCTGAAGCAGGCAACTGAAAGTGCCTCTTGCATAAAAATCCATCACCCTGTGTGACTTGAGCATAAAAATCCATCACCCTGAACTATTTCCATGCACCGAGCAGAAGCTCTTTACACAGAGTTGGCTGTGAAGAGCATTAGCTATATTAGCCCTGAAATCAGCTATCAAGTCAACATGCAATGTTAAGGCAGAAATCCAACAGGACTGCCGTCAGCACACATCTCTGATCCTTCCCGTGGAAGCTCTGCAGTCACAGTGATCAAAAGATTCCTCCCTGGTCTCCAAGACGCACACACCCAGTCCAGACAGACCACCGTTCGGCTCTCACGAATGGGCTTCATGTTCACAAACTCCCTCCAACACAGTTGGCAGTAATTAGAGTTTGTCAAAATGTCCAGATTGCAGCAACTGTGGTTTGTAGAAGCCACAATGCAGCTGATGAGGACAAACTGCAGCTGATACATGGTGTGGAGAAAGTTCCCCCTCTTTCGCATAACACTAGAACTGGTGGTCATTCCATGATACTAATTACCAAGAAATGTAGGACCGACAAAAGGAAGTACTTTTTCACACAGCGCATGATTAATCTATGGAATTCTCTGCCACAAGATGTGGTGACAGCCACCAGCCTGGATGGTTTTAAGAAAGGCTTGGATAAATTTATGGAGGGTAGTCCTATCAATGCCTACTAGTCTGAGGGCTATAGTGAGGAAGGGAACTAGGACACACAATGGAGAAAGAACACAGGAGCCAAATCATGTTTTGACCCCAATGTCTCAACCAGGCTGTAGACTCCAAGGGAAGTCTCTGTTTGCCTCTGCCTTGGCCTAATCAAGCCATCTTCATGTCTTTATTTCAATAAGACAAATATATTCCATGCTATGACAACAGAATTTAGATGGTACGGTTAGCATCACTCTCTGATGTCAATCTTCCTCTTGGCTACAGCAACGCAAAGTAGGAAGATGTGGGTGGAGGAACAGAAAAGAATGAGATGTGAGACAGCCCTAGCAATTTTTGCAGACAGCTATTTACTCAATATACTGTCGGAATCTCTCTCTTTTAGCTTTTATTGAGCAGATAGATTTGAGACCTAATAGGAGAGTGTGGTGTAGGCTTAAGAAGATGAACACAAGACTCTTAGGAGGGCGTATGCCTGTTTCTTGCTGTGTGTGGTTAATGCACTGGAATAGGGTTAGTAGCTCTGCATATGTACAAGAGAGCTATTTGAACATGAAACATAGTACTGTAGACTTTGCCACTGACGTACTATATAGTAGCTCTTTAGCAGAGCATCACTTTTCTCACGGGGCCCTGGGTTTCTCTGCAAGGAAGCCAAGATAGCTGAACAGGTTTAGGTCTGTAGTGCAGACCAGGGGTTCCCAATCTGTGGTACTCCAGATGTTGCTAAACGACAACCCCCATCATCCCCAGCTACAATTTACTATGGCTGGAGATGATGCGAGTTGTAGTTCAGCAACATCTGGAGTACCATAGGGCGGGAACCCCTGGTTTAGACCTAACAGAACACCTTCCCATATAGTCACCAATAGGGTTAATATTTCCCGTTCAATGATCATGGCTTCCTTGTAGAGAATCATGGGAATTATGAACCAACTAGTTTATGGCTCATGCCCTCTAGTGGGCAGACACGTGAACCAAATACATATCTTAAGCCACAGATCTGTTTGGATATTGAGTGGATATAGAGAGCTCTCTTACAACACTAGAACCAGGGGTCATCCCATGAAACTAATTGCCAGGAAATTCAGGACCGACAAAAGGAAGTACTTTTTCACACAGCACATCACTGATCTATAGAATTCTCTACCACCGCGATGGAATGTGGTGATGGCCACCAGCTTGAATAGCTTTAAGAGAGGCTTACACAAATTCATGAAGGACAGGTCAATCAATGGCTACTAGTTTTGATGGCTACAGGCTACCTCCTGGCTCAGAGGCAGAATGCCTCTGAATACAGTTGCAGGGGAGCAAAGGCACAAAAGGGGGCATGCCCTCATCTCTTACCTGTGGGTTTCCCAGAGACATCTGGTGGGCCACTGTGGGAAACAGGATGCTTGACCAGATAGGTCCAGGCCTCAGTCAACAGGGCTGTTCTTATGTAGATTTGCCCAACTCCTAAAATACTCTAAATTAGCATTGGGCAAGTACTGGAGCTGAGGACTCGATTGCCAAATATGTTGTGCCTACGTGAAAGCCATACATAACCTCTCTTTGCTTTACGTACCAGCTCTTTATCTTGAAGCTCCACTTCCAGTTCTTGGAGGCGTCTGCTCAGTTGTGTGTTCCGTTCTTTCTCCTTATCTATCTCATTGCATTGTTCTTCCAGTTCTTCAATCTTAAAGAAGGGGAGAAATCACAATCATGCTAAGTTTCTTGTCTGTGTCTCCAGACCCAGGAGAATTCTCCTGGGAGTGATGATCTATCTTTTTCCCCCCACGGTCTCTGAGGAAGGGGTTTACGTCACTCAACTCCTCCTCCAGGCAGGTCAGGCCCTCCTTTGAGCCTCTCCCCGAAGGACCTCAACCTTTTCCCTCATCTCTGCCAGGGAATGCCATTATCATCGACTGGGCCTCCCTAAATAGCCCTGAACACCCTGGGCACAACCTCCCCACCACCTCCGGAAATCCCACCCCTGCAGGCACTTCCAGTCCTGTCAGCCCCACCTTCTGTTTACACTGGTGTGGTGATTCCCCCTCCCATTTGTATTCAGAGGTATGCTGTCTCTGAACATAGTGGCTTCACATAGCCATTGATAAACCTATACTCCACTGGAATCGACAGAATGTCAGAGTTGGAAGGGAACTTGGAGGTCTTCTAGTGCAAGAATCTCCTGTAGCCTCCCTGACAGATGGCTGTCCCTCAAAGAGGCCCGATGCCCTCAAAAGGTGTGGCCGCCAGCGCCTGGGTGTCGAAGCCCTCTGTGGCCGCACTACTCCGGCTCCAGGCCCGTCGGACCCTGCCCCAACCACCACCAACAACAACCCCAAGGGAGAGCCAGGAGAGGAAGGGGCTCCCGCCACCACACCAGCCAACCCAGAGATGGGCAAGCCCATGGTGCTGCGCATGGAAGAGCCTCAACACTCCTATTTTTAAATTGTACTTGCACTTTATTAACTGTTTTTAAACACATGGGGTGGGGAGATCGCAGTTGTCCTTAACAAATGAATAGCTGGTGTGAAAAACCACCCTGTGATTGACTGGCATGTGAATTACTGGCTTGGCAATATTGATCGTCTCAGTACGTATTTATTCTAAATTGTACCCTGCCTGGAAGTACACTGAAAGTGGCTTATAGTCAAATAAAACTGCAGTACTTCCAATTAAGCAGATAGTGCAAACATACACACAGCACAGAATAAACGAATCCAGGGAGACTACTTCAACCAATCTAGAAAGGTCACCCAAATAATATACATTTAATTATATGACGAATATGATGCCGGACCTCTGTGTGGCTGTCAAGGAGGCAATGGGAGATTGCTGCACTGAGCAGAAGGCTGGACTAAGAAAACCCCTGAGATCCCTTCCAACTCTGACATTCTGTGATCCTAATGGAGGATAAATTTATAAATGGATGCACGGAACCTCCATGTTCAGAGACAGCATGCTTCTGAACACAAATGGGAGGGAAAATCACCACACCAGCTTAAACAGAAGGCACATAAGCCAGAGATGAAGCAATTGTTTTTCCCTACTGTGGCCTTCCCAGTGACTGGTATTCAGAGGTATGCTGAAGGGGAAAGCAGGAATGGTGCAGAAGTGATTTATTGAGGGAAATATGTCCCAGTGTGTTTCCATGCTGAAAGCCCCTTCTTCAAGGGACTACAGAATGTAAAACAACAGGTTTTAAAATGTGAGAAAATTAAAATATGTAAAAATGCATAATTTTGCCAGAGCCTTCTGATTTTTTAAATGTATTTTTACATCTTTTTATTCTTGTTGTTTTACATTCTGTAGTCCCCTGAAGAAGGGGCATTCAACCTTGAAACCTGTTGGGACCATCTTTCCTCCATAAATCACTTCTGCACCGTTCCTGCTTTCCCCTTCGGCATACCTCTGGATATTGGGAGGCCACAGTAGGGGAAAAGCAATTGCTTCAACTCCGGCTTATGGGGCTTCACAAGAGGCCACTGTGGGATACAAGATGCCAGACTCTTTGGACTTTTGGTTTGATCCAACAGGGCTCTTAATAGACCCCTACATTGTGTGACAGAGGCACAGACCTCTTTCAAGAAAAGAACTCAGTCTGGCTACTCCAATGCCCGACAGATCTGAGTTCCCCCAAAATCAACAGTGTGGAATTACTGCTATGAGTAGCATTCATAGAAACCAAATTCCTCTGCTGTCAGCACACCTCGGCCAGGAGTGCGTGGGCCAATTAAAAGCTTTCAGTAGATCACACCATATTATTTTAGCAACAGTACAAACTGCTATTCTTGGATCACTGCTTTTATAAATACACACACACACACTAAATTCACTCCTCTTTGCTATTCTCCCCTGCTATTTACTTCGAGCACAGCAATGGGGAAGATACATGTTGCTCTATCCTTGACTTGTCCCCTCCAGCTATTTGGAGGAATTGCACCAAAAAATAAACCCACTTTAGAGAAAGCCTAAACAAGCTTTGGGCCAAGATAAGGATTATCAGGACATCATCAAGTAAAATTCCTTGATAAATGCTGCTGCACCCTCTTTAAAATGCAGGGCCCAGAACTGAATGCAGTATTCAGAATGCAAGGTATAGGTGTCCTGCTGTACGTGTGTTGAACATAATGTGTGAATAACTGTACCTGCGTGCACTGTACACTCATTGTGCAAGTGCTCCTCTGTAAACCATTTCTAGTGTAAACAATACACACAGGGCACCCTGACCTGGATCAGGACTACAGTGGGGGAGGCAAGTGGGAGGGCTTTAAGCTACCTCCCCCCATGCAGGCTATGCGAAAGGGTGGGGGTGGGTCCCACTCGTTCCAATGAAATAAAGAAATAGCATATTTACCACCCAGAGACTTAAGTTTTGGGCAGTATAAAAATATGTCACAGAAATAAATAAAATATGCAGGGGATGCAATTCGGATTGGGAACTTGATGAAGGAAGGGAGTCAAAGCCCCCATCTTCTGCTATGGTCCCAGTTCAGATCAGGGGCCTTGTGTGTACTATGGAGACAAGAAAAAAGCAATTATGCCCAGGCTAATGGCATGACTAACATCGCATCTACTCTGGCCCCTTCTAATATAATTTTGGGCAGAGCCTCCATGTGTGGCATCGGATACCTTGCTCCTAAGTTGATCATTCTCGTCTTTACGAACAGAAAACTGTTTCTTCCAGTGTTCTATGCTAGCAGCCGATTCCTGAAGTGCAGAGGTCAGTCTGGCATTGCTCTCCCGAAGAGTCTGCAGTTCCAATTCCCATTTTTTTACATTGGAGGAACTAAAGAAGGGAGAGGGAGAGGGAGAGAGAGAGAGAGATAGATTTCTAAACATTAATTTGATTATGATTCTTCTGCACATAACATTCACACACCCCTCATCAAACAAAAGTAGCATTTTTATTCAAATATATTTATAGCCAACTTTCTTCTTCCATCAGGGAACTTAAGATCGCTCCCAAGAGCTGTCCCATCTGGGCACTGATGAGACCCAGACCTGCTTAGCTTTAACAAGGTTGTTATATGGTCTGGGGAGGAGAGCTGCTCTTGTGGTAGCAGTGCATGAATTGTCTCCTTTGCTAAGCAGGGTCTGCCTTGGTTTGCATTTGAATGGGAGACTATATGTGAGCACTGCCTGCTGCAAGATATTCCCCTTAAGGGTTAGGGTCGTAGTTTCGTGGAAGCGCATCTGCATGCTTCCGTGCAGAATGTCCCAGGTTCAAGCCCTGGCAGCATCTCCAGGTAGGGCTGGGAAACTCTCCTGCCTGAAACCTTGGAGAGCTGCTGCCAGTCAGTGTAGACAACACTGAGTTAGATGGAACAATGGCCCGACACAGTATAAGGCAGCTTCCTATGTTCCTGTATATCATTTGCCTTCAGATCATGCCCTTGACTCAGCCATGACACTGTACAGAATACGGCACAGATTATTTTTTTGAAATCTATGTTTATTATTGTGGACAGGGACATGAAGCCAACAGGAAAAGTCACAGACATGGACAAGCAGGAGAAAGAAGCAGCAACCCTCTTGTATTTAGCAGGGGGAGAGCAACTGTCCCTAACCAACCCCAGCACAGAATCCCTCCAGTGGTTATTTCCAGTGCATACCTTCTGTTTCTTTTTAGACTGCGAGTCCTTTGGGGATGGGAAATACCACACTGTTTCTTTTTCTATGTAAATCTCTTTGAGATATTTTGTTCAAAAGTGGTATATAAATATTCATTGCTGTATTAGTAAAGTGCATGATAAGTCCAAAGACATGAACACCAAAATAGTCAAGAGTGCAGCGCAGGCAGGCAGGCAGAAGCCTCACCTTTGGGCCAGGGCAAGTTTCAGCTTGTCATTCTCTGTTTTAAGCTGGGCATCGGCGGGACCTCCGTGCGACGCCTTCTCGTCATCTGTTCCATTCACACTGGACGCCCGAGTAGAACACGGAGTTTCACGGCCTGATTCCTGCACAGCACAGTGCATAAGGAGGAGTTTTAAGAGAAAAACAGTCAGTCAGTTCTCAGCTGGCTGTTGCAGAACACAAAAATGTAGGAACAAGGAAGCTGCCTTATACCGAGTCAGACCCTTGGTCCATCTAGCTCAGTATTGTCGACACAGACTGGCAGTGGCTTCCTCCAAGGGTACAGGCAGGAATCGCTCTCAGCCCTATCTTGGAGGTGCTGCCAGGGATTAAACCTGGAACCTTCTGCATGCAAAGCAGATACTCTGCCACTGAGCTACCACTCCATGTCCGCCATGATTCAATTGGGAGAAAGAAAGCAAACAAGAATAGGGACCTCCTAGAGACAAAGATCATGTTGTCACTTCAAAGGCTGGTCTATACAAACTAGTGATCATGTGGCAAATAGGGGTGTTCACAGAACCACCTGGCACAGTTCAGTTGGAGTTTGAACCGGACCACTTTGGTTTTGCCCCCCATCGGGACCCCCCCTCCCACAGTTTGGTTCAGTTCGGGGGGGTGGGGTGGTGTTGAGTCTCTTCTTTTTATAACTTTTTAACGGCCACGCACGCTCCCACTGTGTGGGCACGGCAGCCTCTAAAATGGCTGTCGCACCAGGAAATAGGCCCAGAAAGGGCCCAAGATGCCTGAACCAGGCAATTTTTACAAAAAAGGAAGGTCAGCAGGGGGAAGAGGAACCTCTACAGACAACCACCACCACCACCACCTCAGAGAAGCCCCCCAGAGGGGATAAGTTTAAAAGAAAAAAATTCAAAAAGAAGGCTTGACGAACCCCCAAACTGGGGGTGGGTGGGTGTTCAGTCCTGGGTCGAGCCAACCAGCGGGTGGCTCAGCTTGATCCCGAACCTTTGAACTGAACCGGTTCGATATCGAACCAGTTCGGATTTGAACCTGTTTGCACACCCCTAGCGGCAAAACTACTCATTGGAGGACCACACCTTAAAAAAATAAATAGATCCTCCTGTTCGCAGAAAACTAGCCTTTCAGGGAAAGACTGGGCCCGTGTTCTTCACCACAAGGCCTTGGGGCCAGTAGTGGCCCCCATCAACCCTAAGTGAGGCTCCCTGACGAACTGTTGATTGGAGCTTCGGCCAAAGCTGACTACTCTGCACAGTCCTACTGACGCCGTGCAGAGGCATCCGTCCCCACTGCACAGTGATGTACTTCGCTCAGGGCTGGGGGGCTCCTTTCAGGGAAACTGAGCCCTCTTGAGCCTCTAAACCATCTTGGAAGGTGTGCGCAGAGTGCTGAGAAGTGTAGCTCTTCCATTTCCCCCTACAGTTCAGGAGAGGGCTCCCTCTCTCTTAAAGGGCTCTCCCAGCACCGAGAGAAGCACAGTACCGTACCAAAGGTCAGAGGGGTGAGAAATGGCTCCCCCACTGAAGGTTCCCCCCCACACCGCAAAGTGGCCCCTGCTTGAAAAACAGAGAAGATCACTACACTAGGCTACCACCCTTCACCACAATGTATTAATTCTCCATGAGCCAGGTATATTATTTTATTTTTAGAGGGGGTGTACCAGCCCTCCATCTGGGCTACCAAATCTCACACATGCTCCCTAAAAAAAAAAAAATTACAAATGATAAAAGCGCGAATGTTCGTGGAACAGTATGAAAATAACCATGGAGAGAAACTAGTCAACCCTTTGGAAAACCAAGCTTCAAGACAAAAAAGTATCCTATGTCATCCTCTATATTACAGAAACATTACTTACCTGGGAGTGGTTGCTGGAGGTCTCTGTTTTCTCTTGTGATCGGTCTCTGGCTAGCCGGGCAGCTTCTTTCACCTCTTGAAATTTCTCTGCAAACTAAACACAAGGAAAGTACGCCATTAGCTTGGCTCCAGATAATAGCTCATTCCGGGTAACCTTTACATCCTTTTAAACTCATTTGGAAATATGGAGAGAGTAACCAGCTCTCGGTAGCCTTTGGTGTCCAAAATGATTAGAAGTCGAGGAGTTACAAAAGCCGATTTCTCTATTTCTAAACAATGTAACCCTGATGTTGGGACAGTGTTCCTCTGCTGCTGGATCAGACCAAACGTCCCCCCAGAATCCAGTGGCCAACCAGACCAAGAAACTGAGGATTGACAAATGGAAGTACTTTTTCACACAACACATAATTCATCTCTAGCATTCTCTGCCATGGGATATGGTGATGACCACCAGCTTGGATGGCTCTAGAAAGGGCTTTGATAAATTCATGGAGAACAAGTTGCTCTTTATGATAGACTTGTAAGAGATGGGAAGGAAGGGGGGAACCGGTGTCCTAAATAAATAAACAAACAGCAACTTTGTACAGATCTTGCCATTTCGCCTGCATAAAACTTTGATGATTCCTGCTTTGCGTGGGAATTCATGATACAGATCAGGCAGGTGAAGCAAAGGCCTTTTAAAGGACGAGCCTCTACGGGAAAGTCTTTGCAAAACATTCTGAGCTCCAACAAAGTCGTGTCCGGGCACATCTGTACACAGCTGCAACTCCAATTAACCGTCATTGCCACAACAACATTCTCTCTCTCTCATTCCGGGGGACCAGCATGTCGCAGCTGCTCTCATTCAGCGATTCCCAAATGGGAAGCCAAGGCTCCACTGGGAGATCTGGAGGTCTTGCTGGCTGCCAGGAAGGAGGCAGTGAGTGGTGGCAAGGAGGAGGGGCTCCAGACTCCACTGGAAGGATCAAGAGGATATTCAAAGACCCGCTGCTCCCCACACCTCTCCACAATTAAAAAAGAATATGGAAGTCGCCGTTCTCATTAATCCACCGCAACCTATGCTACCCAAAACATGGTGTTTGTGAATTACATAGGAACATCGCTGCCTTATACCAAGTCAGACCATTGGTCCATCTAGCTCAGCACTGTCTACACTGTCTGGCAGTGGCTCTTCAAAGTTTTAGGCAGGAGTCTCTCCCAGCCCTACCTGAAGATGCTGCCAGGGAGGAGAGCCGATCTTGTGTCCCCTTTGCTAAGCAGGGTCCACCCTGGTCTGCATTTGAATGGGAGACTACATATGTGAGCACTGTGAGATATTCCCCATAGGGGATGGGGCCACTCTGGGAAGGACGCCTGCCTGCTTGCATGTGGAAGGTTCCCAGTCCCCTTCCTGGCATCTCCGAGATAGGGCTCAGAGAGACTCCTGCCTGCAATCTTGGAGAAGCCGCTGCTAGTCTGTGCAGACAGTACTGAGCTAGATGGACCAGTGGTCTGACTCACTAGAAGGCAGATTCCTATGTTCTTAACCTCTGCATGCAAAACAGTAGCACTACCACTGTGCTAAGGCCCTATCCCCTAAAAGTAAGTGAGGTTGAATCTTTCCACCATGTGCTGCTGTTCTGTTCTTTTTATGATGATAGTCGGCGCAGTTTCATTTCTCCTCTGCTATCACATTTTCCCGGCCGAACCGCTGACTTTCATGCCACAACTTCTTCTTGTAGATAAGAAACCTTTTATCACCTACAATGTTGCCAAATTTTGTGTGGCTGCTGTTAAGATCCGCCAACAGCTAACTTCTAGCCCTACTTTCTAGATGCCGCTACAGGAGGCTTCTATGGTGGTATACTGTGTATGATTGAATTCTTATCAGAATGTAGTATTATTTGTTTGTACATCTGATCAATCGTCGCAATAAAGCTATTCATTCATATTAGGGATGTGCACAAAGGGGTTCGTGCACTCCCAGGAGACGGGTGGTGGTGGTTTACCTTTAAGGAGCAGTGTTTTCTGTCGCACTTGCAGAAACAGTGAAACTGTCCTCGAGGTCCAGTTTGATCATTACAGATTGCTTCGCATGAGAAATCCTCGCTAACCTCCTTACAGCGTCCCATATGGGCCAATTTCCTAGCATGTGCCTCATCCTGGCCATCTTTCCTGGCACCCCTCTTCTGCTGTTCAGGGCTCTTCTGAACTTTACAGCACGCCAAAGGACACAGATGCTTGTGCATTGTAAAAGCCATACCACAGTATGACAGGCGTATTTGGAGAAGTACCAGTATCTGTTTCGAGGCACTAATTTTCAACCTTGTTTGGTTTCAAGTTTTTAAAAATTACCCCAGACACCCTCACAAAAATAATACATATATCCGCCTCCTTATGAAATGCCACTGGAAACAAACTGTGTGGGTGGGGGTTTTAAGAGCCTTAAATTCAAATCAAGCCCTTGGGGGGAACATCTAGCTGTGCTCTCAAGCAATTGCAAAACATATTTGTATGCTCAAGAGCAAGACGTGGAACTGGTATCATGACTTACTCAAGAAGGAAGAGGAAAAGAATGTCAAATTTCGGACTGAACCAGCTTCACCATCTCCCTCCACGCAGCACAGTATCATATGAGCCAAGATCAATTGCCCAGAGGATCTGACAAGACAGGTGGCAAACCAGGAGGATTCCAGCTCTGTTTCTCATATCGCAGATGACACTGCTGAGCTGTTAGAAGTAGTAAACTGCCTAACAATCTGAATGAGAAGAAGAAATGTCTAACCAAAGACCATTTCTACAGTGCAAGGCAGCCTACATCTGTATAGTTTAATAGTCGTGGTTCCTCCCCCAATGAATTCTGCGAATTGTTATTTTGTGTGAATGCAAAAAGCAGTGTTCTTCATTGGAAAGCCCGGGGGGCAGTGGCGACCCCCTAAATCCTAAGTGCAGCTCCTTGGCTAACTCTTTATTCAGCCTGTGCGAAGCTTTGTCCAAAGCGGCATACGCTGCACAGTTCCCCTGCCACCATGGAGAGGTGATGTTTGCCACCGTGCAAGAGCTGTGCCCTGCCCAGCACCAGAGGGGCACCTAGAAGGGAAACGGAGACTTCTTGAGCCTCTGCACCATCTTGAAAGGTGTATACAGAATGCTGGGAAGTGTTATCCTTCCCAGTGCTTTCCTCCCAGAGCTGTTACGAGAGGGCTCCCTCAAAGGGCCCTCCCAGCACTGAGAAAGCACATTACTGTGTGGAAGTCGGCAGAGTGGGAAATGGCTCTCGCACTGAAAGGCTGTTGGTTTTTGCTATTGTGGCCCCCACTTGAAAAATAACAAAGACCACTGTGCTGAAAAGATCCACAGCTCCTACCGTCTCAGAATTATAGTTCCCAGAATTTCCTAGGGACAGGGGAGGGCTATTAACTGCCTTGTGGAGTTATTAAAAAACATGGTAGTCCACTTTTTGAACTCCAAAAGAGAACTCCAAGGCAGGTCATAAGTCTAAAAACCAGCGACATCTTTAAAATAATGAAGAAGAAAAACCCGACAGCAATGAAAGCAAAAACTTGCTTGTTATGCAGCAGAAGGAAACCCAACAGAGCACAGGCAGATTATTCCATCAAACAAGAGGGTCCTGACACCCCACTGGAAGAGCACAAGCTTTGCATGCCAGTTAAACACCAGAACAAACTTACCCAGGAAGGAAGTTCCACCATTTTGGTGTCACTCTCAAAAGGTCCCTGTCTCGTGAAACCAGGTTAGAGGTGCTGTTTATACTGGTTGCTTGCTTTTTTCTTTTTAACATGGACTTTATTAACACACACACTTTCATTTGAGAGGAATATTATAGTTAAAGAGAAAATAAAACATGCATGCACACAAAATGTACGCCTGTGCATTGAAAGATAACAAATATCCCATAAATATTTGTAAAGATTTCCTGTAAATACGAAGCAAGATGGTTTACAACATGCATAGCAACGAAGGCATTAATTGGCATTGCATACAAGTGAAACATTCCCCCCGCCAATACTATTTTAATTGAAATCTCACCAATTTCATACAGAAAATATAGAAGACATTTGCAACATGTTTTCACTCCTGTGAGCAACAAGCAGCTGCCTTGCTCCCACTCACATGGTTATTTGGGGATGGGGCCATAGCTCAGTCATGGAGCATCTGCTTTGCATGCAGAAGGACCCAAATTCAATCTCTGGAAGCACCTCCAGGAACGGCTGGGAAAGACTCCTGCCTGAAACCTGGGGGAGCTGCTGCCAGTCAGAGCAGATCATACTCGGTAGAAGGCCACTCCCTATGTTTCTATCCTTTTCCACTGCAGACAGCACTTGCAACTTCTGTAACTGCCTGCTACTCTAAAGCCTCACAGGCCCCTAGTGTGCAAGGTTACAAAGCGCAAGATTAACGGAGGTTATGGAATGTTCAAGGGCTTTCTGGTGACCTGGAGCCATTCACGGCTAAGTGGTTCCTGTTAAAAAATGTCAACGATGTGTCAAGATAAGGGTCTCCTTTATGGCGTGGGCCAACACTGGCTGGGTCTGACAGGAGTTCCATTCCAGGACACCGAGAACCCATTACGTAAACACATTTGTTTCCAAGCTGCCCTTGCTGAAACCAAGTCTAAGTGCATGGAAATGAAATAGTTACATATTCTTCCCCACCAGGGGCGTAGCTATAATCAAACAAGGAGGAAAACAAATGTCCCTGGGGCCTTGAGGAAGGGGTGCCCACTAGATGGGTGAGAGCTCACCCTTCACTCTCACCAGCTCACTGGCATGCTGTGGGCTCCTGATCAGAGGACTCATCTCGGCTTCAAAAAAGATGAGATGAGCCCACCCCTGTCCAAGAGATATATGTAAGTAGTAGGTACATATGTTTGAAAATCCATCTTTTTGAGCTAAGGAATGCACACGTGCAAGAGTGTGAATGTGTCCGAGTGTGTGATATTACTGGCATGGGAGTGAGAGAAAGGGCGTTCCAAGAATATTTTGTTGTTCACCATGTCCTTACACTTCTTCTGCAGCAAAGACACAGGGGGCGGGGAGGCGGGGGCACATCTTTACTTTTGCCACAGAGCCCAGTCCAACATTGCTATATCCCTGTTCCCCCATTTAATCCCGCCTCAATTTCTTTCCTCTGTTCTTGCCCTTGACTCAGTCTTAGCTGTGAGCCCCTTGGGATGACAACTTGTTTTCCAACTCTTTGCAAAGTGTCCTATATGCAAGTAGAACTATAAAAACAATATATTACTATTGATCATGTCCCCTGGTGGTTTATGAGGCTCTTGGCTGTAACAAAAGCATATCTACAACACCAAATTCCCTTAGGGTTGCTGGTGCTTGATAACCATCTCTGTGATTACCCCCATGGGAGTCGTGGAGGAGGATTCCTCAGATGAAGACCCAGAGCAAGGGGAGCAGGTTGAAACTCCAGTTGACTCAGCAGAGCTGGAGCTGACAGGCCTGCAGGCCCTTCTGCCTCCTTCCCTCCCTCCTCCTGATGAAGCCGCTGGGGCTGCTGAAGTCGAGATGCCTGCCCCAGATCCCCGACAGTGATGATTGGCCAGAGTACAGGCTCAGAGGGAGGAATGCCATAGGTCAGAGAGGCTGGCCAGAAGGAACAGGTGTTCCAGCTCTGACCTCACTGCATCTCCCTGACAAGGCTCAGCTGCAGTGATGGGTGGGACTCTCAGCACACTGCCTATTTAGAGCAGCCCGAAAGCTGGATCTGTGCTGGAAACATCCGTGGTGACCAGCCCTTACTGTGAGCAACCTTGACCTGGAAATCTGGACCTGTCTGTTGTGACTGACCATGATTCACATTTACCCCTGATCCTGACGACTGTGGAATCCCCGGTACTGACTACTTGCAATGTTTTGTGGCTACACTTTGTCTCTTTTCCTGTCTGTCGACTCTGAAAAGAGTAGTTTCACAGCTGCTGGGCAGTCGGCCAACACAGTTCATTACAATCTCAGGGTGGCTTTACTACTATTTCTTTGTTTAGACGCTTTACAATTCCATCACTATCTTCTCTGTTTACCCCAGCAAAATAGCACACATCCAAAAAGACTATTCTCTACTTTGCTGGAGTGGTTGAGGGATGAAGGGATCCTATTTTCATCTTTAGTGGATCTATTCTAGGGTCTTATCCTTTTGGACAAACGTTTTCACGGAGATGTGCAGAATTACAAACTAGAAAATAGGACTATGTCCCCAGCTGGCGTTAGTAAATGTATTTTCTGGGATCAATACAGATGTGACATCCAAAAAAATCAACTGTGTTCATGGTAACTGCTGCCAGGTTAGTTATAGCCAAACAATGGAAAAATCAAATCTTGTTGATGGACATTTGATACAAGAACTTATGCATTGTGATCTCAGAAAAGCTAGCCCATATTATTTATTAATTTTCAGTTTTAATTTGAACCCAATAATTGTGGTTTTTAATCTGACTTTTTTAAAAAAATAGTTAATTTTACTACTTTTATTGTATCTGTGTCTATCTTATTGTTGTGAGCCACTCCAAGCTCACAACAGTAGTGTAGTAGTGCACTGGAGGGGCAGGGTATAAATATTCTAAATAAATAATAATATTACTAGCTGACTGGGCACATAGCATCTGCGCCCCTAGTTCTCCCTGATTATTCTCCCCCCCTCTTCAGCCTCTTCTCCCTAACTCTTCCCCCGAGCATCTTTGACACCTGCCTGGCCCACTTCTCCCCCCCGGCTCCCTGCTCGTGGTTTCTGGCTGTCTTGCCGGCCCATTCACTCCTGCCGCTGCCTCCTTCTCTTCCTGTCGGCCCAGCCTCCACCTGACCATGGCGGCTGCACAGGGCCCACTGTTTCTCCTTTTTGCAGTTTGCCGTATAGCCTTGCAGAACTTCTGCCTTCAGCAAACATCATCTTCCCATCCGCTAGAAAAATTGGATCCTTATAATTTGTGTCCAACTTAGTAAATCTTTCTTTTTCTTTAATCAACTTGATGGTTGCACCGAAATGAATACAAACTCCAGTATTACATTTTGAAGAACTAGCTCTTCTCTGTATTAGCAACATGTGTTATGTTTGTCAGACTCATTCTATCCTTGCTTCCATGCATTTTTTTCTTTGTATGCTTAGGTTTAACCTTTTTAGTTGCAAATTCTTTGTTTTGAAGACATTGAGCCTTCATATGTCTGGGACTCCCACAGTCAAAAAACTTTTTGTTCTTTTGATAGTCATTTAAAAAGCATTTTAATCACTTGACTTTAGTTGCTGCCCATCACCTCTACTCAAATTAAAGTCTTCCAAGCAGTTTATTACAAACAAGTGAATTTTAGCCCGTTGAAAAACGGGCGCTAGTAATGCTTTCGCCCCCCGCCGCCGAACCTCCCAGCTGCCCGATCCCACCATTTGTACAGGAAAGAGGAGCTCGCCAGCAGAGCTCCTCTTTCTGCAAAGGCTCTTCTCAAACTGGCGCTTTGAGCGGAAAGGGCGCCCTTTCCGCTCAAAGCGCCAGTTTGAGAAGAGCCTTTGCAGAAAGAGGAGCTCTGCTGGCGAGCTCCTTTTTCCTGTACAAATGGTGGGATCGGGCAGCTGGGAGGGCGGTTCGGCGGCGGCATTTTTCAGGGCCAATTTGGCCCTTAGTAATTTGGCGGGGGGACGGGAATGGTGGGATCGGGCCCCAAGGTTTCCCCCCCCGCCCGGCTTTACTGGCGGCGCCAGACCTTGGCGGCGGCTCCACCGCCACCTCGGCCAGCTTCCCCGCCGCCTCTTCCCCCGGCGCCTCTCTCCTTTATTTGCGGCAGCCGCTTCTGGCCCCGCCGCCGCCTCACCCGCACTCCTGCCGCCAGTTGCCCCGTCGCGGCCACCGCCACCTCTGGCTGTGGCCATGGCTGCGCCGCCGCCTCTCCCGCACTCTCCTCCTGGCGTAGGCGGCGGCCACTTCTCCTTCTCCTGGCCCCAACATGGCCGCCGGGTCCTGCCGTTCGTGCCTCCCTTGCCCTGTTCTGGGCATGCCCAGAACAGGCCAGGCACGAACGCACGCTTGGTGTCCGTCCACGGACGGACACCAAGCATTTTATTAGAGAGGATTGCAAACTCAAATCATCTTTGGCTTCTAATACATTTACAATAGGCTCAATAGGCTCAGGAAGTCTGTTCAATAACAATCCAATCTGAACCATATCAGGCAAAATTACTCCTTGTGCTTGCAGCTTTTGTGAGGTCTCCAACATCTTATTTACATGCTTAGACAGGTCCTCTCCCTCCTTTAGTTTCTTATTACACATTTTTATAACTTGATGCACATTGGAGACAGCTGACTTTCTTTCATACAATTTCTTCCAAGTATCCCACATGTCCTTTGCATGCTGTTTATTTCTTAAATGCACCAATATAGAGTCATTCACCAATAAATAAATTATCTCAGTGGCTTTATCATCTGCATGGAACTTTCTTTGTCTTTCTTCTTCTCTGACAGGGCAGTCTGTGTGTAAGACCCTGCTGATTCTGTGGCTTTTTAGGAGCATCTCCATTTTGAAAGTCCACAGTTCAGAATCTGGACTTTGTAACTTCTCAATCCTTTGTAACACTTGTCCTGTCTCCATCTTTGAGAAAACCATTTTTATTCAGACTTTCTTCACCAGTCTCAGAGCTCTGGGCCCATAACCCTGTTGAGGGGTGTGAGGAGAAACATTAAAGTCCTCACACAGCAGAGTATGCTCTGGTGGTAAAGAAATTCATGCCAAGAGATTATTGGGGGACATTAGGTTGAGTTCAAAAAACAAAGATTTATTGAGGAAGAAACAACACATACTGAGAGAGAGATAAAACAATATACCCAAACAGGCACTAGCCTTCAACAACTGAACCATTCTAACTGATTCTTAACTGACCAAGAGAAACCTATCAACATGACTCCTCATGCCTCTTGTGCCCAGAAGAGGTTACTGTGGTGCTAAGAGCAACGCTTTAGAATTCTAACACGTATTCTTATCGCTCAAGCACCTATCAACAACTCTCATCTCTCGCAATACAAGAAAATGTTCTCTTGGCAGTGACTTTGTGAGTACATCTGCTATTTCCTGACAAAAATAATCCATCAGAACGGGTTTGAATAAATCTTCCATTCTGCAGCTGCTCTTGTTTCTGTGGCTATTCTCAGCGGACATTGATCCTCTATGTCATTGTGTTTTTACTTATTGGATCCAATATGGGGTGTGCATGTGTGTCTGCACCCCTGGCTGCCATCAAAAATGGCAATTACAATTAGCACAAACACAACTCAGTGCTAGAACCCATGCTGCACTCACGACACTCTGCATTTTCCTGCCTCACGTAATTGGCTTCCCCTGCCAGCAGAAGAAAGAGGGGCAGAAAACAGAATGCCATGATTGCAGGACACGAGGAAGTTCTACTAGATGTTATGGAAGAGGAGTGAGGAGCAAACCACGCAGATGCTGTTTTCGGCAGCCACCTCGCCTTCAGCAAAACATCTCATCTGTCCCCTAAGCCAAGCACAGAAAGCTGGGCAGCCCATATGTAATTCAATGCACAACGATAACTTTCAGCTTATATGTTAATTTCCCTCCTACACTCTGGCCCACTCATTGATTAAAGGAGATTCATCATCTGCACAAAGACAACTTGCTATTAATTTAAAAAATGGAAGAAGTCCAAATTATATATAGGACTCCCCCTAGACCCATATGGATGTTCTTTCAGACCACTCATTACAGAGCTTGCAAACACTCTCTCTCACACCCACACCCCAGCAGTAAAAAGAAAGTGATCAAAAATTCAAGTTACCTTGGTTAGTTGCTGTTCAGAAGAAAAACCCAGGCCGAAGACCGTGTTTGCTCTGCTGTCAGCCCACTGGCCAAACTTCTGTGATGTTTTCGTAAAGGTCATGTTAGGTGTGATTGTGCTATTTATAATCACCTGGAAAGACGATATACCAGTGATGAAATACGTATTGCACTGCTCCAAAGACAAACTTCAAATGACCTCTTTAATGGTTAAAAGATATTAAGAATAACTTCCAGATTTCTACACAAAACATGTAAGCTAAAACAAAACCGAGCAAACGTTTCGGTCTAATACACCATCCTCAGTACTGCATTGCATTTAGCATACCAGCTGAGGGCACTGATGTTGTATTTAAGTGCCTTCAGCTGGCATGCTAAATGGAGCACTGAGGGTGGTGTATTACACCAAAATGTTTGTTCGGTTTTGTTTCAGCTTATATTTTTTGTGTAGAAATGTGGAAGTTATTTTTTAATATCTTTTACACATTAAGGAGTTCATTTGAAGTTTGTCACTTGGAAAGAATTTAAAGAGAGAGAGAGAGAGAGACAAGTTCACACAATTTGAAAAGTGTGAGGATTACCTGAAGAAGAAAAAGCAACCTGAAAAACAGTTGTGATGTGGATCAAAGGTATTTGGAATGATTAACAGATCCCAGAACCAGAATCTTTACTACGGTCACTGACCAGAAGAAGTAAAGATAACAGGTCTCAAACTATACTCAGCAGTGGCTGATGAACCTTCCAAACCTGATTTCAGAAAACCACAAATCATATTTTCCAAAACATTCAAAAGGCAGCCTTTAACAAATTAGGTCTGTTCTCACGGTGATCATTAAGGTAGGAGAAGTCTCTGACCCTAATTTGGGAGCTGTGCATGCTCCCAATTGACTATTAGGAGAATTCTGCAAGTGACTGAGCAAAGAGGCACCTTTTAAAAGTGGTGATTCTCTTTATTGAACAGGGGGAGAGCAACCAGCCCTATCCATCCCCAGCACAGCATCCCTCCAGTGGATGCTGCCTGTGTCTTTTCTTGTATCTTTTTTAGATTGTGAGCCCTTTGGGGACAGGGAGCCACCTTTATTTATTTATATCTATGTAAACCTCTTTGGGAACTTTTGTTGAAAAACGGAATATAAATATTTGTCATATTCGTAAGGTAGGAGGAGAGGGAAATGCTCATCTGTGGGCTGGATACAGAGGCGGGCGACAGTGGTGTGCCCTCCAGAGTGAGGGTGGAGGGAAAGCACCCCCCAATTTCCTCTTTCAGCAACTTGTTACAATCCATGAATGGCAACTTTTAATTGTGCAAACGAGGACGGGAGGGCGAGTGTGCAAACCCAAGACCCCCTGTGGCTCTTGTTCATAATGCTAAACCCTGGTTCAGTGTGGCATCTGAACCAGGCCTCTGTTCCCCTCTTCTTTAAGGATGTGCCTGCTTAGAAAGGAACTGCAAAGTGCCAGGTGACGTCTGTCAAGCATATTTGAGAAAGAGCTTCCTTTTGCAGCAGCCAGGAGTTTTCAAAAAGGAATCTATTGCACAACAAAGAGACACTGACAGTCTTGTCTGATTCATACTAAGCTGCAATTAACACAAATGAGGAGGGACCCAGCTTGAACCTGGAGAAGGTAAATGGAGCGCTGCCAGTCAAGTTCTGAACAAAGGAGTTTCCATTTCGATCACCGAGGAAAAGCATGGGAAGGTTGAAGAGGCAAAAGAGTAACTAAATTGTGTTCAGGAATGCCTGCATGCATATGGAGTACTTAACACCCTAACACCGATCCTGCCAAAAGTTGGCTGGTGAAGGGCTGGGGGAGCTCCTAGAACCTATTTTGTGGAATGTAAAATGCTGTTGACATTCGAATACAAGAGCACAGGGTAATACCAGAAAAGACGACATCTTCATCTTCTCAATAGCTTACTTGGAGATTGACAATTTTATGTGCAATTAAATAAGGTTTATTTCCTGACGTGGAAAAATGCCAGCTGAATTATATTTAAGACATTAGAAGCTGAAGAGATTCTTTTGGGCTATTTGGTAGTTTTATGGGTCTTTTAATTTGAACTTTTTATATGTTTTAAGTTAAATTGAATAATTTGGTTTGTTTTTTTATGTGTGATCCTTCAACAGTGATTCTAGAATAGGTTACAAAATATTTCACAGCTTGATGAGGTAGCACTCGACCGATACAGATATCATGGAGAATGTGGCACAGATTTCTGCTGGTTTTTAGTGCCACCC